>NW_006786802.1:2404084-2506375 GCF_000442215.2 Lipotes vexillifer | reverse complement strand
TATGTAGGGAAATAGGACCTCTGTATTGCTGGTGTACATTGGAGAGAGTATAAATCGGCACAATCACTCTAGTGGGAAATTTGGCAGTATCTAGTAAAGTTGAAGATGCATATTCTGTGACTCAGCAATTCTGCTTCTCAGGGTAGTTCTTAAAGAAAATTCAGCATACAAGTACAGAAATGTGTTCATTACAGCATTTTTGTTATAGTGAAAAATTAGAAACCTCAATTTCCATTGGTTGGGGAATGAACGCAAAACATGGTAGTCCCTATGAAGGAATATTTTTAGCAGTTAAAAATGAGATCTACACGTAGCAACATTAATCTCATAAACATATTGAATGAAAAAACAAGTCGTAGAATGCTACTTACAGTATGATACCATTTATATAAAATTTTAAAACCACACATACAAAAGATACTACTAAACTGTTTATGGGTACATATATAATCACATAGTAAGTGTAAAAACTCGGATGGGAAGACTCAGACTATACAGTGGTGCTTATCTTTGGGGAAGAAGAGTCCAAAGGGAACTGGCTGTTTCTGTAGAATCTGAAGCAAACATGGCAAAATTTATTTGATATGTTTAGATTTGTTAAATCTGGCAATTGTTACATGAATGTTGGTTATGTTCTCTGGTTAACTACTTATTTTCCACTTCTTTTGTTTTGATATGTATTTCATACTTTTTAAAAACTTTTAGGTAATCTCAGGAAAAGCGATTAGGGAAGTTAGATTTGGAAGATGAGAGAAATAAACCAATTTGTGAGATTAGCCAGAGAGGCATAAGTTGTGATTTTATATCACTGTCTAAAAGTAATATAATTTAATGAGTTAATTTCAGTTTACTTTTAATTATCTAATTTGTATATTTTACCCTGTGTTAATTACAAAAAAAAATCTCATTTTTTATTTTTAATATCAGCTTAATTGAATTTTTTCACAAGATGAAGAAATGGGAAGACATGGCAAACCTACCCGCACAGTTCAGAGAACGGACTGAGAGATTAGAAAGAAACTTCACTGTTTCTGCTGTAATCTTTAAGAAATATGAACCCATTTTTCAGGACATTTTTAAATATCCTCAAGAGGAGCAGCCTCGTCAACAAAGAGGAAGAAAACAGCGGTATGTTTTTATATTTGTTAAGCAGGAATACACATTTGTCTGTACTACAGTTTTGATCCCTTAGTTTGTGTCCCTCAGTTTATTTTGCTGGTCTTAAGAAACAAATGTGATTCCATAAGTAATCTTTTTTTCCAGTAATAATTTCTTGCTTTTCATTGTATGTTAACTCTGAAGAGTTTGGCTTCTTTCACGTTGCAAAATGTGTGGAATCTCTGTTTCTACAAACTTTCCCTGTTCATTTAAGCAACCGAAAATGCAAAAATCAGACCTTAGATACTCTCACCAGTTAGCAATCTTGGGTATAGAATTTGACTACTTAATTTTCTGTTATCGACGATATTGACTATTTCTGTTATTTTCTACATATTATGATACATATAGACTATTTTTTTATTTGACTTTTATGTCAAACTGAATAGTAAAAAAATCCCCCTGAAAAGGCTTTTCTATGTATTTTGATGTTTAACAACCAGTGAAAAGTGGAGAAACTGGATTGGGGGGAGAATAGTGGAACTGAAAACTGAAACTATTATGAAATTCTGCTTCTGACTAAGTCTGCAAGTCTGTAAACTTATTCTGGCTCGATGTTTTCCATCTTTCTTGGTAGATAAGGGCAATTATAGGATACAGATTCTCTACTTTTATCATGAAAGTTTTTTTCATAAAGTAGAAATGAAAATTTGTTCTTAAAATAGAACTAGAAAAATGTTGACAAGAAAAGTAGGGGAAAAGAAGTTATTGTAATTGAATGAATAATGTTTGCTTCTCTTTCAATATAAAAATGTTCCCAAACTGTGAAGGATGTTTACAGTAAGTGAGCAGCTTTAAGAAATAAAACAATGTTCATTTTTATATACTTGACCCCACTGATAGGGAAGCAGCTGGTCTAGTTTGCTTGCAGTTTTAGGGAATTGTCTATTTATAATTAAGTATTCTAAAGTTTGGGTAGAAGCTTGTTTCTGAGTCTAAGTGAGGCTGATATGATCATTTATGGAAAGATATAGAATATCATCTTTCTTTGAAGTGTTGTAGAAAATGATTTCAGATTGTATTTGCTTTGATATTTATTAGGGTGTATGGACTACCTAATTCTAATTCAGAAAATTCTAATAAGTTTATCTAAAAATTTTACATCTATATCACCCTGTATACTTTTTATTAGTACTTTTGGCTAATATTAGTAATAGTAATGTATACCATTTACTGAGTATTTATTATGGGGCAGGGACTCTTCTAAGACTTAAGCATGTATTATTACTTCAGTTAATCATTACGACGGCTTTATGAGGTTGATACTGTTGTTACAGGTGGGGGGAAACAAGCCTTTGAGAGGTTAAGTAATTTGGCCAAGGTCACATAGTAAGTGTGGAGCTCTTATTGAAACTTAAGTAGTCTGCCTGTAGAACCCGTGTATTTCACCACGACTCAGTACTGCATCTCACACACTGGTCTTTGAAAATTTCTCAGAGTATTTATTGAGAGCTTACTGTATGTAGGATACAAATGTTAAAAAAAAAACCAAAAAACACAAAAACCCAGAGTCACTGTCTTTTGAGAGCTTACAGTAAGTATAGTCAGGGAGAGGCATGTATAAGTGCAAAAGATAATAGAAATGTAGGACTTTTTTTTTTTTTGCGGTACGCGGGCCTCTCACTGTTGTGGCCTCTCCCGCTGCGGAGCACAGGCTCCGGACGCGCAGGCTCAACGGCCATGGCTCCCGGGCCCAGCCGCTCCGCGGCATGTGGGATCTTCGCAGACCGGGGCACGAACCCTCGTCCCCTGCACCGGCAGGTGGACTCTCAACCACTGCGCCAGCAGGGAAGCCCGAAATGTAGGACTTTTGAGGCAAAAATAAGCCACTCTGTATAAGACAGGTAAGGTTCCATGGAGTAAGCAGAAATAGGACTGGAAGGATGGGTAGGATTTTGATAGGTGAATTTGGAGATACAGGTAGCCTTCTATGCAGAGGATGAAGAATGAAGACACAAAGCAGCAAAGTAGGAGGAAATTTGGCTAAGTAGGTTGAGTTTGTTCTAGAGTTCTAGAGCCAGTTTTTGGAGTGGCTTGAGTGTTGTTTTTTTCTTCCAGTTTTATTGTGGTATAATTAACATGCAGCAGTATATAAATTTAAGTTGTACAGCACAATGATCTGACTTACATACATCATGAAATGATTACCACAGTAAGTTTAGTGAACAGCCATCATCTCACTTAGAAATACAAAACTAAATAGAAAAAAATTTTTCTTTGTGATCAGAACTCTTAAGATTTATTCTCTTAACTTTCATATATAACATACAGCAGTGTTAATTATATTTATGTTGTACATTACATCGCTAGGACTTATTTATCTTATAACTGTAAGTTAGAATGGCTTCTAAAATGTTTGACTTTTATCTTGCTAGGTATCAAAACTAGGTAGTTTATCACGTACCTATGGTGGGGAGGCTACTTTTTAAAGCAGGGCAATGACGTTTAATCCTTGCCATCGACTGGTGAATTAAATACAGTATTGTACCCAAGTAGAATGATCTTTTAGCAGATGGAGAGACTAAGGCACATGGAGAGCAACTGTACTTAGCTAATGACAGTGCGGGAACTAAACCCCAGTCTTCAGATTCTTCTCTTCAAAGCACCCTTGTAGAATAAGGCTATTGGATATGGAGCCAACAGATGTCTTATCTAAACGTTGGCAGAGGATTTGGTAGAAAAGCCAAGTTTAAAACAGGTCTGAAACTCCCTGTAGCAAACATCTTAACAAATATAACAGGTACACTTTTATTTTCCCCCTTCCTCCTCCCTGCAACAGGTACTCCTAATGATAGAAATATAAGGAATTATGGGGAGCCCCGAATTTACATTAAAAAGTCCTTTTGTGGGACTTCCCTGGCGGTCCAGTGGTTAAGACTCCGAGCTCCCACTGCAGGGGACACGGGTTCAGTCCCTGGTCGGGGTAAGATCCCGCATGCCATGCAGCACAGCCAGGAAAAAAAAAAAAAAAAAAAAATCCATTTGTGACTCGATATATAATCTGGAATGTCTTTAGGGAGGGAGGGTTTACATTTCATCAACTATGGTGGAGGGGGAAAAAAAGTTGGAGGAATATCTGCCTGCATACATGGGTCTTAAAGCAGCATTAGCCTTGCTGATGTCATCAGAAGAACTATTGTTACTCGTTTTATTTTCTACCTTACTTACCTTGACCTGCAAAAGCTTTTACACTTCTTCAGAATTTTCTTCTAGGATGAGTGCTTTCCCTTGCTCCCAGCTATTCCCTTACCAGTATTTGGTTGGAGCAGAACTTCTTGCACATTTTCCACGTGAAATGAATCTGCTGTCACTCCCTCTAACTGTGGGTTTTGTTTCTCACCTAGTTTGCAGTCATTTGTCGTGTCTTTTTCTGATTCTTCTGTTATCTCATGACTTTTTTCTCCCCCAAAGGCGACAGCCCTGTACCGTGTCTGAAGTTTTCCATTTTTGTTGGGTGCTTTTTATATATGCAAAAGGTAAGGAAAGAGGGATATTTATTTAAATACTAGTTTATTTAAAAGTTCAGGTACTACTATTGTCAACCTATAATCTGTATCAGGAAAAGATTCTCACTGAAAAATTTCTCAAGGATTTTAGTTCCAGGTTCTTTTTTAAGTATTGCCTTTTCATAAGAGTCTTTTGAAATTCTTTACAGTATCCCAAACTTCCTTCATTAAATGGAAAATCCTCCGTTTTGTTCTTACACAACATTTTTTCCAAAGCACATTATCTCTGAATTATGGACTGAAACACATTAGTGTGTCTGTGCTTATATCTTGGGCTGTATTTTTCACGAGACATGTCTTATTTAATTGAGTGGGACTGATCGTTCTCAGAGTAGTTCAGATTACTTTTTACATCTTGTTCAGATAAATATGCTTGATCAAATACCTTTAGATACAACTTATTTTCTCTACCTCCTCTTCTCACTTAACCTGTCCAAGGTCTGCATTCAGTGAAATACATTTTTATTATTATTATTGTCCTCTCTGTATTTTTTTAAATCAGGAATGAATTGACTATCACTAAGTTTATTGAAATGAAATATAAAATATGTGTAAAATTTATGCAGCTTATTTCTAGGCACAGTGTCTTTTTTTTTTTAATTGAGGTATAGTTGTTTTACAATGTTGTGTTAGTTTCTACTGTACAGCGAAGTGGAGTTCCCTGTGCTATACAGCAGGTTCTTACCTCTCTGTATTTCTATGTAGAAATGATTCTTACTAATATATAGAAGAGCAGAAAGTACAGTTACACAGCTTTTTCTATAGATTATGTAGAATGCCTTTGCCATTAAGATATCCCAATAAAATGCAAAGTTAAAATCAAAGAATTAGTAGAGCTGGCAGGTGTTTCATAAATATAAGAGGTTCTCATTATTAGATCAATTTGCCCAACTTATTTAAAGAGTCAGTAAATGAGGCCCAGAAACTAGCTGCTAGAAACAGAGCTAGGATTTAAATCCACATCTCCTAGCTCTTGGTTTCATGCCGCATGTGTAGGCCCTCTAGCAGGGATGTGTCACTCCCTTGGTGTCAGTTCAATTTGTCTGATTGTAGCTGGTCCTTTCTAGCTAGTTAGGTTAGAACTTATCCTTCCTTCCCTGAGTTGCATGCTTTATTGAAAAGAAAAATCTTTCTTTTGTCAAAAATAAGCTCTTGGTTATTTTTGCTTTCCATCACACTGGATGTTTCTTTAGCAGAGATGAAGGTGGTGTGATCAGTGGCATGAAATTTAGAAAGACTTAAGAGCATATAAACTGTTTTCATGATGGTTGGAACATTTGCTACCACTTGGCTTACTGTGGCTGGTGTTATGATATTAGTCTTGACAGTAGATTGTGGGCAGGTATATCTGACTTATAGGATTTATATCTGTTTTATGTCTTTTATGGCATATGTATACTTGGAGGTAAGTATTTGGTACTATATAAATTATTGGAAGAGAAGTGTATTGTCTTTATTTAGGTTTTGGTCTCACTTGGTCAACTGGGGTGGCATATTTTTTGTCTCTACAATTAACTCAGTGTTTGAGTTTTACCTTACTGTTATTAATTCCATATATAATTATTTGGTCTAAAGAGCCTTTGTCTACCCATGATCGAGCACTATGATCGTTTATGATTCACTAGGATCTTTTCCAATAGAGTAGTTTAGTTGGTTTTATTCAGTTCTTGATTTAGTTATTTGGGGGAAGGTGTACTCTTATAGACACCTTTTTCATGACTTTGTCTGCAACAGTGGGCATCCCAGATTATCTCATTCCTGATAAACAAGCTAACTTTTACCTGTTATCTTTGTTGACTTCCAATGGCAAGTACACACCAGTGACAAGTTTGGGCTTGTTGTCATGAAGGGCTTTGTGGACTGAAGACTGTTAGGTGCCACTTCCTGTTTTACATGTTATCCCAAGTCTTCAGTCAGATTATCTTTGTTGATTGAAAGATAAAATATCTCATGAAGTGAGATTTATTTCTAAAGTCAGGATTTGAAATGTAGAGTATGTCATGATGGGAGAGTCCTGGAGTTTAGATTCTGATCTTTAGAGGCATTTCAGATTTTTGTTAGAAAGTCACTGTGCTGCCAGTTATTTCCTTCCATGGCAGGTACACACCAGCGACAAGTTTAGGCTTGTCAGTGTGTAGGGCTTTGTAGCTTGAAACTGGTAGGTATCACTTCCTGTTTTACATTTGAGGAATTGAGTATATTTTAATATTAAGCATCTTTTTTGTGAAACCACACAAGTTAGTTTGGTTATATCAATGCAAAGTTTAGCCTATTAATTATCATTTGTCTTTTTGGCAGCAGAAAACTATTTTTTCTCTTTAATCCATTTAAATTGATTTGTTGAAATATTTCCATCTATTAAAAAAAAAAAGAATTGCTTATCCTGCTGTGCTGAGGTAAGTGGTAACTTTCTTTAGAGGAAAGGAGAGAAAACAGCCTGAAACAGAGTAGTGTGAGTGTGTGTGTGTATGCATTTGGGTAGTCATTTAGTGTGAAAATGTCAAGGTTTAGGAATAATTCTTCAGATGTATGTTAGCTATTTAAGTTGAATTCATCTGATGTTATAACAGTGTAAAATCAATATGAAGCATATATATGCAGTGTTTAATGCTTAAAGATACAAAAAAAATCTAGAAATAATTCGTAATTTCTAAGAATAATAAAACTGTTTTAACTGCCTGTAAAACCTGTTTTCAATGTTAGAGTTAAACCAGAACTACAGAAATGACATGTTTCTTTAGGTTTAGGTTTTGGTTTATTTTTTTGTTACCAAGCATCAACAATTATTCCTGGGTTACTAGCTCTAGAACTGAAATATCTTTTATTGTGGTCCTGTTGCGTTAATTTATATGAGCTTGTATTACTACATCAAAAAGTATTTAAAATATTACTGTTAGGAGTCTGATTATAGTTTCTGGTCTTTTTAAAATACATACATGAAAAAATAATTATATTAATCATTTCTTCAGCTTTTCCCATCTAAGTATTTCTACCAGTTTTCTTGACAGAAAAATATTTTCATACCAAACAATTTCTTACAGCTTGAGATAATTTATGAAGTTGTTTGTGTTCAGAATTTTCAAAAGAAAAAACAATGATGATAAAATTTTGATCAGCTATTAGGCATTTAATAAATGCTTATTTAATGAATATTAATGAATGGCATTTTTAGTAAAGTTTTGGTTTTTCTTAAACTCTTTTTTTAAAAATACTTATTTTTTTAATTTATTTATTTGGTTGCACCAGGTCTTAGTTGCAGCCAGCGGGCTTCTTAGTCTTACTCTTATCTATCTAGTTTAATAAATTTCTAAGAGTTTAATATTTCAAACTGTAAATTTGCCAAAACACTTTCTGTAGCTCTTGAGTCAGCTTTGTACACTGTTGTATAATGTTATTTTAATTAAAGGAAGAAATTATTTTAAAAATATTGTGAAGTTGATGCAAATTTAACTCTATAATTGTTTATAATCCTGTAGGTAATTTCCCCATGATTAGTGACGATTTGGTTAATTCTTATCATCTGCTGCTGTGTGCTTTGGACTTAGTTTATGGAAATGCCCTTCAATGTTCCAATCGTAAAGAACTTGTGAACCCTAATTTTAAAGGTAAGTTTGTAAATCAAAGACTATCAGACAACTCACATTTCTACATTATGTTTATTGTTGGGAGTTGTACACATACTACAGCTTTCCTAGCGTCAGAGAACATAAATGCTTTTCAAAGCTTCATCACCATAGTTATCCAGAGTACTTATAACTAGGAGTTGAGCTCTCTGTAAAAATATTTATGGAAAAAGAAATTGCAAATATCACAAAGTTTAAAGTCTTAGATGACAACTTTAGAAGTTTCTGAAATATATATTCAACAAGAAGAAGGAATTTAAAAATCTGGAGTAGCAAAGATGACATTAGAGCTGACGGTGGTTTTCTACATTGGCAAGTTTCATGGCTGACACACAGGAGGAGGTCAAAGCAGATTTATTGAAAGAATCTCCATTTCAGATCTTTTCTATAGAAGAGGAGTAGCTATGGTTCTAAAATAAGTAAAATGAATTTTCAACTCTAAACTAAAAGGTGTTTGGAAATAATAGTTATTTTGGCAATCCATTTAGTAGGCTTTAAGGTATATAATTTCTATGAATGGTATATAGTAAGAGACCAAATTATGTATAAAGCAAATATTAAAAAGTATTTATTGGGCTTCCCTGGTGGCGCAGTGGTTGGGAGTCCGCCTGCCAATGCAGGGGACGAGGGTTCGTGCCCCGGTCCGGGAGGATCCCGTGTGCCGCGGAGCAGCTGGGCCCGTGAGCCATGGCCGCTGAGCCTGCGCATCCAGAGCCTGTGCTCCGCAGCGGGAGAGGCCACAGCAGTGAGAGGCCCGCGTACCGCAAAAAAAAAAAAGTATTGAGCTAGTAAATAATGCTGCTGCTATTTGAATAATACCTTGGTAGGATTCTGAGTGATTGTCAGTTGTGGGGTGGTTACAATTAGAATTTCAGCTTGTCTGAATCTCAAGGTAGATTTTTAAAGTTAGTGGAGTTAATTACTTCAGTTGCTTCTGGTTTGGTAAGTTTAATGTTCTCTGTATTCTGTCCTTTCTTTTATTTCCTTCCTAACTCCCTTTTATATTTTTATATAGCTGCTTCCCTTCATTTTTTTCCCTCTTCTTTATTTCTCTTGCGTTGAGTCTAGAACAAGAAGGGCTGTAAATTAATATGATAAATTAATACGATAAATACATATAATTAAATCAAAGTA
The DNA here is from genome assembly GCF_000442215.2 of Lipotes vexillifer. Lineage (NCBI taxonomy): Eukaryota > Metazoa > Chordata > Mammalia > Artiodactyla > Lipotidae > Lipotes > Lipotes vexillifer. The sequence continues at coordinate 2,496,954 of NW_006786802.1, read as the reverse complement.
TATAAAGAGTATGTACTTTGAACATTTTTTTCAAAGTGCTATTTTTTATTTGAATGTAATGCTTATTGGCAAAATTTTATTTTTCTGGTTTTTAGATCTTACAGCAATATACTAAATATACTAATTTTTTAGCTTTTCTTTTTTAACCATCTCCAGGTAGATAACTGAATAACCAGAATCTTTTGAGCAGTGATACACTTTACCTCTATTTGCTATTTTTGAAGTATATTTAAATAGAGTCAAATTAGGCCCTTACACTATTTCCTGTACACTCATATGCTAACTCAAGTGCTGATTAGACTCTCTATTATTTATATTTTAGTTTATTACAGTTTGGTTTATGGAATGCTACCTGCTATCTCTATGATTTTACCCATCACAGGTCTATCTGAAGATTTTCACGCTAAGGATTCTAAACCTTCTTCTGACCCACCTTGTGTCATTGAGAAACTCTGTTCCTTACATGATGGCCTAGTTTTGGAAGCAAAGGGAATAAAGGAACATTTCTGGAAACCCTATATTAGGAAACTTTATGAAAAAAAGGTTTGTAAGTAGTAAAGAAGTAATTTGAAAATATCTTCTGAGCAAAGACTTGATTTAATATGGTGACTTAAGGATCTTTTCTTTCATCATAGCTCCTTAAGGGAAAAGAAGAAAATCTTACTGGTTTTTTAGAACCTGGGAATTTTGGAGAGAGTTTGTGAGTACTTCTGTTATAAACGTACTTTAATGTTTTAAATTATGTATCTAGGAAACCTCAGAGTTTCATGTTTTTTTGTTTTTTTTAAAAATTTATTTAATTTATTTATTTTGGCTGCATTGGGTCTTCATGCGGGCTCTCTCCAGTTGTGGCGAGCAGGGGATGCTCTTCATTGTGGTGTGCGGGCTTCCCATTGTGGTGGCTTCTCTTGTTGCGGAACGTGGGCTCTAGGTGCGCAGGTCTCAGCAGCCGTGGCACGTGGGCTCCAGAGCGCAGGCTCAGCAGCTGTGGCACACAGGCCTACTTGCTCCGCGGCATGTGGGATCCTCCCGGACCAGGGCTCGAACCCGTGTCCCCTGCATTGGCAGGTGGATTCTTAACAACTGTGCCACCAAGGAAGCCCGAGTTTCATGTTTTTATTGTTTATATCCTGGAAATTTAGCGTATGTCTTATGGCAGAATATAGGGATGCAAAAAAAAATTCTATCAACTATTACTCGAACCACATGTTTTAGATTTATTGAAAACTGTATGGCTGTTCTTTAACGCTTTAATAGTTAAGCTTTTGGATCATGATTTTTGAAATAAAGAAATTCTTTTGGAACTACACAGGTGAAGAATGATGATGTGGAAGTACTTAGGTCTTCAAACTTGCCTGGAGCAGCTAAGAAAGATAATTAGGCTTCTCACCAGAAGCTGTACCTACCAGGCAGCTTGGTACAGGATACCCATCCTGAAATACTGTCACCAAAATATACTTACTGTACAATACATGAGCATAATGGAGCAAGCTTGCATTTTATACTCCTCAGTTTTTATAATTAACGGTGATCCCACTAAAACTTAACTTTTACAAAATTATTAGAATTTTTAGTAAATGAAAAAAATGAAACAAGTAGCCTAAAACAACTGAAATGGCAGTTCTGTGAGTATACATTTTACCTATTTTTTCCCCTATAGTAAAGCCATCAATAAGGCCTATGAGGAGTATGTTTTATCTGTTGGGAATTTAGATGAGCGGATTTTTCTTGGAGAGGATGCTGAAGAGGAAATTGGGACCCTCTCAAGGTGTTTGAATACTGGTTCAGGAACAGAGACTGCTGAAAGGGTGCAGATGAAAAACATCTTGCAGCAGCACTTTGACAAGGTGAGTTGAGCCGTGCCAGAAGAGTGGAAATACAGGAGCAGACATGCCAGAGGTTCTATTTTATTTTGGTAATTGTGTGTATAGATGTGTTTTACTTGCTTCCAGTGTGAAAAAGAAAGTTCACATCCTACTTATCTTAGTTGAAAAAATTATCTCCCAGGAGATGGAAACAACCTAAGTGTCCATCATTGGATGAATGGATAAAGAAGATGTGGCACATATATACAATGGAATATTACTCAGCCATAAAAAGAAACAAAATTGAGCTATTTGTAATGAGGTGGATGGACCTAGAGTCTGTCATACAGAGTGAAGTAAGTCAGAAAGAGAAAGACAAATACCATGCTATGCTAACACATATATATGGAATTTAAGAAAAAAAAAATGTCATGAAGAACCTAGGGGTAAGACAGGAATAAAGACACAGACCTACTAGAGAATGGACTTGAGGATATGGGGAGGGGGAAAGGTAAGCTGTGACAAAGTGAGAGAGTGGCGTGGACATATATACACTACCAAACATAAAATAGACAGCTAGTGGGAAGCAGCCGCGTAGCACAGGGAGATCAGCTCGGTGCTTTTTGACCACCTAGAGGGGTGGGATAGGGAGGGAGGGAGATGCAAGAGGGAAGAGATATGGAAACATATGTATATGTATAACTGATTCATTTTGTTATAAAGCAGAAACACACCATTGTAAAGCAATTATACTCCAATAAAGATGTCAAACAAAACAAACAAACAACACTTTTGGGGCTTCCCTGGTGGCACAGTGGTTGAGAGTCCGCCTGCCGATGCAGGGGACACGGGCTCGTGCCCCGGTCTGGGAAGATCCCACATGCCACGGAGCGGCTGGGCCCGTTAGCCATGGCGGCCGAGGCTGCGCATCTGGAGCCTGTGCTCCGCAACGGGAGAGGCCACAACAGTGAGAGGCCCGCGTACCGCAAAAAAAAAAAAAAAAAAAAAAAGCGCATCTGGAGCCTGTGCTCCGCAACGGGAGAGGCCACAACAGGGAGAGGCCCGCGGACCGCAAAAAAAAAAAAAAAAACACTTTTGAGGACCAAAAAAAAAAGTTATCTCTATGTTTACTGTTTTAAATTTTGTCAGCCTTGACTTTCAAAATTTTTGGTTAGATCTGAGAAAAAGAATTTAATATAAATGTAAATGAATGTATCATGCTGATGATTGTTGGTTTTGAGAAGATGGGCCAGTAATATACAGCCCATATTGAACATAGTAAGTGTTTAGAAAATGTTGATTGACCCAAATTGGTACCTTCATCTAAGAGACTAGAGAAACTGAGAATCTGTAGTCTTTAAGAAAGTTCTGTTTAACTGAGTTTCAGGATCATGTGTATATTTCATGCAGACACTTAGGATGATGGCGACTAGGAGTTTCCCTTCTGTTGTGTGGTGTTCATACCACAGAAAATAAGCAACTTCTGACAGGTGCTTCCAGAGGCAGTGTAGCTAATTACAAAGGGTAACTCACCTGTAAGACCAGACTTAAGACTGGTTTGCTTTCTCATTCAACAAATATTCTCAAGGTATGCTGTATGCCAGATTGTGTCCTGGACACTGGGGCTATGTCAGTGAACAAAACAGCTATGAATATCCTGGAATTTACTGATGGCTTGGATCTAGGGTGTGAAAAAAAAGAAAACAGTGATGACTCCAGTTGGATGAATGGTATAAAAGCTAAAGTCCTTACAAATGCCTAAAAAAGTCTTCAGTGATTCTAGCTGTGCTACCTCTCTGAATTCATCTCCCACCACTTTCCTCCTCACCCTTTCCACTCATGCCACATTAACCTCCTTTTTCATTCTTCAGATATGCCAAGCATACTCCCAACTCAAAGCCTTTGCTCTTGCTGTTTCCTCAGCCTAGAGCATGTTTCTTCAAGATGCTCATGTGGTTTACTTCCTCGCTTCCTTCAGATCTCTGATAACCTGGCTACTATATAAAATAATAACCACTAGCATCCTCTCCTACCTCAGGACTTGCTTTCCCCCTTACTCTGCCATTAGTGTTCCTGTTAGTATTTATCAGTGTCTGATGGTTGCTAGGTAGGTAAATAGAAAGAAAGAATTGTTTGTCTCAAGATAATAAATACATAGAAAGAGAGAGAAAGGAGAGAAAGAGAGGGAGGGAGAGAGGGAGAGAGGAAGGAAGGATAGATGGATTGTTTATTATCTGTCTCCCTGCATTAGAATATAAGCTTTATGAGGTCTATGACCAGTGTTGTATTCAGTGCTTGTAGGCGTTCCATAAATATTTACTATTTACATTTATTGAGGGGAAAGAACAAGTCTAGCGGGGCAAAAATCAAGAGTTAAGAGTTAAGAGCACGTTAAGGGTGAGATGTCTTTTAAATATTCTAGTAGAGGAATTAAATAGGCCGTTTAGAGTTACAAGACTAGATCTCACAGCAAAAGTAAGGGCTGTATATATATATATATATATACACATACACACCCTTAGGATATGTATAGTGTCATTAGGATACGGATGGCTTTTAAAGCCATGGAATTAAGAGAGGTTACCTAGTAGTATGAGTTGATAGACAATAAAACAGGTCTGAGGAGTTAAAGAGATACTCTTCTTGATCAGAATGCACAGGAAGCTTTAAACTAAGAACTTAAACAGGGCTACCAAGAAGCCACATGCTGACCATGAGGACTACAGGCAGAAGTTGTTTGTGATCGTCGTATGTCATTTCCTTTGTGGAAGCGCTGCTACCTGTGGGCCATGTGGTGAGATGCTGCTGGCTGCTGTTGCTTCTCCTCCCAGCAAGCACTGGTTCATATACAGGGAAGAAGGTGGCTGTAAGAAAAGCTGTTAAATATAGGGAGAAATCTTCTGAATGTAGTTAATCTACCTAGATCATCTTATTGACCTAAAAAAATTACAGAATTAATTTCTTTGAAACAGAGTGAAAGTCTTGGCTCTACTCTTGTTTAATTCACAGAGAAAACATAGATTTATTTCTGTATGGCGAATTTCTGTGTTTTTCTGTATCTCATGAAACTTGAATAGTTCTGTTGCCAGGTAAAAATTTTGCTGGGTGTTTTTACAACTGTCTCTAGAATAAACACATTTAATACATAAGGAAATATAGTCTATCTTGAATAGTAAAGAACTCTTTAGCTATCTTAACCTTTCAGAGTTTGTTGGAAAAATTAGAAAAGATATTTTATTAGCCTATGTATTTTTTTTAACATCTTTATTGGAGTATAATTGCTTTACAATGGTGTGTTAGTTTCTGCTGTATAACAAAGTGAATCAGTTATACATATACATATGTCCCCATATCTCTTCCCTCTTGCATCTCCCTCCCTCTGACCCTCCCTATCCCACCCCTCTAGGTGGTCACAGTGCACCGAGCAGGTCTCTGTGTGCAATGCGGCTGCTTCCCACTAGCTATCTATTTTACGTTTGGTAGTAAATATATGTCCATGCCACTCTCTCACTTTGTCCCAGCTTACCCTTCCCCCTCCCCATATCCTCAAGTCCATTCTCTAGTAGGTCTGTGTCTTTATTCCTGTCTTGCCCCTAGGTTCTTCATGACCATTTCCTTTTTTTTTTTCAGATTCCATATATATGTGTTACCGTACGGTATTTGTTTTTCTCTTTCTGACTTACTTCACTCTGTATGACAGACTCTAGGTCCATCCACCACACAACAAATAACTTAATTTCGTTTCTTTTTATGGCTGAGTAATATTCCATTCTATATATGTGCCACATCTTCTTTATCCATTCATCTGACGATGGACAAATAGGTTGCTTCCATCTCCTGGCTATTGTAAATAGAGCTGCAATGAACATTTTGGTTCATGACTCTTTGAATTATGGTTTTCTCAGGGTATATGCCCAGTAGTGGGATTGCTGGGTTGTATGGTAATTCTATTTTTAGTTTTTTAAGGAACCTCCATACTGTTCTCCATAGTGGCTGAACCAATTCACATTCCCACCAGCAGTGCAAGAGTGTTCCCTTTTCTCCACACCCTCTCCAGCATTTATTGTTTCTAGATTTTTTGATGATGGCCATTCTGACTGGTGTGAGATGATATCTCATTGTAGTTTTGATTTGCATTTCTCTAATGATTAATGATGTTGAGCATTCTTTCATGTGTTTGTTGGCAGTCTGTATATCTTCTTTGGAGAAATGTCTATTTAGGTCTTCTGCCCATTTTTGGATTGGGTTGTTTATTTTTTTGTTATTGAGCTGCATGAGCTGCCTGTAAATTTTAGAGATTAATCCTTTGTCAGTTGATTCATTTGCAAATATTTTCTCCCATTCTGAGGGCTGTCTTTTGGTCTTGTTTATGGTTTCCTTTGCTGTGCAAAAGCTTTGAAGTTTCATTAGGTCCCATTTGTTTATTTTTGTTTTTATCTCCATTACTCTAGGAGATGGGTCAAGAAGGATCTTGCTGTGATTTATGTCATAGAGTGTTCTGCCTATGTTTTCCTCTAAGAGTTTGATAGTTTCTGGCCTTACATTTAGGTCTTTAATCCATTTTGAGCTTATTTTTGTGTATGGTGTTAGGGAGTGATCTAATCTCATACTTTTACATGTACCTGTCCAATTTTCCCAGCACCACTTATTGAAGAGGCTGTCCTTTCTCCACTGTATATTCCTGCCACCTTTATCAAAGATAAGGTGACCATATGTGCATGGGTTTATCTCTGGGCTTTCTATCCTATTCCATTGATCTATCTTTCTGTTTTTGTGCCAGTACCATACTGTCTTGATTACTGTAGCTTTGTAGTATAGTCTGAAGTCAGGCAGCCTGATTCCTCCAGCTCCATTTTTTGTTCTCAAGATTGCTTTGGCTATTCGGGGTCTTTTGTGTTTCCATACAAATTGTGAAATTTTTTGTTCTAGTTCTGTGAAAAAAATGCCATTGGTAGTTTGATAGGGATTGCATTGAATCTGTAGATTGCTTTGAGTAGTATAGTCATTTTCACAATGTCGATTCTTCCAATCCAAGTACATGGTATATCTCTCCATCTATTTGTATCATCTTTAATTTCTTTCATCAGTCTTAGAATTTTCTGCATACAGGGCTCTTGTCTCCTTAGGTAGGTTTATTCCTAGATATTTTATTCGTTTTGTGGCAGTGGTAAATGGGAGTGTTTTCTTGATTTCACTTTTAGATTTTTCATCATTAGTGTATAGGATTGCAAGAGATTTCTGTGCATTAATTTTGTATCCTGCTACTTTACCAAATTCATTGATTAGTTCTAGTAGTTTTCTGGTAGCATCTTTAGGATTCTCTATGTATAGTATCATGTCATCTGCAAACAGTGACAGCTTTACTTCTTCTTTTCTGATTTGGATTCCTTTTATTTCCTTTTCTTCTCTGATCGCTGTGGCTAAAACTTCCAAAACTATGTTGAATAAGAGTGGGGAGAGTGTGCAACCTTGTCTTGTTCCTGATCTTAGTGGAAATGCTTTCAGTTTTTCACCATTGAGGACGATGTTGGCTGTGGATTTGTCATATATGGCCTTTATTTATGTTGAGGAAAGTCCCCTGTATGCTTGCTTTCTGGAGGGTTTTTATCATAAATGGGTGTTGAATTTTGTTGAAAGCTTTCTCTGCATTTATTGAGATGTTCATATAGTTTTTCTCCTTTAGTTTGTTAATATGGTGTATCACATTGATTGATTTGCGTATATTGAAGACTCCTTGAATTTCTGGGATAAACCCCACTTGATCATGGTGTATGATCCTTTTAATATGCTGTTGGATTCTGTTTGCTAGTATTTTGTTGAGGATTTTTGCATCTGTGTTCATCAGTGTTATTGGCCTGTAGTTTTCTTTCTTTGTGACATCTTTGTCTGGTTTTGGTATTAGGGTGATGGTGGCCTCGTAGAATGAGTTTGGGAGTGTTCCTCCCTCTGCTATATTTTGGAAGATTTTGAGAAGGATAGGTGTTAGCTCTTCTCTAAATGATAGAATTTGCCTGTAAAGTCATCTGGTCTTGGGCTTTGGTTTGTTGGAAGATTTTTAATCACAGTTTAAATTTCAGTGCTTGTGATTGGTCTGTTCATATATTCTGTTTCTTCCTGGTTCAGTCTCAGAAGGTTGTGCATTTCTAAGAATTTGTCCATTTCTTCCAGGTTGTCCATTTTATTGGCATATAGTTGCTTGTAGTAATCTCTCATGATCTTTTGTATTTCTGCAGTGTCAGTTGTTACTTCTCCTTTTTCATTTCTAATTCTATTGATTTGAGTCTTCTCCCTTTTTTCCTTGATGAGTCTGGCTAATGGTTTATCAATTTTGTTTATCTTCTCAAAGAAGCAGCTTTTAGTTTTATTGATCTTTGCTATCGTTTCCTTCATTTCTTTTTCATTTATTTCTGATCTGATCTTTATGATTTCTTTCCTTCTGCTAACTTTGGGTTTTTTTATTCTTCTTTCTATAATTGCTTTAGGTGTAAGGTTAGGTTGTTTATTTGAGATGTTTCTTGTTTCTTAAGGTAGGATTGTATTGCTATAATCTTCCCTCTTAGAACTGCTTTTGCTGCATCCCATAGGTTTTGGATCATCGTGTTTTCATTGTCATTTGTCTCTAGGTTTTTTTTGATTTCCTCTTTGATTTCTTCAGTGATATCTTGGATATTAAGTAGTGTATTGTTTAGCCTCCATGTGTTTGTATTTTTTACTGATTTTTTCCTGTAATTGTTATCTTGTCTCATAGCGTTGTGGTCGGAAAAGATACTTGATACAATTTCAGTTTTCTTAAATTTATAGCCTATGTATTCATGCTTAAATTCTTGACGTTAAGTTATATCTTTTTCATATTTGTGTTCAAGAATTTCACTTAAACTTATTTCTCTGAAGATCTGTCTGCTTTGGGGGGAAAAACTGTGATAGGTTCTAGTAACTAAAGGTAAAGAAGGGCAAGAGACTGAAGAAGGCTATTCTGCATCAGGTTGTATTCTGCATCTAAGAATGTTTGTTTTATCCTCTCTGTGAAGCAAATTTGATTATTTTTTATTTTTTTATAAATTAATTTTTTTAAAAATAAATTTATTTATTTATCTTTGGCTGTGTTGGGTCTTCGTTTCTGTGCAAGGGCTTTCTCTAGTTGCGGCGAGCGGGGTCCACTCTTCATCGCGGTGCGCGGGCCTCTCGTTGCAGAGCACAGGCTCCAAACGCGCAGGCTCAGTAGTTGTGGCTCACGGGCCCTGTTGCTCTGTGGCATGTGGGATCTTCCCAGACCAGGGCTCGAACCCGTGACCCCTGCATTGGCAGGCAGACTCTCAACCACTGCGCCACCAGGGAAGCCCTATAAATGAATTTTATTTATTTATTTTTGGCTGCGTTGGGTCTTCGTTGCTGCGCATGGGCTTTCTCTAGTTGCGGCGAGCTGGGGCTACTCTTTTTTGCATTGTGTGGGCTTCTCATTGTGGTGGCTTCTCTTGTTGTGGAGCATGGGCTCTAGACACGTGGGCTTCAATAGTTGTGGCACGTGGGCTCAGTAGTTGTGGCTCACAGGCTCTAGAGCGCAGGCTCAGTAGCTGTGGCGCACGGACTTAGTTGCTCCGCGGCATGTGGGATCTTCCCGGACCAGGGCTTGAACCCATGTCCCCTGCATTGGCAGGTGGATTCTTAACCAATGCGCCACCAGGGCAGTCCAAATTTGATTATTTAGATGAGCTTTTGTTAAATCATGGATTTCATTTGGGCCAGATTTATTCTCAGCTTTCCTTTGTCAATCGTTGAGTAATTACAAAAATAGCAGTAGATGGGAACGGTGAAATTCTGTTTGTCAGAGATAGCCTTAATATTTTCATGCTTATGTTTGCCTTCAAGCTCAAGTTTTTTTTTTTTTTGCGGTACGCGGGCCTCTCACTGTTGTGGCCTCTCCCGTTGTGGAGCACAGGCTCCGGACACGCAGTCTCAGCGGCTGTGGCTCACGGGCCCAGCCGCTCCGCGGCATGGGGGATCTTCCTGGACCAGGGCACGAACCTGTGTTCCCTGCATCAGCAGGCCGACTCTCAACAACTGCGCCACCAGGGAAGCCCCAAGCTTAAGTTTTGAAGGAGGAATAATAGGGAACTTTGCCTTATCTTAAACATTTAACCTTTTTTTTAATTTTTACTTTTTTTTTTTTGGCTGTGCCACACGGTGTGGTTGGTGGGATCTTAGTTCCCTGACCAGGGATTGAACCTGGGCCCTCGGCAGTGAAAGTGTGGAGTCCTAACCTGGACTGCCAGGGAATTCCCATAAACATTTAACTTTTTTTTTTTTTTTCTTGCGTTATGCGGGCCTCTCACTGTTGTGGCCTCTCCCATTTGCGGAGCACAGGCTCCGGACGCGCAGGCTCAGCGGCCATGGCTCACGGGCCCAGCCGCTCCGCGGCATGTGGGATCTTCCCGAAACGGGGCACGAACCCGCGTCTCCTGCAACGGCAGGCGGACTCTCAAGCACTGCGCCACCAGGGAAGCCCAACATTTAACTTTTAAGAGACAAACTTCTTAGTTGTCTAAAGTGCAGATTGTCCTTTCACACAATTTCACCAATTTCAGTGGTGGCTCTTGGTGGTGTAACGTTTAAATTCCAAGAATGGTGACAGAAATCACTAATATTTATTGATAATATAAAGTTCTGATTAGCTTGAAATTCCCATTCATGAAGTAATTGAAAGTAGTTCAGGTCTTTTTGACCTAAAATAATGTTCTTTTTCCTCCTCTTTAGTCTAAAGCACTTAGGATCTCTACCCCACTTACTGGTGTGAGGTACATTAAGGGTAACAGCCCTTGTGTGACTCCAGTTTCTACAGCTACACATAGCTTGAGTCGTCTTCACACCATGCTCACAGGCCTCAGGAATGCACCAAGTGAGAAACTGGAACAGATTCTAAGGTTAGTTTGAGCCATTCTTGTCTTCTAAGATTTGGTTGTTGACTATTTTCCAATTTTCTATTTTAATTTTTCACCCTTTGTGCCTTAATTCACCCATTGATAATTTTATATCAATTGCATGCTCAGTTCTGTTGTTAGTCCTTAGAGGACATAGCAATATAAAACGTATGAATAGAAAATGACCCTTTTTTCTCAGTATCTTAGTCTTCTTGGGCTGCTATAACAGAATACGGTAGACTGCTTATAAACAACAGAAATAAATTTCTCACAGTTCTAGAGGCTGGAAGTCCAAGATCAGGGTGCTAACAGATTCAGTGTCTGGTGAGGACTGCTTCCTGGTTCATAGATAGCTGTCTTTTGCTGTGTCCTCATGTAGCAGAAGGAGGCAAAGGAGCTCTCTAGGGTCTCCTTTATAATTCCATTCATGAGGACTCCACCCTCATGACCTAATCCCTCCCAAATGCCCCACCTCCATACACCATCACATTGGGGATTAGATTTCAACATATAAATTTGGGGCAGGGGGTGAGGAGGGGGGCAACACAAACATTCAGTCCATAGCTCTGATTATTTTTTAACATAGTTCAGGAGACAGTAACTAATAACACTAGACACTGTAGAATAAAGCACCAAACTATTACCAGTTGTTCTCTCTTCAGATTTCAGGGAAGCGGGGGATCTGTAAAGATGGGTGTTTGTCAAAGGGCTTCAGGAAGAGGATTGGACCTGAGCAAATTTCTGAAGGGTTGGTCAGATTTGAAAGGATAGCCAGTTAGATTCATAACCAATGTAAAACCACTGTAACTTTCTAAGTTTTATAAAACACCCTTAGCCTGAAAAGGAAGTCAACTACCTTTAGTTCCTTTGATCTGTCTGATACTAGTAGGAATATCAGGGAGCATTAGTGAAGAACACAATAGACTGAATTTCATTACCTGTGCATAATTTTTGGCAAATTTATTTGACAAAATTACCTCCAAGACTGCTCCTGTTCCTAAAAATTTATGATTTAATGATGTAGACTCTATAGGAGCCAATTTGATTTCTGGTGATGTGGTGTAAGAAAGCTCTGTATAAACATACAATAATTTCCCACTCATAGCTAGACTCATTAAATACCAAGGCTGACTAATTTTCCTGTACATTTTCATGAAGTCTACTTTATTCATAAACTTGATTGTGATTGACACCCAACAGGGTTTGTCTGTATGGCCTCTTCCTAAGTCATATTTCTCAGATGGACCTTGTTTACCTAGAATTCAGAAACATTTTATAAATACATTTTAGAAGCCTCTCTTAACTGTTATGTCTTCCAGATCTCTTTACAGTCTCTAACTAGGAGTAGCAGCTTCTTTAATCTTAAATAACCATTAGTGGAGTTAAATATTGCCAGTAGATACTAGGTAAAACCAAAGGGTCCTGTTTTTGTAACCTCTGTGTATGTTCATAAATAAGATTCTTCTTGCATATGATATTCAGTAGCCATCTCTACCAGGATTATAACTGATTATATTTCCTTTATAATTTTCTAAACTTGCTGCATTTTTATAGAGAATATTTATGTTTATGATCGAGATAAAGACATAGTTGTTACAAAAGCCCACATGGTGATCATCTGTATTATGCTTCTGCATTGAACATATATTGTCTTTCTAGTAAAAAAAAAAAAAAAAAAAATCAATGAAATAAACTTCATTTTAGAGGAAAAAATGTGGAATGCCAGTAATGATTTATATAAGTTTGTTGTAGTATAGATCATACACCCCTTCATTCTGTTTTTTTCTAGGAGTTCTTAATAAGAGTTGTACTGCCCTCTACGGAAACAGTTGAGGGCAGTTTTGTTTGTCATCAGTGACTGCAGATGTGTAGGCTAGGTGGGTCATGCACATCAAATAGGCACCGGTCAAAGTTGCTAAACTTAACTGCAGTAAAAGGTACAGCTCCATGAAAGAAATATTTTTTCACTCAAATGGTAATACTAACACCTTTGATAAGGAATTATGGGATCTCCTGGATTAATAGGGAAGTGTATAGTTTCTATTTGAAGTATTTTATATTTACAGGTTAAAATTACTCTGAAATTACAGAGTTGTAAATAGTTTATCACTTTGTGACTTGACAAAACCTTTAAATCAGATAATTTCTTCTTATTTTTTTAGGACGTGTTCCAGAGATCCAACCCAGGCTATAGCCAACAGATTGAAAGAAATGTATGAAATATATTCTCAGCAATCCCAGCCAGATGAGGATATCAGTAATTGTGCTAAAGGTAAGGCTTAATATTATCTATACTGTTCTCATCTTTGAAATTTAACTACATGCATTCCTTTCTTGGAAACCGAGTCAGAAATATGAAGAAAAAATTTGACTTTAGACTGAGGGCCAGAATATGGATGTCCACTTTTTCTGTCAACCAACTGATTTCTGGGCCATTCTCAATAAGAGAGAAATTTTAGACTGATAATCTTTATTATGTTGGACTTCTGGCACTTTAAAAAAATCTTTGGTTTTATTTGTAGACTGGATTTTCAGTATAGAACTATAGTGATTCTTCAAAATGTTAAGAACAAGGACAGAATATAATTGTTGTTACATGCCCAGACCCATTGGAGTTGTTTGATGTCATGAAGTATGAATACCAAGTAGGAGTGGAATAATAAACCAATTACATACGTCTTAGCATAGAGCTGCTCTATTCAAAATACAAAAAAAAAAAGTGTGAATCTTGGTGGAATGCTACTGCAGTTTTTATGTGAAAACTTCATTTCACAATTTTAGAAAAATTTCAGTGTTACCATGAAGAAGACATTAAGGAGTCTTAGGGATGATTGAAATAGCAACTGTAGGAAGTGCATGTATATGAAGTGTTGGGTTGGTTTTTAAATTTTATTCTGCTGTAGGGAATGGGATGGATCCTCATTTTCCCCAATATTTATGTTCTTTGCATGTGATTTTTGTGTTTTTTATTATTTATGCAGAAATTGCCAGCAAACATTTTCGTTTTGCAGAGATGCTTTACTATAAAGTATTAGAATCTGTTATTGAGCAGGAACAAAAAAGACTGGGAGACATGGATTTATCTGTGAGTAAATAGCTAATGTACTGAGCACCACAATAAAATGTAGTTTCCTTTCAGCCCCACCCACCAAAAGAAAAGCCATTATTGAAAAAATAATATATGGCTTTGAGGGAATAAGATTGGCATCTAAGGAAACTTGTGTTCTGAGTCCTCTTACCTCCAGTCCCCCACTTAGTGTTTCTCATTGCAGCAGTTTCTGTGGGTAGTAAGACTCTGTAGTCAAGGATTAAAACATTCAGACTTAACCTTAATTGAGGTTTTTAAATAACATAGAGTTTTAATTCAAGCCATGTACAGAATAAATTGAGTATTGACTATATAGGAATTTAACATAAATATTCAACCATTGATCTTTGGCTGAGATAATTTTTCTAGATTGTACAAGTGATATTACTTTTAATGACATCAATAAAAATAATTTTTTAAAAATTAATTTTTAACATTTTAGAGAAAATTGTAAAATTGACAAATAATTGTTCTAACTCCTTGTAACTATTTATACTTCTCTTATTCTATATAAAAATATGGCTGTGTATACAATGGAATGTTACTGAGCCATAAAATAGAGTGAAATTCTGCCATTTGCAGCAACATGGATGGACTTAGAGATTATTATGCTTAGTGAAATAAATCAGAGAAAGAAAAATACAGTATGATATCACTTACATATGGATCTAAAAAATATGCAAAACAGAAACAGACTCACATATATAGAAAACAAACTTGGGTTATCAAAGGAGAGAGGGAAGGGGGAAGGGGCAAATTAGGCATATGGGATTAACAGATACTAACTACTATGTATACAGATAGGTTAGCAACAAGGATATATTGTATAGCACAGTCAGTTATAGCCATTATCTTGTAATAACTTTAGAGTATAATCTGCAGAAATACTGAATCACTAGGCTGTATACCTGAAACTAATATAATATTGTAAATCAAGTGTACTTCAATAAAAATATTATATGGCTGTATATGGTTGTAGGAATTTAAAAGGCTGTTTTAGGACAGTTTTTTTATTTTGAAAACATACAGAAGGGTATATATAAAGGTTTCTAAATGTTAAAGCTTTGTTTTTTTTTAATAGGGCATTCTGGAACAAGATGCATTCCACAGATCGCTCTTGGCCTGCTGCCTTGAGGTCGTCACTTTTTCTTATAAGCCTCCTGGGAATTTTCCATGTATTACTGAAATATTTGATGTGCCACTTTATCATTTTTACAAGGTATTTTTAAAAATCTGAAACTGATGAGGAAATTGTGAATGAGATCCACTTCCTGTGGTTAGCCATCTAATTCATTTTAATATATGAGTACATTTCTTCTATTTTTAATTACATATTTAATAATTTCCACTCTAAATGGGGAGCAGAGAAGAAATAGGAATCTTAATAACTATATATATTTTCAATGTATTATATAGACCTATTTTGTGTAAAACTTTCATATAATTCCTCCTTTTGTCTGATAAAGTCTTTTAGAATACTTTCATTTTATGAGCTAAGAAGGTTTTAGAAAAGTAGCAAACATATCACTAGCTAGTCGTGATAGCAACCTTTTTTTAAAAAAAATTTTGACTTATTTATTTGGCTGCGTCAGGTCTTAGTTGCGACATGTGGGATCTTCGTTGCGGTATGCAAGATCTTTCATTGAGGCGCGCAGGCTCAGTAGTTGTGGTGGACAGGCTTAGTTGCCCTGCGGCACGTGGGATCTTAGTTCCCCAACCAGGGATCGAACCTGCGTCCCCTGCACTGGAAGGCAGATTCTTAACCACTGGACCACCAGGGAAATCCCCACAACCTTCTTTTTTATTTTATGAAAATTAAATGAAAGTGTCTTTCAAAAAAAAAAACAACTCCTTTTCACATGTTATATAGAGGCACAGAGTTATAGCATTGATTTGGTTTCCCTCTTAATATTGATTTAGTGTATGGATTTAATTCTCCTACAGTAGTCAAAACTAATAGTGGCATAAACTGAATGTTCAGAGTTTTTAAATGTGAAATTTTGGGACTTCCCTGGTGGTGCAGTGGTTAAGAATCTGCCTGTGAATGCAGGGGACACGGGTTCGAGCCCTGGTCCGGGAAGATGCCGCAGAGCAGCTAAGCCGGCAAGCCACAACTACTGAGCCTGCGTGCCACAACTACTGAAGCCCGTGTGCCTAGAGCCCGTGCTCTGCAACAAGAGACGCCACCACGATGAGAAGCCCGTGCGCCACAGTGAAGAGTAACCCCCTCCGCACCGCAACTAGAGAAAGCCCATGATCAGCAGCAAAGACCCAATGCAGCCAAAAATAAAACAATAAATAAATAAATATATAAAAAAATAAATAAATATGAAATTTTGAGTAATGTTTTTTAATCTCAATAGACAAGGCATGTTTTTTAAAGATTTTTGAAATTTTTAATTTAAAGATTTTTGAAATGTATCACTATACAAAAGATTTTATATAATTCATACATGCAGTTTAAATAATTATTTATAAAGATAGTGAAAGGAAGAGCACCTGTTTCAAAATAGTACTATTCTTTAAACTTGTAACTTTTGATAAATTGACTTTTTTGTTTCTATAAATATGTAAAAAAACTTAAATAAGTTAACCAATTTTGCTTTTGCACTTGAACAATTTTTTTGTTAAAAAATTATTGTTACTAAACAAACCAAGACATTTTTAAAAATTTCAGGTGATAGAAGTATTCATTAGAGCAGAAGATGGCCTTTGTAGAGAGGTGGTAAAACACCTTAATCAGATTGAAGAACAGATCTTGGATCATTTGGCATGGAAACCAGAGTCTCCACTCTGGGACAGAATTAGAGACAATGAAAACAGAGTTCCTACATGTGAAGAGGTTTGTGAAAAGATGTTAACATCTTTCTATGATAAAAGTATATCAATATATAGTCTATTCATAATTCTCTTTCACCGACCACAGTTAAACTTAGCATCTTCCTCATGAGTATGGGAGGGTAATAGCTGGGTTTAATTTGGTACAATCACCCCTATATCTAAGAGGAACCAAGAGTCAGAAATAATTTGTGACTGTCCCAAGGTTTCAGTGACAGAGTAAGAGTTCAGTGTTCTTTCTTGATTTTCTAATCAAGTTTCTATATCTTAAAATGGTTGTCTAATTCTCCAAATCAGTAATGAAGGTTAATTTATATTTAGTATCCAATTATTAGATTTGAATTTTTTAAGCCTGCCAGAATTTTTTTTAACTTCAGTATGAAAGTGGAAAAGACAGGGGATTTTATTTAGGTGGAATAACTGATGAGCCAAGATAGTTTTCTTTTGCCTTAGATTGTTATTATATTTCTAATTAAAATACTCTTTTGAATAATGGCATTCTGTGTAAACATTCCCTAATAGGTCATGCCACCTCAGAACCTGGAAAGAGCGGATGAAATTTGTATTGCTGGCTCCCCTTTGACTCCCAGAAGGGTGAGTGAAGTTCGTGCTGATGCTGGAGGACTTGGAAGAAGTAAGTTTAAAATATTAAGGGAAGTATTTTGGGGCCTAGCATCTGGAGATTTAAATTCCATCTAAAACTACAAGTGAAGTTAGTAGGGTGTGTATAGAAGAAAATATTCTGTACATTATAGTACCACGTGAATCACTTTAATGCTTTTGAAAAATATTAAAGAACAGGAAAATGCGTGAAAAGTCAAGTGTCTTTTAAAATAGATAGAATGCTGTATAGTAATGTGATTCCTATTTATTAAGTGTATCTTTTTTCTGTAAGCATGCAAAAGGGCTGAAATGGAAAAACAAAACTATTAATGATTATTGTTGGGTAATAGAATTCTAGGTGATTTCTGTAAATTTTTAAAGATGAATATGTATTACTTTTAAAATCAGAAGAAACAGAAAAATCTTCTTAAAGGTAGAGTGTATGATCTAATTAGGTACAGATGAGCCATTGAGTTAAGAGGACTGAATGGCCTGAGCATGTTCAGCTTTTTTTTTTTTTTTTTTTTTTTTTTTTGGCTGTGCCTTGCAGCTTATGGGATCATAGTTCCCTGACCAGGGATTGAACCCGGGCCCTGGAAGTGAAAGCAAGTCCTAACCACTGGACTGCCAGGGAATTCCCAAGCGTGTTCAGCTTTGACTCTTGTCAGTTGAGCAGTGCTACCCTGGTTAATACAACAGCATTGCTGGCCCTGAGGTACAGAAAAGGGAAATTTTGCTTTTCATCTGGTTACATTTTAGGCAGTTCTTTATAACATCTGCCAGGTGCAACGTTTAAGTTTACATACTTCAGATAAAACTACTTTTAAAAAAAAGCAATTCTGTAAATCCAGAGAGTTCTAAATCCTTGGATTCCATTAGAAGGATATTCTTGTTTCTAGATCAACTTTTTAATGTAATTGATAAGCACTGGCTATAGAAGGAAGATCAATTTTAAAATGAGGAATCACTCTGTGTCAGTGCATACTGAATGAATATGGATGATCTATATGAAAACTTACTCATTTTTGAAAGAGGAGGCATAAAAGCTTAATGGTTTATTTTTCTGCTTATTATCCACTCAGACCCATAGATCTGATAGCTGGTCATCCTCAGTCCTGTTTCTGTAGAGTTTTTCCTTCCCTAATCAATGGACTTGACTTTAAACTTCATTTTTTTGTACTTATCACTTCTCCATTTTCATGAGGTCTTTTAATATTTTACGAGATAATGATCATAATCTGAAACACTTTTTTTTTTTGGCCGTGCCCCGTGGTATGTGGGATCCTAGTTCCCCAACCAGGGATCAAACCTGTGTCCCCTGCGTTGGAAGCATGGAGTCTTAACCACTGGACCGCTAGGGAAGTCCTTGAAACACTTTTAAAAAAATTGTATTGAGGTATAGTTGACTTACAATGTTGTGTTAATTTCTGCTGTATAGCAAAGTGACTCAGTTATACATATTCTTTTTCATAATGGATTATCAAAGGATACTGAATATAGTTCCCTGTGCTATACAATAGGACCTTGTTGTTTATCCAGAGATAATGATCATAATTAATGTATTCTTCCTAACTCTGTAGCTTTGTTCCAAATATAAATCTAGTACATTTATTTGCTTTTGTATCACCAGGAAATTATAATGTTAAGCCACAGTCTGTCAGAACTACTCCTGTCAGTCCTCTTATGAACTCCCTACATAGATTTTAATATTTAAAACCCAGTGATGTGCAGTTTTTACAGCTGGACATGGAAGAGGGAAAGGGATGCCTCTCAAAAATTCAAACAGTGGTGTGAATACTTAACTATAATGGTTAACAGAGTTTCTTTGTGGGATGTTGAAAAAGCTTTGGAAAAGATGGTGTTGGTGTTTGCACAGCACTGTGAATGCAGTGCCGCTGAGCTGTATACTTAACAGCGGGTGAAATGCCAAGTCCTATGCTATACGTATTTTACCACAATTTTAGAAAGCTAGTAATATACCCAGAACCACTGAATTGTACAATTTAAGTGGGTGAAATATGTGTGAATCATATCTCAGTAAAGTTGTTTAAAAAAAAATAAACTAAGCTTAATTGAATCCAAAACATGTATGTCCATTCTTGCTAAAGAACCGAATTGAATTTTAGTAACTTTCTACATGTAAAAAATGATAAAGATGAAAATGCATAAAACAGGGGGTAAATGCTCCCAGATGATACATAGTAATATCAAATCCATCAAGTCTTATCAAGTAGTATCTTTACAGTGAAATCACATCTTACATGAGTGTTCTGTAGAAATTGAATATGGTAGAAAAATAGAAAATTATTTAAATTGCCCCTCAGTCCTCAGGACCCTGTGGTAGTAGAGGGCAAAGTCTAGTTTGATTTAGCAAAAGGTGGAGTGAAGAAGGGAACACTGTGAGACACATAGAGAAAAATCCTTCCTTTAAATTTTGCTCTTAATAGTATTCAGTTGAATTTTCATTCATTGAATGTAGCTATGATGTAACTCCTGTAATTTTTGTTTTTTGATTATATAGTATTTCAAACACTAATTAGTTGTGAACATCACTTCTAGGATGGAAGTCAGATCTGTCTCCTTGAGTTAAATGATTTTTTTTTTTTAACCCTAGGCATAACGTCTCCAACCACATTATACGATAGGTACAGCTCCCCAACAGCCAGCTCTACCAGAAGGCGGCTGTTTGTTGAGAATGATAGCCCCACTGATGGAGGGACACCTGGCCGCATCCCCCCACAGCCTCTAGTCAATGCTGTCCCTGTGCAGAATGTATCTGGGGAAGCTGTTTCTGTCACACCAGTTCCTGGACAGACTTTGGTCACCATGGCAACAGCCACTGTCACAGCCAACAATGGACAAACAGTGACTATTCCTGTACAAGGTAAGGAAGGCAGAGTTGAATATTGCGTTCATTCTCTGTGGCACTTATTAGAAAGTTACTCGAAATTTGGCTGGAATGATGATATGAGAGAAGAGTGGGGGAAAGGGGCTGGGAGGGGAAATAATTGAAAACCTCTGCCTGGAGAATCTTATAGTATCAACATTTTCTTCATGCTTTTTTTCTCTGAAACAAATTTTAGGCATTGCCAATGAAAATGGAGGAATAACATTCTTCCCAGTCCAAGTCAATGTTGGGGGGCAGGCACAAGCTGTGACTGGCTCCATCCAGCCCCTCAGTGCTCAGGCCCTGGCTGGAAGTTTAAGCTCTCAACAGGTGACAGGAACGACCTTGCAAGTCCCTGGTCAGGTGGCCATTCAACAGATTTCCCCAGGTGGACAACAGCAGAAACAAGGCCTACCTTTAACCAGCAGCAATATTAGACCCAGGAAGACCAGCTCTTTATCGCTTTTCTTTAGAAAGGTAATTTTTCTAAAGAAAAATGTACCCTTACCACTTCTAGAGCTTGGGAAATACAAGGGTTAGATAAACAAAGTTTGAGATATTTTTGTTTATCTACTAGGTTTATCACTTAGCAGGTGTCCGTCTTCGGGACCTTTGTGCTAAGTTGGATATTTCAGATGAACTAAGGAAAAAAATCTGGACCTGCTTTGAATTCTCCATAATTCAGTGTCCTGAACTTATGATGGACAGACATCTGGACCAGTTGTTAATGTGTGCCATTTATGTGATGGCAAAGGTGGGTACCATTAGGAATTTAAAGGAAAAAGTAAAGATGCTACTTCCTTACTCTCAGAACACTTTTAATAGCTTTATTGAGATAAAATTCACATGCCGTATAATTCACTCATTTAAAACGCACAGCTCAGTGGATTTTAGTACATTCATAGGTATGTGTGACAATCACCACAGTCAATTTTGGAATATGATATTCCATTGTATGCATATATAATATTTTGTTTACCATTCATCAGTAATGGACATTTAGATTATTTCTACTTTGGGGCTATTATAAATAACGCTGCTATGAACATTTGTATACAGGTTTCTGCGTGGACATCTTTTCATTTTGCTTCTGTGTATACCTTAGGGTGGATTGCTGGGTCATAGGGTAAACTCTATGTTTATTGGAGGAACTGCCAGACTGTCTTCCAAAGTCATTGCACTGTTTTACATTTCCACTGATAGTATATGAAGGTCCTTATTTCTCCACATTCTCATCAACACTTTTTATTATCTGACTTTGTTTTTTAAAATAATTTATTGAGGTGAAACTCACATAACATTACCCATTTTAAAACAAACGTTTCAGTTTTAAAATTGGTCACTTTTTTCTTCTTTTTCAAGGTTTGTTTGGCTAGTCTAAATCCCTTGAAATTCTTTATGAATTTGTCAGTTCTGACTTCTTGTCACAAAGAAGTCAGGTGGGGTTCAGATAGAGATTATGTTGAGTTTGTAGATCAATTTGGAGAATATTGCTATCTTAACCATATTTCACTTTCTGATCAATGAACGTTTGGGACCTATGCTTTTCTTCATGGGTAGTTTATTGAGGGATGATTCTTTTTCTTGTTATGAGTCTATTCAGATTGTCTGTTTCTTCTAGAATCAATTTTGGTAGTGTATGTCTTCCTAGGAATTTGTCTGTTTCCTCTGGGCTTTCTAATTTGTTGGCGCACAGTTCATAATATTCCTTTTAGTCCTTTTTATTCTTTGTCAGTAGTAATTTAACAATCTCTCTTTTTATCTTAGTGTAGCTGAAGGTTTATCAATTTTGTTGATTTTGTCAAAGAACGAGATTTTGGTTTCACTTATTATTATATGCTCTAATCTTTATTATTTCCTTCTTTTTGCTTGCTTTAGGCTTAGTTTTGTTTTGTTTTTCCTGGCTGTGCCGCACGGCTGGTGGGATCTTAGTTCCCTGATCAGGGATCGAACCCAGGCCATCAGCAGTGAAAGCGCCAAGTCCTAACCCCTGGACCGTCAGGGAATTCCCTAGGCTTAGTTTTTGCTCTTCTTTTTTCAGTGTCTTAAGATGAATGGTTAGGTAATTAATCTTTCTTCTTTTTTACTATAGGCATTAAGAGCTATAAATTTCCCTCTAAGCACTGCTTTAGCTGCATCTCATAAGTTATGGTATGTTGTGTCTTCATTTTCATTCATCTCAAAGTGTTTTCTGATTTCTCTTTTGATTTGACTTACTGGTTATCTAGGTGTGTTAATTTCAACAGATTTGTGAGTTTCCCAAATTTCTGTTAATGATTTCTAGTTTCAATCCATTGTGGTCAAAAAACACACTTTGTATTAATTACTTCAATCCTTTTAAATTTATTGAAGTTTCATAGCCTAGCATATGGTCTATCCTGGAGAATGCTCACAATGCACTTGAGAAGAATGTGTATTTTATTGTTGGGTGGAGTGTTCTATAGATGTCTGTAAGGTTTTTTAGTGTTTTTTATAGTGTTAAAGTCTTCTGTTTCTTTGTTGATCTTCTATCTAGTACCCATCCATTATTGAAAGTGGGGTATTGAACTCTCTAAATATTATTATTGAATTGCCCTTCATTTCTGTCAGTTTTTACTTCATATATTTTGGTACTCTGTTATTAGGTGCATGTGTTTTTTCTTTGTTTTTTTGCATGTGTGTTTTTAATTGTTGTACCTTTCTGATGGATTGACCCTTCATCATTATGAAATGTCCCTTTTTATCTCTAGTTTTTGTTTTAAAGTCAGTTTTATAGTGTGATATTTGTATAGCCACCCAGCTTTCTTAGGGTTGCTGTTTGCATGATATACCTTCTTTCCATCATTTTCTTTCATATCTGTTTGTTTGTTTTAAGGTAAAGTGTGTCTCTTATATAGGGAGTATAGTTGGATCTCTTTTTTATCTGGTCGGACAATTTCTGCCTTTGATTTTGTTGTTTAATCCATTCATATTTTAACATAATTGTTGTAACTGGATTTACATCTGTCATTTTACTTTTTGTATTTTATGTATGTCTCATGTCTTTCAGATACTCTCTTCCCCCTTTACTGCTTTCATTTTCATGTGCATTCATGGCATTTTAATTTGTGATGACTTTTTTTTTTTTTTGCGGTATGTGGGCCTCTCACTGCTGTGGCCTCTCCCGCCACGGAGCACAGGCTGTGGATGTGTCCAGCAGCCATGGCTCACGGGCCCAGCCGCTCTGCCGCATGTGGGATTCTCCCGGACCAGGGCACGAACCCACATCCCCCACACTGGCAGGCAGACTTCCAACCACTGCGCCACCAGGGAAGCCCTCAGTGATGACTTTTAAACTTTATTTTTCTTAGTGGTTTCTTTGAGGCTTACCATATACTTTTTCTTTTTGCTCTATCCCCCCCCATTTTTTTGCCCCATCTTTATTGATATATAATTGACATATCACATTGTATAAGTATAGAATGTACAGTGCGATGATTTGATACATGTATATATTGCATTATGATTACCACCCAGCTACTTTTTCTTGGTAGTAAGAATATTTAAGATCAACTCTCCTAGCGACTCTCAAGTATACAATTCAGTTTGTTAACTATAGTCATCATGCTACAAATTAGTTCCCCAAAATTTATTCATCTTATAACTGGAAATCTGTACCCTTCAATCAGCATCTCCCCACTTCCTCCAACCCCCACATATACATCTTTACTTATGAAAACCAGCTTCAAATTTATAGTAACTGAATGCCAGTGAGATATAGAAGTGTTACTTTTATGTAACTGTTTCCTTTTTGTTACACAGTGGTAGTATTGTTATACATATTATATCCATGAATGTTATAAATTCAAAAACACATTGTTATTATTTAATATTTTTATGACTTTTAAAGGAGCTGAGACAAGAAAGGAGTGCCAGTATTTATTTATAGCTTTTATCATATTAACCTTATTCACTATTTACTTATTTACCTTATTTCTGTCTGTTGGTTCCTGGGGATTTGAGTTGTCATCTGGAGTCATTTCCTTAGCCTAGAATAGCTTTCCTCCTAATCTCCTCCTTTGTGCTGTTTTTGGCAAATATATATATCACGTTTCTTCATGTATGTATGTTGTTTTATACAATTTAAAAAAAATCAGTTAAGAGAAGAAATATGCATTTTATACTGCCTTTCCAGTTACATAACAATCTTTACCATTGCTCTTTGTTTTTTCACTTGTATTTGAATTTGTGTGGGGTCACTTAACTTTTATTTATTTAATCTATTTATTTGGCTGTGTTGGGTCTTCGTTGCTGTGCACAGGCTTTCTCTAGTTGCAGCAAGTGGGGGCTGCTCTTCATTGCAGTGCACGGGCTTCTCATTGTGGTGGCTTCTCTTGTTGTGGAGCACAGGCTCTAGGCGTGTGGGCTCAGTAGTTGTGGTGCACGGGTTTAGTTGCTCTGCAGCATGTGTAATCTTCCTGAACCGGGGCTTGAACGTGTGTCCCCTGCATTCCCACCAGGGAAGTCCTGGGGTCACTTACTTTTAGTATGAAGAACTTTCCTTAGTATTTTCATGTAAGATGGTTCTGCTAGCAGCATATTTTCTTTCTTTATGTTTATGTGAGATTGTATTTATTTCACTTTCATTTATGAAAGATAACCTTGTTGGATACCAGATCCTTAGTTTTTACTTTGTCCATCGTCTCATAGCCTCCATGGTTTCTAATGAGAAGTTTTCTGTTACTTTATCAGTTTCCTAGTAAGCAAAAAGTTGCTTTTCTCTTGATGCTTTCAAGATATTCTCCCTTTCTTTGGCATTCAGCTTTTTTACTCTGTGTCTTGGTATGGAGCTCTTTGCATTTGTCCTACTTGGAATTTGTTAAAATTCGTGGATATGTAGATAGTTTTTAAAATAAATTTGGGAACGTTTCAGCCTTTATTTCTTTGAACATTTCTTTCAGCTCCTCTCCCTCCCCTCCTTCTGGTACTCCCACACTCTCTTGGTGTGCCACATTTCTCTGAAGCTCTGTTAATTTTTCCTCATTCTTTTTTTCCTCTGTTCTTTGGATTGCACAACTCCATCCTCAGGTTTGCTAAATGTTTTTGCCAGTTCAAATCTAGTCTTTCATTCCTCTGATGAATTTTTTGTTACTATAATTTTTTATTCTAGGTCTTGGCTCAAATATCATTTATTCCCTCTGTTGTTACTGAATTTTAGATTTTCTTGAATATATATTTCTTTATTTGTTATATGCCTTTTGGGGCCATTTCCAGAGGCTTTAAATGATGTTTTTTAATATAATTTTCACCAGTTTCACTGGGGAGCAGGTTCACGGACCATCTCATAGTATTATGCTGGAAGTCAAATTCTCTCTCAGAGAACTCTTATTCTTTGCCAGGTCACAAAAGAAGACAAGTCCTTCCAGAATATTATGCGTTGCTATAGGACTCAGCCACAGGCCCGGAGCCAGGTAACTTACTACATTTTCTCTCATGGCTGAAAATAAAGATGAAAGTCTTTGAGGCATACAAAAACGTTAACTACAGTTGATTCTGTGGCCTTTTCTCCAGGATAAAAAAACTACGATTCTACTTTAAGGGAAGTCTTTATTTTAATCTTATTTAATTATTGACAGATAGCAACGCATCTTGATTAACAGACAGCTACACATCTTGATTAGTTTAAGTTCTCTTTTCACCAAAAGGTAATGATGTGAAATAACTGATTCCTTTTTAATTCAGATAATCACAAGACAGATGTAAATTAGGAAGCTGTTTGGATTCCATGTCACCTTGAATTCAGTCTGGTTTAGGAAACATAATGCTGTACATTTAACCAAAACAGCATTAAGTGAAATTTTAAAACTCATTTTACCTTTAATGCTATTCAATGGTTTCAAGAGGTAGGTAGGTATGTGAGATCTTTGTATTGATATTTGACTTAGAGTGACTTGATTTTACAATTGCATATTATTACTGCTCTGTAGTATTATAGGCAGTACTTGGAAGTTGAAGCCTGACAGGCCCTGATGTAAATCCTGTATCTGTTTAATAGATATGTAACCTTGGCTGCATTTATTAACCTCCCCTGAGTAGGAAAACTACTACTATATGGAGTTGTGAGAATTAAATAACATGTCAAAGTCACATAGTCTAGGATGTGCTCAATAAATAACTCGTTTCTGTTCCCTTCTCATGACCTGTCTAAAGGTATATAGAAGTGTTCTGATAAAAGGGAAAAGGAAAAGAAGAAATTCTGGCAGCAGTGATAGCAGAAGCCATCAGAATTCTCCAACAGAACTAAACAAAGACAGAAGTAAGTGGGATCCTTATGAACTTATAAAATGAAATTAAAAGCTTCTCTTATTTTTTAGGCCTAGGACTAAGGATTAATAAATTACTGTTTTAGAAACTATGAAAATATTTTATTGGCAAAAGATTTGTTGGACAATAAACCAAATTCTAAATTTAGTTGCAGAGCTGTTTGTCCTTTATCCCGTGGCTTTGAGGCACATTGTGCATAACACTTTTCTCTAGAGGGATTAGCAAAGGATGGAGAAGGCAGGCATTTGTTGACTTGAGTTCGAGAAAAATGTGGCATGTCAACAGAAACCATGCTATGGAAACACTATCCTTAATGGTTGGTTTATACCACTTAATGCAGGGCTCAGGTCTTAGAAAGCTTGGTGTAAATTAATGAACACTACTCAGTAAGCCCTTGCTACATTAATAGCATGGTAGTACAGTTAGTATTTTTTTTTTTATTAATTTCTTTTTGGCTGCATTGGGTCTTTGTTGCTGCGCATGGGCTTTCTCTAGTTGCAGCAAGCTGGGGCTACTCTTCGTTGCGGTGCGTGGCCTTCTCATTGCGGTGGCTTCTCTTGTTGCGGAGCATGGGCTCTAGGCGCGTGGGCTCAGTAGTTATGGCTCACAGGCTCTAGAGCGCAGGCTCAGTAGTTGTGGCGCACGGGCTTAGTTGCTCTGCGGCATGTGGGATCTTCCCGGACCAGGGCTTGAACCCGTGTCCCCTGCTTTGGCAGGCGGATTCTTAACCACTGTGCCACCAGGGAAGCCCTGAAGTTAGTATTTAATATCTTATCTGTGCTTTGCTCCTTGGTATGAAGAATAAGAGTGCCCATTTGCTGCTGTTCAGTAAGTAGAGCAGGTAGCCATTCACCCTTATCTTACTGAATTTTCTTTTTAAAAGCAATCTGCACTAGCAGTCTTCCTGTTTAACACTTTTTGTTCCACCGGTTATAGCCAGTAGAGACTCCAGTCCTGTCATGAGGTCAAGCAGCACCTTGCCAGTTCCACAGCCTAGCAGTGCCCCTCCTACACCTACTCGTCTCACAGGTGCCAACAGTGATGTGGAAGAGGAGGAGAGGGGAGACCTTATTCAGTTCTACAACAACATCTACATAAAACAAATTAAAACATTTGCCATGAAGTACTCACAGGCAAATGCAGTAAGTTTGATGAGGATCATTTCACACTTTTTTCACTTGTGAGGAATGAGGAATCACTTATGTTTGAGCTGCTTCTGTGTAAACTAGTTTTACAAATAATTCTTTTTGTTAAGTAAGACTAAGGAAGTCTCTAACAGAAATAATGGGCTTAACCAACATAATTTCTACTGTTGTGAACCATTAAACAAGATGATATTTGGATTCCCTACATAGTATAGTAATATGAGACAGATTGCATAGGTTCAAATTATCCAAAACTTACCAGTTGTGGTGACCCTGCAAGTTATTTAACTTCCTCTGTACCTTGTTTCCTTATATATAAAATGGGACTAGAAGTAGTCCCTCGCTTATAGGGTTGTTGTGAGGATTAAATTACATAATGTATTTAAAATGCTTAAAACAGTGACTGGCACAAAGAAAGCACTTACATGTTTGCTATTTGTATGGTTTTCTTTAGGTTAAATTTTTGCCGCTAATACATCACTATCTACCATTCATAAAGCTACTGGTTTATTATACCTCTTCACTCTTTCAATAAAAATAACCATTTTCAGAAACTCCTGGTTAGAAATTTCGTTTACCTTTCTTAGAAGTTTCTTTTGTTAAACAGATGGATGCTCCTCCACTCTCTCCCTATCCGTTTGTAAGAACAGGCTCTCCTCGCCGAATACAGCTGTCTCAAAACCATCCTGTGTACATATCCCCGCATAAAAATGAAGCAATGCTTTCTCCTCGAGAAAAGATTTTCTACTACTTTAGCAACAGTCCTTCAAAGGTGAGCCTAATATAAATCTTGGCCTTTATTAACCCCAAAATGCTTAGGATTCTAGAAACAGGGTTTTTGGGAAACCCTCAGCACTCACGTGAGTGATGGGATCTGTCAAGAAAGAGTGACCAGTAAGTCCCAAAGCAGCAAAAAACAAGGGTTTGGGGGGAGAACTTCAGAGCTGGAAATCGGGTAAGGGATCTGGATTTTCATTCCTCCCATTTCCTATTTGTACATTTGAATATTCTGCTATAAATCTGGAATTTTATTTTTTTATTCCATTTGTAAAACTTTTAAAATTCCAAATTTCTGTTAGGGAAGGAAAATTTGGATCCCTTAACTGATTTATTTACTAAGTGCCTCCTTCTGGGACAGGAAGTGTCTCTGTCTCTGGATTCTTAGTCTAAGGGGAGAAATGGGCATTTTGGACACTTGGACAGTGTCACACTAGCACAGATTTAAGTGGTAGCATCTGCCTCAGTCTGCAATGGGGAGGGAAGCTTGAGTGAAGCCTTAATGGATGAAAAGTTAGCAGATTGCTGAGGGGTAGAAGGAAGGGCATCCAGGATGAAGCAGATAAGGGAAGGGAAACAAAGTTCTTGAGGCAGTAAGGCTAGATCCCTAGGAATCATACGCCATGTTAAGGAGTGCACCTGCATCTTAAAGGTCCTTAAGTGATATTTGTATTTATAAAGATTGCTTAGGAAAAACACATATATGACACATTGCCTAGACTCTCAAAAAAATGCCAGTATCATGAAGAGATAGATCATAGATAGATGGTAGGGAGAGTACTGATCTAGAGTAAAGGAGACTAAACAGACATGACAGCCAAATGCAAGGCATGATGACTGATTGGATCCTGCATAGAAAAGCACAGCTATAAAGGATATTTGGGGGACAAGTGGGAAAACTGAATATTGACTTTAACATTAATGTTTATCATTAAATTTCTATTAAATGTCTTTGGTATGGATGATGGTACTAGATTATATAGACTGTACTGTATATAAATTTATACATATTAATGTACAATGTATAAATGTATGTTCTACATTAATGTATATTAATGTGTTACGTATAGTAAGGTACACAATTATACACTGCACAATATATACATAATATAATGATGTATACATATTATATACATATAACATTTATACAATTAGTGTATACAATTAACAATTTAAGGAATATTCAAGTAAATGGGAGACTAGACATAGGAAGTGCAGAGCAGACTTAAGGAGGCAAAGAGTAGAAGAGTCAGAGGAAAGCTTTCTTAAGACGGTTGAAATCTGAGAAGGTGCATATACTGATAATGAAAAACTGGTGGTTTTATTTAAAACCTCAGAAAAGCCTATTATTTCAAAATAAATAAATATCTAGGATTTGGTTTAAAACAATCTGGGGGGTGAGAAAGGAATGAGGGGTAGAGATCAAATAAGACTGGCAAAAATTGTTGAAGGAGGCTGATGGTCATGTGAGGGTTCACTATACACTTCTACTTGCCCGTATATATTTGAAATTTCCTATAATAAATGCATATGAAATCTGCTCAGTATGCTTTCCACTAGGAAACATGGACAATGACATTAGCAGCACATGAAAAAAAATTTTTTTAACTACCAGAAAATAATGCAATAGCTAACTTTTGGGGCTTTGGAGAAACCTAGTGCTGAAGGCACCTATAAATAAATCCAGTCCCTCTAGCCCTCTGGCGAAGTTTTTCTCAATCCGAGTTCTTCATGTGAACCAGAGAATGCAGAAAATAATTGGCCTGAATTTTTCTCAGCTCTCCCAAGGATGACATGTAACTAATATCAATACATTCTAGAATTCTAGATCATACTAATAGATTACCTACAATGGATGCCTTAGGGAATTAAGGCTTCTCTTGTGAAACTCCATGGCTGTTAAAAAATGAGTAACACTAGACTGGGGGAAAAACGGCCTAATACTGTGTAAAGTCATGCTATTTTTTAAAAAAGGAAAATAGAAATGTATGAAACTGATTAAATGTGGCATAACAATGTGATGCTTTATAACTTTTGTAAAAAAAAAAAAAAAAATCAAATTTGTGAACTCTTACATTGTGGAAAAGCTTACATCAAAATCACCTCTGGAGCTTGTTAAAAAATAGAAATACTCTGCCTCTATCCCAGATAGTCATCAATGTCAGCCAGCTGAGAAGTGAAATTGGAAGGATATAAAGTTTGGTAGTACATTCCTTTATAAAGATGTTCAAACTCTTCAAGATAAACTGCTTAACTTATTTGAGGTTCTTTGACTTAACACTGAACTGTGTGTATTAGAATTTTAAAGTTTTTATATTTATTTTTAACCCCCCGCCCCCACCAGAGACTGAGAGAAATTAACAGTATGATACGGACAGGAGAAACGCCAACCAAAAAGAGAGGGATTCTTCTGGAAGATGGAAGTGAATCACCTGCAAAAAGAATTTGCCCAGAAAATCATTCTGCCTTATTACGCCGTCTCCAAGATGTAGCTAATGACAGAGGTTCCCACTGAGGTTAGTCTGTTGTACTGAAACTGTCTTTTCACAAACTCTGTTTAGCAGCATCATGTAATGCATGCTGGATTATGGGGCTCTTTTTCCTTAATCCTTCCAGTATCCTTAGGATATTTTTACTTATCCCAACTGCCTTTTTCCCTACCTTTCAGTGATTGCCATCAAGGCTGCTTAGAATCCAAACTTGGATTTTTTTTTAACTCTTTGGCAAAGCTACTACAAGAATTGCAGAGAACAAAGCGTACTCAAATGTGTGTATGAGAGGTCTCTGTTAACGTGTTCCAGCAGAGGAACTGTATTTCAATTCATTCCTACCTGGCCCTCATGAAAACCAAAAGTAGGTATTTTGTCCTAAAACACTTGGTAGGAGTGTAAAAGATTTTTGCATTCCTAAAAGGTAACAAGGTAGAGCGCCCAGATTTGAAGGTCCTAGGTTATTAGTCCAAGTCTCCCATTCCCTTTGTGTAATTTTTCCCTCTCCCCATTAGGTGTGGTGCAGTGTGACAAGTGCTTGACTGGTGTGCAATGTGTGAGTGAACCTGTATAAGAAGTGGCACTTTAGGGCTGTAAAAAGCATGATTTTGTTACCCAGAGTTTGCTGTATATTTGCAATGGCACTTTCTACAATGTGAACTTTATTAAGTACAAAACTTCTAGGCTGAACTTAATTCAGTATCTTCTTTGATGCTTTTGTACTTTTTAAAAATTGTTAAAGCCCCAGTAGCTACCTTTTGGGCATGTGTTTTAAATTCTCCATTTTTTTGTTGATAGGGATCAGCTGGCTAGTAAAGATTTTAAATCAAGTTGAATTAAGAGGATTATTATGAAAAATTATGACCTCTTCCTTTAGGAGGTAGTTATCCAAAAGACGTGTGTCTTTATTAAGGTGATATATTTTAAATATCTTTCAGTGTGTTCCTGGAAGTTTAAAAAATAGATTGGAGAATTTAGGTTTTTATTAGTACATAGTACCATTTATACAAATTAGAAAATGTTAATTTAACAGCTACTGAATTAATTACCTATATATACCTTTATTAATCACTATTGTTCCAGCAGTTTTAAAGTTGAATGAATAATCTTATTAGGGAGAAAATTCAATTGTAAATTGAATCAGTATAAACAAAGTTACTAGGTAACTTCATATTGCTCTGAAAGAAATACGGAACTTACTTACACTGTTCAATTAGAATAGTGTTCTGCAAAAATATTTATAAAACCTCTCAAGATACTTACTGCTACTGTAATTTTATATGAAAATAAGTATTTTTCAATAAAGCACTTATAAATTAATCTTTGTTTAGTTATATTGAGAAAAGGGTATTTAATGTCCTGCATAAATGACAAAGAACAATCATTTATTGGTTTATTGTCTCTACGAAACATATTAGTCATTCATCATTTAAATATCTGACTTCATTAGAAACCGTTTTACACTTTTTCTCCCT
The DNA here is from genome assembly GCF_000442215.2 of Lipotes vexillifer. Taxonomy (NCBI): domain Eukaryota; kingdom Metazoa; phylum Chordata; class Mammalia; order Artiodactyla; family Lipotidae; genus Lipotes; species Lipotes vexillifer. Next base: position 2,464,650 of record NW_006786802.1, on the reverse strand, counting down.
CCTGCCATAAAAATACAGTAAGTAATTTGTTTAAAAAAAAAAACTATGAACAAGTGTTCTGGTTTCTTCTCACTCACCTAATATGTACCTCAGTGACAGCAGTTTGTATATCAGTAACACAGTAGGCTGAAGACTGAGGTTCAAATGCTCTTCCACTTAAAAGTGCTAATAAGCTATGGAAACTGCTCTCTCTATACATCTCCTGTCCGTATCCTAACATATGTACACCTGAAGCCACTGATTTAAAAATCATTAGATAGTGCTGAACTCTGCCTACTTCATTAGTTTAAATGAATGCAACTTACCTTTAGCATTATATTCAGAAAAATGCGTAAGCCTCCAGGTCCCCAAGAATTTGGAGTACTGAACTAGATAACCACCCTGAAGACACTTCTGACAGAAGTAATGCATTACGTAAAGAGAGGTTTCCAGAACTTGCTGTTAGAACCTAAGCATACACGGACAACACTGACACCAGTCACTGCGCACACCGTTTTACTCTGCAGGCAGTCCTTTGCCATTGGTCAGCTTTACTAGCCCAAGTCCAGCAGGAAAGTGCACGGTGCACCAGATTCACCAGCTCTTAAGTTGCTACCGTTTTCTCTTCTTTACTGAAAGGTTGTACTGAGCCAGGCTTTACCCATGACAGGCCAGCAACGTGAACACTTTTATTGTGCTGTTCTTCAGGCTTCTTCTAGGCACAATGAAAAACAGACATTAAAAAATGACTGATGAGCGGATTTCAGCACTGTACAAATTTGTTTCCCCCAAAGTTATTTGTACATACTGAGTAGTCTCCTGGGAAGATATTTTAGAAAGGAAACAGTGAGTTAACGATTTCCAAACTGGTAATCTACTTACTTTCTGAGTTAGCATCTTCTCTCTGGCTTCATCATGTACAGAAGGATTCCATGGAGAAAAGCTTCAGGAAGAGAAAAATGTTAAAAAATAGCTTACTAAATTTGTTTAACATCCCTTTTTTTTTTTACATTTTTAACCCAGTTCCCCTAACAAAAGTTAACAAGGAACAATCTTTAATCAGTTGTCAATATGTAAGTTTTAGACATTATCTAAATGATTTTCTCACAATAACTATCCCTTAGCACTTTACATGGGATAGCTCATTTAAGCCTCACAACCACCCCTGAAGTCCTATTACTTGAAGAAAGTGAGGCACAGTAAAATTACGTAATCGCTGGGTCACCAAAGCCAGTAAGTGCAGAAGTCACTCAGTCTAACTGTAGAGCCCAAGCCCTTGACCACTACGCACAGCAACACCAGTGCTGCCCAAGAGCTCAATCGCTTCCATTTTCAATACTCCTGCAGACACCCTTCCTCAACATAAACTAACACAATGCTCAAGGAACCCATCATTCACACTATTCACTCTCACACTGTTCAGTTTCCCTCCTTTCACCAAATCTGTAAGTTGGTTGGGGTATGGGAGTTTAAGAGGGGCTCCAACTGGAAAGAAAAGTCCTTACATTTGAATGAGCACATTACAAGGATCCTTAGGAAACCAAAGTCATGAGCACATTACAAGGATCCTTAGGAAACCAAAGTCATTAAATAGCTTGTTATTGGCACAATGTGTCAGTCCACGTTGAAAGCAGAAATCAAAATGATACCAAGTTAGAAAGGGTGTAGGCTAACAGATTATACACTTTCCTTTTAAATCCCCATGTTCTAAGGCCACCTGGAAAACAGCAGCACAGTACTGCAAAGTGTAGTTTATCTTGATAATGTTCCACTTACCTAATTGCATAGGGGTCTTCTATTTTAGGCTGGTCAAACAAATGAGCAGTGCACACTTTAACACTGTCAACCACTTTACTTTTAAAAAGCTGAATATCTTTTTCGTACCTGTGTTAAAAGTTTAAATCAAAAGGTTACCAACATAATCTACTTTGCTGTCTTTTCAAATTTATCTTAGATAACAAAGCAAAGTAACATACAGTACTGCAGCCTCTGCGTTTAGGGGGCTTGCTGTATCAATCTTGTAGAAAACTCTCCTCGCATACATCAACACTTGCCAAATGTGATTATGGTTCCGCCTAAAGGGAAAAATGGCAGGGTTACTGAGGCTTCCTCTTGCTGGCTTATGTCACCACACGAAACTCTTATTTACTAACCTCCATTTTGCAAATGCTCTCTTCACATCCAGTTCACCTGAGGTGGGATCAACTAGCGGGTGAAAGACGGGAATATCAAACACCAAACGCTACATTGAAAGAGAGACACATCCTTTAATGGAAGCAATGGAGCATATTAAACCCACGCGGATAAGCTGTAAAAGAAGCTTCAGGACAAGGCAGTTTTGTTGCTTAAAGTCAAAGAGCTGCCTCAAGAGGGACACCTAACTACTTTCTCCACTTTCCTGTAAAACTAAATTTTGCAGTGAAGCAGGGGAAAAGTCGCTCTTCTCTACCATAGCATAACAATCGCAATTCACGTAGCGAGAGCTGTACTACAGCTTCCAGCCTCACTTGCACACCCTGAGCAGAGAAACAAGTGAAGCTGAAGGCAGAGGCTAGCATGGCAAAAGATGCAACAAAGCAAAAAACTCCCCCTGAAAGACTACTGAGTAGACAAAACACTTCGGGAAACTGAAATCATAAAAGTATTAGGCCAGGAAAAGAACCAAGAAATCTTTAAGCCCCTTAAACCCTCCTCCTGCAGTGAGGAGGGTGAGGAGGGTCCAAGAAAGAAAAGACGCCAGACTGTATCCCCAACTTACTGGACAGTCACCATCTGGGTAGTTATCGGGGATGTAAACTGTAAACTTAAATACACCATCTTGATAAAGTCCATGCCGTATGAATATTACTCCAAACCACACTGTAGGAAAAAATAAAAACAGTTACGGCCCTGTTAAAAACAGGGCTAAGTTTGTGTCAGAGGAACCAAATATGCTATAAAAAGAGCAAATCCTTCTTACTTAATGCAGATCGATAAGATGGCTGCACATAGACACCAGGTAACTTCTGCTTCACAACCAAGGTACTAAAACAGAAGCAGCAGAATAGTGAGATTGCACGGATGGAAATGACATACAGACCAAACCACCCACATTCATTTTTTGAAAGAAGTAATAGTTCCTCGAAGGGCAGCTGATACTCTAACCATACAGACAGTCATCACAATCTCTCACCTGGCCCTGACTGCTGCCTGTTTACTGGTTTCCTAACACATGCTTACAGAGAAACACAGCCAAATAAGGGCCCCAGATTAAGAAATTAAAGCCGAACAGGGATACACAATCAAGTTTCCCACCCAGAAATCAGCTTCCCCAAAACACCATCTTGGAAACCAACCGGTAGGTAATTCTGGACATCAAATTTTAGGTCAGTGCGAGTATCTGTACGATTATTGCTTTTGTGACCATGAACAACACATCTTACCCACACACATTTAAAAGCCTTTTCAAAATACAACTTTAGGTAGTTAAGACATCAAAATTCCATGGAATTACCCTCATTTGGGGGTCATTTTAAGTTTGAACACCAGTCGGTGCGGCAGTGTTCCTGGTAGAAGGCAGGCAGCCTGAGGCGCTCACACTGTACTCTGCTCCTGAATTTACCCCCAACTCAGACACTTGAACTCTGTGGGCCGTGGCGTGGGAAACGGTGGGTGCTGAAACAAGGGAAGACAGAGGCTGCACTGGCTCTTCTGGGACCTGGTCACCTGACAGCCATTCTGCCCTGTTCCTGTTTTAGCTGAGCTATGAGCCTAAACAAGTAACACTGTGACCAGACCTTGAAAAGAACAATGTTGACTGAGGGTCTTAAGACACGTTAACCTGCCAATCCTGAAGTTTACTGAGAGGCAGCTTATTGGACCTCAACTGACTGTTTTTATTTATTACCTATTTGCTACCACACTTATATTTCAATCATTTTAAAGTAGTTATTCCATTTTTAACTCACTATAATTCAGCATGTCAACGTCAACAGCAGCATGGTTGGCAGATGTATCTCCTACAGTGAGGTTTGCCAAAAAGGCAATTTTGTGTCCTAATACAGACAGCAGATTTAATGCCACAATAGAAGCCTGTCCAACTCACTGCCTCGCCTCAAACACAGGCTTCCATTATAAAGCTAAAGGGACCTGTGCTACCAAATCACACTCGCCATTTACAATGGGGCCTCAGACCCTCTGACCATTACAACGTTAGCACAGTGACTGACGGCTGGAGGACGCTTTTAAAATTAAACTTCATGTACAAAGGAAGTTTTACATGACTGAAATTCAGAATTCTCCAGACGTTCTGCCCATATAACAAATGATCAAATCAAATGCCATCTGCACTCAATCACTACTTGAGCCCCTCTGATGGGCCAAGCACTGTGGCATCACTACTAGACTCTGCAGAAGTGCCCATCTCCTCACACTCTACTGATACATGCAACTTCAGTCCAATTTTTGACTTCTGTGACTAGTCAAGTTCTTACTTACATGGAGCCCAAATCTTTAAAACTTCCCCATAATGGCCTAGTTCTGCCCCTGGGGGTCATACAGAATAAGTCAAATCCCCTTTCTAATGACGGACATTCAGGTGAAGACTGCTTTAATAAGTATTTTCCAGGTTTTCTCCAAGTCAGTGGTTCCCGTTCCTTCAACTGTTGACTGCCAAGGTCAGGCTTCCTGACCTCCGCCTACTGGGACCATCTCCTCCTGGGACCATCTCTTTTGGGGACCCTCTCCTCAGTCTGTCAGGATAGATGCCTCTTACAGGGTGATCACCAGAATGGAGCACAAACCTCCAGCTGGGCTTGACCCAAGAAAGAATAGATCGCCAGCCTCCCACTGCCCCACCCTCTACAACCTCTTCAGGAGGTGAATTCCTCACCTCATATAAAGGTAGACCAAAATTAAGTTCCTGGATGCTTAATAAATCTGTTTCCCCCTCCTCTTGCTCTCCAAAGCAGACATGGAAATTAAAGCACACATTTGCCTTTAAATCTTACTTACCCAAGCTCTCAATAAGAATCATTAATTTTAGAAGAGGATATTTATATAACACCACTTAGGCCTTGGTGAAGAAAGGTTATATTGCTAGCAACAGAGTCCATCCTATATACATTAAGGCTAATACTGGAGGGGGATGGGTTTGAGCTTTAAGATTAAATGGCTGCTGTTTACTGAATCCTTCAGAATAAGTTTCATTCTTCACCTTCAAGGGTCATTCAAAAGTTAACCAGTTAGTTTCAGAACTTACAATTCCGCAAGAAGGGAGTATTCCAGGTAGAAAGGTCCGTAAGAAGCATGCGTGCCATTTGCTGACTGTGTTGCCGGGGCAGGAGATGAAGGCTTAGTTATGGGCAAAGCATTTTTGGGAATAGAAGGCAGCTGTTTCTTTGGAGCAGTGCGTGGAGGACTGGTTTTTACATCCCCTGTTAATGTCTTGTCTTCACCATCAGATCGCTATTCAAGATGAAGCGGTGAGAACATTTGTTAGGATGATTCTTAAATCACAAGATTACATGTGATGTCCTTTAGTCTTTGAAAAGCTGGAATTACTCTTTTACAAGGACATTCTAGCACCATGATCAAGATGACCTGAAAGTCTGTCGAGCAGGCAGAGGCTATTACAGACAGCAGAACAAAGCTGAAGCAAGGCTAAAGCATAAGAAAATTCATTCATCGGCTGCATCCTATGAAGACAATAAGGCCAGTATTTACAGGATTTACTTGAAACAGAGAAAGAAATGGCTTCTCCTGGCGGCCCCAGAAAGAGGGCAAGGGGTTACTACACAATTAGACAAGACTAGAAAGGTCCCCTAGCATTTAGCTGTAGAAAGTTCGGTGCTAAGCATCTCAAAATAAATAGTATAGAGGACTGAAAGCAGTCACTACCTGATGTCACCACTTGGGTTAGAAACTAAGAATGAAGCTGTTCTCTCACTTGCATGGGTCTGATTTTGATCTTGTCCCTAATGGACACGTTTCCACATTTGGACTCTCATCAGTATAAACTGTCATTCTTAGTCAAAGACAGAAGTGTAAATGAGTCAGAGACTAAACTGCCATCTCATAGGCATCTCCTCGGCTCAAGTGCAGTCAAAGCCTGCTTAATTAGCTGTATTAAAAACGTACACAGTATCGTGTACAGAAAAAAAGATTAATAGTGGTGTTGTCTTACACGTGGAATTATGGGTGACGTTCATTTTCTTTTTGTTTGTGTATTTTAAGCTTCCCTAAAATGTATTTTATTAAAAAAAATATTTTATTTAGAAAACTTAAACCAGTCCCCTCAAGTCTGACTTGACCACACTGGACTGGTCTTGCCCAACACTTCTCTAACCATGAAATCTTGCAGTTTGTCAAAAGACTACTACAATAAAGTGTCACAAATTTCATCATGTGTAAATATAACCTAAGTCAAAATAATAGAATTTTGATTACTAGAATGATTTCTATTTGAGATGTGATCTTGGTCTCAGAAACTGACTTTAATCAACCAAATAATTGTTTCCCAAAAGTAAAACCTAAACTAGAAAAACAAGGTAATTTTGTTAAGATTATAGGCAACCTTGGTATGAATTATTTTGGCCTCTGTTCTGACACAAATGGGTTTCCTCAGTAAATTTATCAACTATACCTACTTTGCGTACAGAGCTTGTAGACATGCTCCAGAAAGGGTTCATAACGTGTACTCCAAACAAAGAAATTCAGTGGTCTGTGTCATCAAACTCTTCCGTCCTCAGAATTCACTTTACCTTAAAATGAGATGGGAAAACAGAGAAACAGACCAACACCAACAGTTAAGACTTCTGAAATAGTTAAGAACTAAATCTGTATCTCTAAGCAGAAATACAGTATAATGTTATATAACATGTAGTTATAAAAATCTAGGGGGAAAAGTCTTTAGAAATAGTTTCCTTCTATACCCCCTCCCTCTCCTGACTCCAATTTCTTTCCCATCTTTAAATGCCGACAGGAATCTGTGTACCAAGTCCTTGGCCAGGATTCAGAATATTCAGTGACACAGTTCAGATCTGGTGCCAGAAGTGCAAAAGATATGGACTACAGCAGCTGCTACTAGCATAATGTCTAGGCATTTAACTACTGGGAAAGCCAGGTTCAGAATGCACTGTACCCACAGACACAAAAGGTCTATCACAGTTCTCAGGGTTATGGGAATTAAAGATCCAAGGGAGCTGATTCGAGAGTGTCTTAAGTACAGAATGATTCTCTCCAACAAAACTAGCAACCAAAGGTAGAGCATACGAGACAGAGGGGGAGGGAGACCTGGGTCCTGTCTGGACCATCCACAAAACAAACAAAATACGACCTTTTCCAACTGCTTCAAGTGTGGAAACAGCAGGATTATGCAAAGTGGATAAGAAAGCATGTCTCAAAAGTCACAAAGTCAGTGGGTCATTTACTAAAAATACAAAGGAAGAGGCAAAGGACAAGCAGCAAGCGGAGCGTAAGAACAGTAATTTGTCTGCTCTGGTGACTTCCCCCAGGCTTGGTCATGTTTAAAACAGAGCTCTGCTAAATTCCTACTTGCACCAGTCAACAAGCTGAAGGTGAAAAGGGTAAAAATTTAAAGCAACATTTTACAAAATTTGTAAGAAGCAAATCATTAGAGAAGCATGTACCAAATGTCCCTCATCAGCAAAAATTTGTTTTCTGCCGAGCCTAAGACATCCACAGGTGGGTCCCATACCTACCAGTGCCCATTACTGCTGCTTTGCTTTCCAAGATACAATGCCACCCAATAATTGAATCCAAGTAATGAGGATTCTGGTTCTCCCACCTACCTGATGACTTACATCCAGTAAGTAGCAACTTATTGCTGAGAGCTCTCTGCAAATGTGCCTTTAAAGGTAACTATGATACAAGCCAAAATGGCTGGGACATCAAAACTGTGTGGGTGTATATGTTCCTGTTTGGTGTAAATAAGAACAACACTGGTTTTCAGATCCAGAGTAATGTGCAGCACCCAACCATCATCTAGGACAGACCTGATTTAACAGGGAATCCTGCCCCCCTGGGATACAGCACTCACCACCGTGTAAATTTACTGGGGTGGATCAGTCATCTGTAAGGTCCCTTCCAAGTCTAACACGTAAAGATTCTATGACTTTGCCCTTAAGAATCAAATAAAACTTAGCCCCAGTTCCTCCTGTCTTTAAGAAGGAGGTATTGTCTACTGCTGCCTTTGTTTCCACCGACGACATAATCGAGAAATTGTAGCACGCTTTCAGGAGTAACTACACTCTTGAATAGCTATCTACTTTACCCAGGCACAGTACAGCATTTTTCCAACAGGAGTGACATAGATGGAAGAAAACACAAGGGACGTCCTACTCATTCTGAAACAACTTTAGAATTTCTGCTGGTCTGGTCGTACAAACAACACATGATTGTCTCTCTTTATATCATACAGCTGAGAAGTCGTAGCTCGGCCCTATAAGAATGATCCGCACCTGTCCTGAGCCAAAACTTAAGAGACGGGCGGTGCTTACCTCCTATGTACCATAGTTCCTAAATAGGCACATCACCCCGAACAGCCTTAAATTCCATGTTAAGAGGCGACGGAGCAGGGCCCAGAGAAAAGATGAAAACAGCCTCGGCCCCGACTCTCTGGGGACAGCCGGGACGGGCACCCGCGCCCAGGGCGGAAACCCATCTCCGCGCATGCAGGGAATCTGGACAAACCTGTCTTGGGATGATGCAAGGCAGGGGCCAAATCCCTACCTCGCAGATAGCTCGAGGCCGGCCAGGCCCGCGAGACCCTCTGGTGGGGGGCTGCGAGCCTCGGACACCCCCCTCAACCTGGGAGCGGGGACAGAGTCTGGAGTGGGGAGGGGGCCGAGGAATGCGGGCCCCGGACGGGGTAAACCGGTCCGGCCCACCTCCCCCTCCTCAGGCAGGCCCGGCCCCGCTCCCCGCAGCCCCCAGCGCCAGGCCTCGGGCCCCGTGGCGGCCGGCGCAGCAGGTGCCTACGAACGCGGACAGGTGCCCAGCCCCGCCCCCGTGTCCCAGTGCGGCCGCCGTCGCTACGGAGTCGAGGGCCCCTGGTAGGGTATACAAATGCCGGCCCTGAAGACGCTGGCGGTCCGCGTTTGAGGACTCGACAGCCCTCGCGTACCTACCACCGGCCTGGCAGCGCACCCCACCTCGGTGTTTTTAATGCAGTGCTCCCGGCTGCAGAGCGCCGTTGCGGCCCCTCAGCATCTCTGGCCGCAGAGCCAGCCCAGCCCCTACCTACTCCCCGCCCCGCCCAGCCCGGCTCCCAGCCTCCGGCTCCGCCCCCTGTCCCCCTCCCTTGGGCCCGGACGCTTCCGCCCAGCCTCGCGGCGCCGAGTGGCTCCTACACCTGTCCGTCAAGGACGTTCTTCCGGGGGTGTTGGGGCGGCAGCACTAGGTCCTGCCAATCAAATCTGCTCGATTCGGGTGGGGCCGCACTTGACCCTCCCCTTACGTAACAGCGTCCAGAGGGAACTGTCAGTCACGGAAGTATCGGCCCCGGGGGAGGGATGGGGCGGAAACAAACGCTGGTACATAATTGGTCACAGCGTCCGCCAGTCACCATGGATACCCGCCCACAGGTTTGTGCGTGGCCGCCGCTGTCGTTCAGGCAGGCTATGGCTGCGGGTTTTCCAAACCCGAGGCAGGGCGGGGCCGGGCTCGGGGCAGGAGTCCGAGAGAGGAGCCTGGTCGCTGCCCGACCGCCTGGTGCCTGCCCCTGCTCGGTCCTCAGTCCCTGGCGTCGCTGCGGGGCCCGAGACCGCCACGTCGGGTCCGCCCGACGTGGGCGGGGCTGGGGCCGCTGTCAGGTTGATAGACCCTGGAAGAACTTCTGGTGTAACATTGAGAAACGCCCATTTTCTGTGTCCTGGGTGCCACAACTGAGACCCAGCACAGCCTAAATAAATAAATAAATAGAATATTTTAAAAAACCAAAACAGAGCACAATCAAACAGCACTTTGAACATGGCGTGACACTACAAATAACCACCCACTCTCAGCATGCTGCTAACTATTCCACCAGCCACAAGAGCTATCTTCTCTTTAATTGGCATTCTTTGCAAAATCACCTCACTCTGCAGTTCTAAAGCATTTGGAAAGATGATAAAGGCTTAAGGTTAGCTTTGACTAGAGGGGCAGATTTAGAAAAGGAAAACCAAAGAGAGAAAAAGAAATATTCATTCATTGGTAAATAATTCAGGGTCTGCTGTGGGTAGGACACTGTTCCTGACATAGACACATTCCTTTCTTACACAGGTAAATAGTGATTTGTGGAAGACAAGAAGTCCCAATGATTTCGAGAGTCTGCTACCCAAAGCAAATGACATTGTCACCATCATTTATTCCAACTTTTTAATGTAAAAATTTTCAGTCATACAGAAAAGTAGAGTACAATGACCGTCCTTTTATACTCACCACCCAGTTTCAACGTTTAATGGTGTAATTGTTTTGCTATATTTCCTTTCCCAGTCTACTTTTTTATTCCTGAATAATTTCAAAAGAAGTTGCAGAGAGAGAGAGATGTCAGAGGAGGAGGATGGGGAACTCACTTCCCCTCATGAACACATCAAATACATCTACACGTGGAGAAATTCTCACTGAAGACCAACTGGAGACTGGCAGAAAGGCTCTTGTATAACCAAGGTTGAAAGAAAGTTCCACACGGAATTGGGTAGGAAGGGAAGAGAAGCCATCAGGTCAGGACCAGTGCCCCTGGGAGGGGACTCAGAGGAATTCCCTCGGACTCCTTTTACACAGGTGGAGTTCCTCCCTGGGGAGTTTGAGCCACATACTGGCCACACCAGCCCTGGGGGATCTGACTCCAGGAAGAGGCATCCGCTTGGCTGGCTGGAAAGCTCTTAGGACTAACAGGAGGGCTGTAGGAAGCCTGGACTCCACCTGTGAGGCATGCATAAATGCTTGCTTACTCCCCAGACAGGGTGGGGAAGGGCAGATTGAAACTGCCTGGGATGCTGGGTTCTTGCGACCACCCTGGCACTCAACCCAGCCTGAGGTGAGTGCCTACACCAGCCCTGCCTGCTCTGCAGCACAGCTCCACACTACAGTGAGGGCTGCAGGGGCCAAGGGGAGAGCTCCACTGTGAGGAACAAAGGTGGCTCTGACTCAGAGTGGCCTCTGAGCTGGGTGGGGGCAGCCACTATGGGTGCTCATGGAGACAGCGCTTCAGAAGAGATAAGGGACCCTGACTGCAGCCAGGACCACCACAGCCGTACCCAGACCCAGGCCAGGCACCAGCACCAGCCCCTCTGGCTCCAGCACTGTTCGCCTCTGGGACAGGGGAGCCAGTGCTGGGGTGGGAGGAGGGCACACCCTTAAAGGGAACAGAGCCAGGTCAGACCTGACCGTCAGGGCTTCTGCTCCAGCAACTTGGAACTTGCCTCCACCCTCAAAATAGTGGTGTTGGCCACTGAACAGAGGAGAGGCCCTGGCTCACACTTGGTGCTGGCTCTGGCCCCTTCATCTCCAGCCCCACCTCCTACCAAGGTGATAGCTGCCAGAACACCCTGGAGAAAGGGGTCAAAAATGTATTTGATGAAATTATGGTTGAAAACTTTCTAAACCTGAAGAAGGAAACAGATATCCAAGTACAGGAAGCACAGAGGTTCCCAAACAAGATGAAGCCAAACACACCCACACCAAGACATATCATAATTAAAATAGCAAAGGTTAAATACAGAGAATTCTAAAGGCAGCAAGAGGACAAAGAGTCATACACAAGGGAACCTCCACATAAAGCTATAAATGATTTTCTCTGCAGAAACTTTGCAGGCCGGAAGGGAGTGACATATATTCAAAGGGCTGAAAGGGAAAATCCTGCAACCTAGCCTAGCAATAATATCATTTAGAATTGAAGGAGAGATAAAGAGCTTCTCAGACAAGTGAAAACTAAAAGAGCTCATCAATACTAAACCTACCCTAAAAGAAATGATAAGGCTCTTCTTTAAGTAGAAAAGAAAGGGCTATAATAAGAAGTATAGGAAAGGAAAAATCCCACTAGTAAAGGCAAATATATAGTAAAGGATCAACTTCGTAAATAAGCTAGTACAAAGATTGAAAGACAAAATATTGTAAAATCAATTATAACTACAATAGTCAGTAAAGGGATAAACATAAAGATGTAAAATATGACATCAAAAACACAAAATGTTTGGGAGGGGAGCAAAGCGTGTAGATCTTTTGGAATGTGCTTGAACTTAAATGAATGTGCTTAAACAAGTAGATATAGTTTTAGGTCAACATATATGAACCACACGGTAAGCACAAATCAAAACCTACAGTAGAAAACCAAAAGTAAACAAATGGGACTTAATTAAACTCAAAAGCTCTTGCACAGCAAAGGAAACCATAAACAACATGAAAAGACAACCCACATAGTGGGAGAAAATGTTTTCAAATGAAGAGACTGACAAGGCATTAATCTCCAAAATATACAAACAGCTCATGCAGCTCAATATCAAAAAAACAAACAACCCAATCAAAAAATGGCCCTAAGATCTAAGTAGAGATTTCTCCAAAGAAGACATACAGATGACCAAAAAGCACATAAAAAGATGCTCAACATCACTAATTATTAGAGAAATGCAAATCAAAACTATAATGAGGTATCACCTCACACCAATCAGAATGGCCATCATCAAAATAATCTACCAAAAAACAAAATCTACAAACAATAAATGCTGGAGAGGGTGTGGAGAAAAGGGGACCCTTGTACACTGTTGGCAGGAATGTAAATCGGTACAGCCACTATGGAGAACAGTATGGAGGTTCCTACAAAATTAAAAATAGAGCTACCATATGATCCAGCAATCCCACTCCTGGGCATATATCCAGAGAAAACCATAATTCAAAAAGATACATGCACCCCAGTGTTCATTGCAGCACTATTTACAATAGCCAGGACATGGAAGCAACCTAAATGTCCTTCGATGGACATAAAGAAGATGTGGTACATACATACAATGGAATATTACACAGCCATAAAAGAGAGTGAAATAATGCCATTTGCGGCGACATGGATGGACCTAGAGATTGTTGTACTAAGTAAGAGAGACAAAGACAAATATATGATATCACTTATATGTGGAATCTAAAACAAAAATGGTACAAATGAACTTATTTACAAAGCAGAAATAGAGTCACTGATGTAGAAAATAAACTTATGGTTATCAAGGGGGGGGAGGGATAAGCTGGGAGATTGGGATTAACATATACACACTACTATATATAAAATAGATAACTAATTAGAACGTACTGTATACCACAGGGAACTCTACTCAATACTCTGTAATGACCTGTATGGGAAAATAATCTAAAAAAGAGTGTATATATGTATTTGTATAAATGAGTCACTTTGCTGTACAGCAGAAACTAACACAAAATTGTAAACCAACTATACTCCAATAAAAAGTAGCTTAAAAAAAGCCCTACAATAGATACACAAAAACTAGAACGAAAGTAACACAAGCATACCACTAAAGAAAATCATCAAACCACAAGGGAAGAAACTAAAAGTAGAAAAGAATAGAGAGGAACTACTAAAACAACCAGAAAACAAGTAACAAAAAGGGCAATAAGTACATACCTATCAATAATCACTGTGTCAATGGACTGAAATGCTCCAGTCAAAAGACATAGCATGGCTTACTGGATAGAAAACCTAGACACATCTATATGCTGCTTACAAAGAGACTCATTTTGGAGCTAAAGACACACACAGACTGAAAGTGAGGGGATGGGTAAATATATTTCATGCAAACGGAAACAATAAGACAGTGGGGGTAGCAATACACATATCAGACAAACTAGACTTTAAAACAAATTCTATAACAAAAGACAAAGAAGGTCATTATGGAATGATGAAGGGATCAATACAAGAAAAGGATATAATACTCATTAACATATGTGCATCTAATACAGGAGCACCTAAATGTGTAAAGCAAATATTAACATATATCAAGGGAGAAATGGACAATAATACAAAAATAGTAGAGGTCTTTAACATCCCAATGGACAGATGATCCAGACATAAAATCAATAAGGGAACAGTGGTCTTAAATGAAACATTAGACCAGTTGGACTTGATAGATATCTACAGGACATTCCATCCCCAAACAGCAGAATACACATTCTTTTCAAGTGCACATGGAACGTTCTCCAGGATAGATCATACGCTAGGCCACAAAACAAGTTTCAACAAATTTAAGAGGATAGAAATTATATCAAGCATTTTTTAATACCACAATGGTATGAAGCTAGAAATAAATTACAGGAAGAAAAATGGGAAAAACACAAACATGTGGAGACTAAACAACATGCAACTAAAACAAACAAACAAGGAAAAAAATGGATGGAGTTCCCATTTGAAATCACATCAAAAAGGATAAAATACATAGGAATAAACTTGACGAAGAAGGTGAAAGACCTATACTCTGAAAACTATAAAACATTGATGAAGGGAATTGAAGATGATACAAAGAAATGGAAAGCTATTCCACACTCATGGATTGGAGGAATTAATATTGTTAAAATGTCTATGCTACCCAAATCAATCTACAGATTTAATGCAATCTCTATCAAAATACCCATGATGTTTTCCACAGAACTGGACAAATAATCCTAAAATTTATATGGAGCCACAAAAGACTCCAAATTGCCAAAACAATTGTTAGAAAAAAGAAGATAGCTGGAGGTATCATGCTCCCTGACTTCAGACTATACAACAAAGCTACAGTAATCAAAACAGCATGTCACTGGCACAAAAACAGACAGATAGATCAATGGGACAGAATAGAGAGCCCATAAATAAACCCACACACTTACGGTCAATTAATCTATGACAAAGGGGGCAAGAATACACATTGGAGAAAAGAAAATCTCTTCAATATGTGGTGCTGGGAAAACTGGGCAGCTACATGTAAAAGACTGATATTAGAACACTTTCTCACACCATATACAAAAATAAACTCAAAATGGATTAAAGACCTAAATGTAAGATGTGAAACCATAAAACTCCTAGAAGAGAACATAGGCAGAACACTCTTTGACATAAATTGTAGCAATAATTTTTTGGATCTGTCTCTTAAGGCAAAAAAAACAAAAGCAAAACTAAATGAATGGGTCCTGAATTTGTTAAATTTGAAAGCTTTTGCTCATCAAAGGAAACCATCAGGTCTCACTCACTTCTCTCCGAGTGGGACCCTGTCCGGACAGTTTGTGTAAGCTTCTGTATTTGTATAAATCCTTTGCTAATCTTTCTACTTGGTGTTGGTGATTCTCGGGTGTCCTTGGTTGGGACACGGGTCGCATTTGCCGGGGAACTCGACTCCAGGCGTGTGGCTCCCAGACCGCAACACTATTCATACATCTCTAAAGACTCTTCTAGCCATGCGATTCTAGGGGGCACTGGGTATGGCAGAAAGGGGTTCTCTGTTCAAAACCTGCCCCTGCCACCTACCGTTTGTTAAACTTGGACAAATTCTTTCTTTTAAAAAATAATGCTTATTTTTTTCTTTCTATTATTAAAGTATAGTATATGTACTATAGAACATACAGGCACATATATTAAGGAAAAAAAATAAGGATCTCTTATAATTCTGCTACCCAGAGGTAATCAGCTATTTTAGGTGTTTCTTTTAATGATGTAAATCAGGTTGGCAAACTCTGACCCTCAGGCCCACTGCTATTTTTGTATGGCCTGTGACCAAAGAATGGTTTTTACATTTTAAATAGTTGAAAAAGTTTGTGTAAGCTTCTGTATTTGTATAAATCCTTTGCTAATCTTTCTACTTGGTGTTGGTGATTCTCGGGTGTCCTTGGTTGGGACACGGGTCGCATTTGCCGGGGAACTCGACTCCAGGCGTGTGGCTCCCAGACCGCAACACTATTCATACATCTCTAAAGACTCTTCTAGCCATGCGATTCTAGGGGGCACTGGGTATGGCAGAAAGGGGTTCTCTGTTCAAAACCTGCCCCTGCCACCTACCGTTTGTTAAACTTGGACAAATTCTTTCTTTTAAAAAATAATGCTTATTTTTTTCTTTCTATTATTAAAGTATAGTATATGTACTATAGAACATACAGGCACATATATTAAGGAAAAAAAATAAGGATCTCTTATAATTCTGCTACCCAGAGGTAATCAGCTATTTTAGGTGTTTCTTTTAATGATGTAAATCAGGTTGGCAAACTCTGACCCTCAGGCCCACTGCTATTTTTGTATGGCCTGTGACCAAAGAATGGTTTTTACATTTTAAATAGTTGAAAAAAAATCAAAAGAGTAATAATATTTTGTGGCTTGTGAAAATTATATGAAATTTAAATTTAGGTGTCCATAAATAAAGTTTTATTGGAATCCAGTCATGTTGATTAGCTTATGTACTGTCTATGCTGCTTTTACCCTACAACAACAGATATTATGGCCCACCAAACTTAAAATGTTTACTCTCTTGTTCAACACAGAAAATATTTGCCAACCCTTGATATAGATAAAATATAAATATGTGGGTATATGTAAACATATATGAAAATTACATTATATATCTTATATTCTATTTTTCTCTTAACACTTAAATACAAACACTTGATGGTAACTGTAAATATTCTTTGTAAACAAGATTTAATAGCTTCCTAATATTACATCATTTAAGATGTTGTTGGACATTTGGTTTATTAATATTTTTCACTTACAATTGCCACAAATATCTCTTATTATTTCCTAAAATTAGATTGCTAGAAGGAAGATGACTAGCATAAACTATATGAATGGTTATAGTCTAAAAAGGTTGTTTACACATACATTATTCTTAGTGAGTGAGAGAGCTTATCTCTGTATCCTCTGAGTAACCATCATTAAAGGAGAGAGAGGGGAGAGGAAGGGAGAGGACAAAGGGGAGAGAGAGAGAGGGAGGGAGGAGGAGGTTAAGACTGAGGTTGAGATTAGGTCCAGGTTCATTTGCCTCTATGAGCATATTTCCTCTTCAGTGATATGCTGGTAAGAGTTCTAGGACCTAAAAGGTTTGCTTTGAGGGTCAAAAAAGATGTGAAAGCACTTCGTAAACTGTTAAAGCACAATCACTGTCTCATAATTATTATCATGATTCTATGAAAGCTACATATATGAACCAACCAGTAGTTCACCCCGAGGGTGGAAAAGCAACTCACCATAACTGTCCTTTTTATGAAAGAATCGGGTCTTTACAAAGAGTAATTTATCCCTGTTACGTTCTTAAAATTAGATCCATGTGTTTCTTTTAATTAGTATTTGATACAGTATTAATATTCTTATTTATCTTCTGCATGCCATATGGATTAAATTCTCATTACCTTTGATCTTAATACTTTTAAAATATGTAAATCAGAAGACACCCTCTCTAAAGCAGTGTTTGCATCCCTGTCTATTATTGCCTTGGGCAAAAGGAAAATATCTGCATTGCAAAAAAATCCCCAAATTGTGTTCAAATCCTGAAAGCCATATATTACACTGGTCAATCTCAATAGATTAAATAATGGCCAATTGAAAATGAAGCCAATTAGAACTAAATATTGGTTAAACCTGACGAAGGAGAAAAAAAAAAAAAAAAAAAAAAAAGGAAACCATCAACAAAACAAAAGGCAACATACTCAATGGGAGAAAATATTTGTAGATGAGATGGACAAGGGGTTAATATCCAAAATATATAAACAGCTCATACAACTCAATATCAGAAAAACAAACAACCTGATTAAAAGATGGGCAGAAGACTTGAATAGACATTTTTCCAAAGAAGATCTACAGATGGCCAACAGGCACATGAAAATATGCTTACCATCGCTAATCATCAGAGAAATGCAAATCAAAACCACCATAAGGTATTACCTCACACCTGTCAGAATGGCTATCATCAAAAAATCTACAAATAACAAATGTTGGCAAAGATGTGGAGAAAAGGGAACCATAGGGCATTGTTGGTGGGAATGTAAATTGGTGCAGCCACTGTGGAGAACCGTATGGAGGCTCCTCAAACAACTAAAAATATAAAACTACCATATGATCCAGCAATTCCACTCCTGGGTATATATACAAAACACCTATTTGAAAAGATACATGCACCCCAATGTTCATGGCAGCATTATTTACAATAGCCAAGACATGGAAGCAGTCCAAGTGCCCATCAACAGATGAAAGGATAAAGAAGATGTGGTGGAATGGAATATTACAATGGAATATTACTCAGCCATAAAAAAGAATGAAATTCCGCCATTTGCAACAACATGGATGGACCTAGAGGGTATTATGCTTAGTGAACTACATCAGACAGAGAAAGAAAAGTACTGTATGATATCACTTACATGTGGAATAAAAAAAAAACAAATGAACGAATATAACAAAACAGAAGCAGACTCACAGATATAGAGATCAAACTGTGGTTACCAGTGGGGAGAGGAAAGGGGGAGGCGAGACAGGGGTAGGGGATTAAGAGGTACAAACTACTATGTATAAATTAAATAAACAACAAGGATGTATTATGCAGCACAGGGAAATATAGCCACTATTGTGTAACTACTTTAAATGGAGTATAATCTATAAAAATGTTGAATATGTCATACACCTGAAACTTTTATAGTGAAAATCAACTATAATTCAATTTTAAAAAGTTGGGGACATCATGAACTTCACTCCTAGACACTTAAGCATGTATCTCCTAAGGTCTAGGACATTACACAACCTACAGGGCCACTGACACACCTGAGAAAATGCTCTAAATTCCTAGCCTCATTGCATAACTACACCTATTTAAATTGCCCTTATTTTCACACAGCATTAAAAAAAGCTTTTATTATTACTGTTTTTCAAAACCACCATCCAATCAAGATCCATTCATTGCATTTGGTTGTGATGTCGCTTTAATCTCTGTTATAGAACAATCCTTCCTTCCGCCCCCATAACATGGACCACTTGAACAGACCAGGATGGTTTTCTTGTGATGTTGTTTAGCTTGATCAGCTATCCCTGTATTTCTTGTATACAGTAAGGGCTGAACACTTGATTAGATTTAGCATTTCCGGCAGGAGTATTTTGTGGGGGAGGAGCTTATTTTGACTCCTTGAACTACTGATTTAATAGAATTGCGTCCTAATGATGATGGATGAACAATTAAAAACAGAAACATTGTGCTAACACAAGTTACTTGACTATCCTACACTATAAACAGCAGTAAATTTTGAAGTTTCCAGTTGGATAATTTGGCCATTGCTACTTTCCACTTTTAAGGCTGACTTACTGTAAATGACTTTGTTCTCACAGGAATCAATGAGACCATAAATTGGACTTGCTATTCATGGCCACTTGCTGAGCACTTAATGCCAGCCACGTTGAATCCAGTTGAAAAATTAACTGAATGTGTCTCGGAAGACACTAGGCGGAGAAGGGTGGTTGCTGTGTTAGCGAATGTGAGCGAGGAGAAGTGGGGCCGGCAGGCATCTTAAGGGCGACGGTCATGCATTTTGCACTTGAACGTTTGCTACATCCCACCTGCAGCCAAGCCTGGGCCTCAGGTCCCCACTAAGGGGTACCCTGTAAACCTGAACGACGCTCACTTTTTTCTCTCTCTCCGGATATGACAAGGTACCAAACATTCCTTAACGTGTAGAGCAGAGAAAATAAAGACTGCTTGAAGGAATATTAAAGCCTGGTGCACTGTCGCTTCCTTTGGCAATGTGACTCTAAACAAAGGTGACGGCAGAGACGGTTACTGTATATCCTAACGGGCTCATGTGAATGTATTTGTATTTCCCCGGTAACAGGCAGCAGTTTTTCCTGACACCATTTATATGACCCTTGCCTTTCAATTGACACTAACTGGCAAACCTTGCCCTGCTGCGTCTAATATGGCTCCACGCCCGGGAAAGCGCAGGGCGAGTAAATTACCCAAGGGGGAGTCGACCTTAACGCCTCCTGGTGGAGGGTCGAGTGCCCTCTGGTGGGCAATGGGAAGAATGCATCCAGCAAAGCAGGAATTAATTTACCTAAGGATGTTTCTCATAGAGAATATTATACGTACATTTTAAATAGACCCCTGCTCTTAAAATCCTGCATCTACATTTGCATTCCTGAAAAAAACCCACAGCTAAAAGAGTTATATTTCCCTTACACAAAATGCTTAATAGTCTCAAGCAGGGCAGCATCTCCACCAGGGATTTAAGTACCCAGAGATGAGGAACGGGTTCAAGAGAGAGGTTTTTACTGAATCTTTCATTGAAGACGCCTTAAACAGGCTGTAAGTATTATCCCAGAAGCCATTCCCCAGGGCTGCCCCACCTAAGAAAGTTCATGCCTTTAACCCCCAGCATCTCCCCATTGGTTCTCGCACTTGACTTCATCCCTCTAAGACTACCCTGCTCCCACCCCCATCAAAACCAGAACTCGGAATCTTCATTCCCTAAAACATGAATGACTAATGAAAGCTGAACCCTCTCGCACACTCTAGGACCCAAAGCCCGAAGTTAGAGAGATGAAATGCGAACGGGGCGTTTCCAGCACTGACCCCTAGAGCACGTTGACCAATTCTATCCACCGCTGAAGGTGGTCTGGGGAATGAGGGGACGGGGCAAGGGATTAGGAGAAACGGGGCTGGGATGAGCAGGCGACCGCTGCACCACCCTCCCCAAGGCTCCACACTCAAGCTGTTAGATGGCTGCAACACAGTGGAGGAAAAGGCCAGCCTCAAATATGCCCACGTGACTAAGGATGAGGGCAGTCAACTGGGCGTCTTTGACCAGGTTTGCATTTAGGTAGAAACGCGGGGACAGAGGTATTCCCCAGGAATACGAGTCACTTAAGAGTTAGGCCATCGCCTGAGGGTCATGTGATCCAGCTTCTAAGGACAAATATTTACATTAATCACTGATGACTGGAAGCTGCACTGGTTGCCCTGTTTTGCTGGTATGGGCAGATTAACCCAGATGATGAGTCCTCTGGGGTCAGCTGGGGAAATCCCAACTTCCAGGAGGGTTTGGGAGAAAGCCCGCAGCCCCAAACCGCCATCCAGCCACATCTTCACAACCAGTAACTGGGTTTACTGGGGTCTTTCTATCTTAAATCTCAGCATGGGGTACAGTAGGAGGCCCTGCCTACCCCCGCTGTGGCAGTCCTCCCCTTTCTCTTCCCTTCTGGAAGAGCCACAGTGACTCAACCCAGCCACTGTCCCAAATGCAGCTCTTTGGCTGATCAGAGTGTGTGTCACTACTGCTTCCTAACCAGAAATATCACTCAGCAGTAAAATGCAAGGTCACACACACAGAGAGGAAGGGGAGCAAAGAATTATGCCACAATACAGACAATCCCTAAGTCATTCATATACCTCCACTGCTACCACCCTGGTCCAAGCCACCATGACCTCTGACCTCTCACCTGGATGACAGCACCAGCCTCCTTGCTGGGCTCTGGCTTCCCCCGCCTCCTCTTAGTCTGTCCTCAACATGGCAGGTAGAGTGAGCATGTTAAGTCTCAAGTCAGGCCATGTCACTCCCTGCTCAAACCTTCCAATGGTTTCCCATCTCATACCGACTAAAGGCCTAAGAGATCCTAGGTAATCTAGCCACTGCGACCCACTCACCTGTCCCCAGCTCCTTCTCTGACTTAATCCCCTACCACATTTCTCCTCCTCACCCTACTCCAGCCTTGATAGACTCAGCTGTTCCTGGAAATTTCCAGGCATGTGCCTGCCTCAGGGCCTTTGCACTTCCTGGTTTCCCTCTACCTGGAAGACTCTTCCCCCAAATATACACACAGTTCATTCTCTTACCACTTCAATTTTTTTTCCTATCCATACCCTAACCCAGCCCTAGCCCTAGCCCTAACCCTAACCCTAACCCTATTACATTGTGGGCTTTCAATGAAGATACAAGGAGAATGGTATGGTTAGTTATTTTGTTCTTAAATATTACAAAGAATTGTGCTAAAATCTGCCTAATCTCTGCTGATAACAAGGTACAACAGTTACCAAAATAAAATTGTTCAGAACACTACAATTATTTTTGCAATACTGTATTTCATTTTAAAACGGTAAAATGTTTAGTCATCCAAGACATAATTGTGAGTAACTGGATTTTTTTCAGTGTAGGATTTCATTATATCAGGGAACTAGAAATTGGTATATTAAAATTTCCATGAACACACATGCAGGAAAAGTAGTTCTGTGATTTCTTTTTTCTTTATGTTACATGGTTTCCTTTCTTACTTTATTAAGGTACGACACACAAAAAGTTGTACATGTTTATTTATTTATTTTTGGCTGCGTTGGGTCTTTGTTGCTTGCGCTGGCTTTCTCTAGTTGCAGAGAGCAGGGGCTACTCTTCATTGCGGTGTGCGGGCTTCTCATTACGTAATGGTGGCTTCTCTTGTTGCGGAGCATGGGCTCTAGGCACGTGGGCTTCAGTAGCTGTGGCTCGTGGGCTCTAGAGCGCATGCTCAGTAGTTGTGGCACACGGGCTTATTTGCTCCAAAGCATGTGGGATCTTCCTGAACCAGGGCTCGAACCCGTGTCCCCTGCATTGGCAGGCAGAGTCTTAACCACTGCACCACCAGTGAAGTCCCAAGCTGTACATATTTAAATTAAACAACTTGATGAGTTTGAAGGTAAGTATACATCTGTGAAACCATCACCACAATCTATGCCATAAATATATCCTCCCATCGTCTCTCTTATCTGTCATAATCAACACTTAATATCTACCCTCTTAACAAAAAAACAATTTTTTAAAAATATTTTGGCCACACTGCACAGCTTGTGCGATCTCAGTTCCCCGACCAGGGATTGAACCCGGGCCACACCAGTGGCAGCGCCGTATCCCTTTGCTAAGGGAACTTCCTTAGCAAAAATTTTAAGTGTCCAAATTTTATACTTACAACTCTATTGCTAACTACACGCAGTATGTGTACAGTAGATGTTTACGACTTATTCATTGTGAATAACTGAAACTTTGTACCCTTTATCAACACCTCCTTATTCTCCCTCCTCCAGCCCCTGGTAACCAACATTCTACTCTCAGATTCTATGAATTTGACTATTTTAGATTCATAATATAAATGGTATTGTGTAGTATTTGTTCTTCAGTGTCTGGCTTATTTCACTTAGCATAATGTCTTCTAGGTTCATCCATATTGTTGAAAATGGCAAGATTTCTTTCTTTTTTTTATGGCTGAATAACACTCCTTTGTATTTAAATACCACATTTTCTTTATCCACTCATCTATCAACGGACATTTAAGTTTCTTCTCCGTCTTGGTTGTTGTGAGTAATGCTGCAGTGAACATGGGACTGCAGATATCTCTTCAAGATCCTGATTTCAATTCCTTTGGACATATACCCAGAAGTGGAATTGTTGGATCATATGGTGGTTCTATTTTTAATCTTTTGAGGAACCTCCATACTGTTTTCCATAATGGCTGCACCAATTTACATTCACATCAACAGTGTAAAAGGGTTCCCTTTTCTCCACATCCTTGGCCACACTTCTTATTTATTTTTTGATAATAGCCCTCCCAACAGGTGTGAGGCTACCTCACTGTCATTTTGATTTGCATTTCCCTGATAATTTTTCATATATCTGTTGGCCAGATACATATTTATATGTCTTCTTTGGAGAAATGTCTACTCAGGTCTTTTGTCCATTTTGTAATTGGGTTATTTGGGGGGTTTCTTGCTATTGAATTGTAGGAGTTCCTTATATGTTTTGTATATTAACATTTTATCGTGTATATGGTTTGCAAATATTTTCTCCCATAGAGTACACTGCCTTTTCATTTTGTTGGTGGTTTCCTTTGTTGTGCAGAAGCTTTTTAATTTGATGTAATCCATGTTTATTTTTGCTTTTGTCACCCGTGCTTTTGGTGTCATATTTAAAAAATCATTGCCAAAACCAATGTCAAGGACCTTTGTTTTTCCTTATGTTTTCTTCTAAGAGTTTTATGGTTTCAGGTCTTACTTTTAAGTCTTTACTTTGAATTGATTTTTGTGTATCATGTTTTTAAGATCCAATTTTGTTCTTTTGCATGTGAATATCCAGTTTTCCCAACACCAGTTATTGAAGAAATTGCCCTTTTCCCATTGTGTTTTCTTGGCTCCCTTATCAGACATCAGTTGACTGTATACGTGTCCATTTATTTCTGACCTCTCTATTCTGTGTGTCTGTTTTTATGCCAGTGCCATGCTGTTTTGAATACTGTAGTTTTGTCATATATTTTGAAATCAGGAAGTGTGATGCCTCCAGTTTTGTTCTTTTTTCCCTCAGGATTGCTTTGTCTATTTGGGGTTTTTGTGGTTCCATATGAATTTTAGGATTGTTTCTTCTATTTTATAAAAATTGTCTTTGAGATTTTGATATGGATTGAATTGAATCTGTAGGTCACTTTGGGTAGTATGGATATTTTAACAGTATTAATTCATCGCATGAGCACAGGACGTCTTTCCATTTATTTGTGTTTTGTTAAATTTCTTTCATCAACATTTTATAGTTTTCAGTCTTTCACCTCCTTGGTTAAGTTTATTCCTAAGTATTTTATTCTTTTTGATGCTACTGTAAATGGGATTGATTTCTTGATTTCCTTTTAAGATTGTTTGTTGTTAGTGTATAGAAACACAACTGATTTTTATATGTTGGCTTTATATCCTGCAACGAATTCATTTATTTCTAACAGTTTTTTTTTTATGGAGTCTTCAGCATTTTCTACACATCAGATCATGTCATCTCAAACGGAGATAATTTTACTTCTTCCTTTCCAGTTTGGTTGCCCTTTATTTATTTATTTTTGCCTAATTACTCTGGCTAGGACTTCTAGTACTATGTTGAGTAGAAGTGGCAAGTGGACATCCCTGCCTTGTTCCCCATCTAACAGGAAAACCTTTTAGTTTTTCACCATGGAGTATGAGATTAGCTATAGGCTTTTCACATACGGCCTTTATCTTGTTCAGGTAAATTCCTTCTATACCTAATCTGTTGAGAGTTTATATCATAAAAGGGTGTTGAATTTTGTTAAATGCTTTTCTGCATCTATTGAGATGATCATGTGACTTTTATTCTTCATTTTGTTAATGTGGTGTATCATATTGATTAATTCACATATGTGGAACCCTCCTTGCATCCCAGGGATAAATTCCACTTGGTCATGGTGTATGATCATTTTATTGTGCTGTTGAATTCAATTTGCTCATATTTTGTTGAGGATTTTTTCATCTATCTTCATCAATCGTTTCAGTTTTCTTCTCAAACACCCCTTATCAGTGAGCTCTTTCCTGGCCACCATATTTAAAATAGCAACTCCTCCCCACCCTCTAGCACCTGCTCTATTTTGACCCTTAACGTTTATCACCAAACATACTTCACATGCTTATTTATGGTCTGTCTCCCCCACCTCCTTCTCTGACCCTTGTAAAGCCAGTAAAGGCAGGGATTTTTATTTTTTGCCTGTTTGGTCACTTCTATAGTTCTTTTGCCTATAAAAAAAAAGTGTGGCACACAGCAGACAAATAATATGGGTTGAATTGTGTCCTCCCCAAATTTTTATGTTGAAGCCCTAATTCCCAGAACCTCAGACTGTGACTATATTTCGAGGTAGGGTCTCAAAGTGTTGATTAAGTTAACATGAGGTCATATGCATGAGCCCTAATCTGACTAGTGTCTTGGTAAGAAGAGAAAATTTGGACACACAAGGAGACACACGATTCACACTCTTAGAGGGACAACCATGTGAACAGGCAGTAAGAGGGTGGCTATCCGCAAGCCAAAGGTGGAGGCCTCAGAGAAAACGAACCCTACCAGCATCTGGATCTTGGACTTCCAGCCTCCAGACTCTGAGAAAATAAATGTCTGCTGTTTATGCTACCTAGCCTGTGGTATTTTGTTATGGCAGCCTGAGAAAACTGATACAGCATGAAATATTTGTTGGCTGAATGAATGTCTTTGGAAGGCCTAAAATAGTTGCTTCCAGCTGTGGACTGGCTTCAATGTTTTTCTCCTTCCCATATTAAGATGAGCATCCACTATATATCTTTCACTCCTGGAGGGATCTGTTGGCCCCAGAGAAAGCTGGCCTGTGATTAAGGTTTCCCCACATCTGTACCAACATGTGGGGTGGGCCACACTGGAGGTTCTCAGGAGCTAACTGTACAGAGGTGCTTCTAATGATGCTTTCCCCAATGGCCTGCAGCGTGGGTCAGTAGAATTGGCCGTCTCCTACGATGACGCTCTGACCACACTTAAAATCAGAAAACCCTATAAATCGGAAGGGGCCGTAAAGATCCCTGTAATAATAGTAGCAGCTGTGGCAGGAATAGCAGCTATAATTACTGTTGTTTCTGACATTAAGTGAGCTTTTACTCTGGGTCAGTATGGTAAGCACTCTATAAATCTTGGCTCTTTAATACTTGTGATAATCTGGTGAGATGGGAGCTTGTACTGTCCCTACTTCACAGAGAGGGTAACTGCAGATTGGAGAATGAGGCCACAGTCAGTGAGAATAAGCAGAAATGGAGTCTGTTTTTATTTCCCCCTCTTGCCAAGCTCTGCTCCTCTTCCTGATAAGAGCACCCTAATTTCCCTTGAGAAAGCACACTCCCTAACTTGTTCTTTGTCCAGGCAACTCAGATGGGACTGACTCCCATGAAAAATGCAAGAGAAAGTGGTTAACATGTAAGTCCATTCCTTGGATGGGCCCAAGCAGGGCTCTGTCTGTCAGCAGCACAAGAGGTACCAGAGGCAGATGGCCACAACTTTACTAGTTTGACGTGGGAGCCTTGGTGAGAAACCCAGGTCAGGAAAGAGAGACATCTCTTTGATTAGGAAAAGCTCTCTCTTCCATAGCCCTCTTGGTTTGGCTGAGCGGCTCCCAAAGGCATCCTGACTTCTGTCTCATTTATTCAGGAGAAGGATCACATTTTATTTCTATTTAGCACAGCAAAGCCATGGGAAAGTTTTCACTGTCAGTATCTACACCACAACTTATAAAAATGAGAGAACATCCCACTCAAGAAAAAGAGGGTCAAGTGAATAACTGTGAGGAGAAAGGAGGCTGCATGCAAAACGAACATCTGGATACGCAGATCACCACCTGGGCCCCTGGGGCAGCTGACCAAACCCCGATCACTGCCCCCTCCTATGGCCCTTCTATCTGCGCACAAAGAACAGGCAGCCTTAGGGATTCCAGTGAGCAGTGAAGGGATCATGAGAGAGCATCCAAAGAAGGAGAAATCACAGAGATAAATTTTCACACAGAGATGAAAGAACAGCCAGGAACCCTGCAGCCGTGGGTGCAAATAATACAGCTCTAGGAACTGGAAAAACCAAGGAAATTAATTCTTCCCCAAAGCTTCCAGAGGGACTGCAGCCCGGCTGACATTACGTGAACCTGCCCACCAGAAAGACAAGATCCAGCCTCATCCACCAGAACACAGGCACTAGTCCCCTCCACCAGGAAGCCTACACAAACCACTGAACCAACCTTAGCCACTGGGGACAGACACCAAAAACAATGGGAACTACAAACCTGCAGCCTGCAAAAAGGAGACCCCAAACACAGTAAGATAAGCAAAATGAGAAGACAGAAAAACACAGAGCAGATGAAGGAGCAAGATAAAAACCCACCAGACCTAACAAATGAAGAGGAAATAGGCAGTCTACCTGAAAAAGAATTCAGAATAATGATAGTAAAGATGATCCAAAATCTTGGAAATAGAATAGAGAGAATGCAAGAAACATTTAACAAGGACCTAGAAGAACTAAAGAGGAAACAAGCAATGATGAACAACACAATAAATGAAATTAAAAATACTCTAGAAGGGATCAATAGCAGAATAACTGAGGCAGAAGAACAGATAAGTGACCTGGAAGATAAAATAGTGGAAATAACTACTGCAGAGCAGAATAAAGAAAAAAGAATGAAAAGAACTGAGGACAGTCTCAGAGACCTCTGGGACAAAACTAAACACACCAACATTAGAATTATAGGGGTCCCAGAAGAAGAGAAAAAGAAAGGGACTGAGAAAATATTTGAAGAGATTAGAGTTGAAAACTTCCCTAATAAGGAAAAGGAAATAGTTAATGAAGTCCACGAAGCATAGAGAGTCCCATACAGGATAAATCCAAGGAGAAACACACCAAGACATATATTAATCAAACTGTCAAAAATCAAATACAAAGAAAACATATTAAAGGCAGCAAGGGAAAAAAAACAACAAATAACACACAAGGGAATCCCCATAAGGTTAACAGCTGATCTCTCAGCAGAAACTCTACAAGCCAGAAGGGAGTGGCAGGACATACTGAAAGTGATGAAGGAGAAAAACCTGCAACCAAGATTACTCTACCCAGCAAGGATCTCATTCAGATTTGATGGAGAAATTAAAACCTTTACAGACAAGCAAAAGCTGAGAGAGTTCAGCACCACCAAACCAGCTTTACAACAAATGCTAAAGGAACTTCTCTAGACAAAAACACAAGAGAAGGAAAAGTCCTATAATAACGAACCCAAAACAATTTAGAAAATGGGAATAGGAACATACATATCGATAATTACCTTAAATGTAAATGGACTAAATGCTCCCACCAAAAGACACAGATTGGCTGAATGGATACAAAAACAAGACCCATATATATGCTGTCTACAGGAGACCCACTTCAGACCTAGGGACACATACAGACTGAAAGTGAGGAGATGGAAAAAGCTATTCCATGCAAATGGAAACCAAAAGAAAGCTGGAGTAGCAATTCTCATATCAGACAAAATAGACTTTAAAATAAGGACTATCAGAAGAGACAAAGAAGGACACTACATAATGATTAAGGGATCGATCCAAGAAGAAGATATAACAATTGTAAATATTTATGCACCCAACATAGGAGCACCTCAATACATAAGGCAAAAACTAGCAGCCATAAAAGGGGAAATCGACAGTAACACATTCATAGTAGGGGACTTCAACACCCCACTTTCACCAATGGACAGATCATCCAAAATGAAAATAAATAAGGAAACACAAGCTTTAAATGATACATTAAACAAGATGGACTTAATTGATATTTATAGGACACTCCATCCAAAAACAACAGAATACACATTTTTCTCAAGTGCTCATGGAACATTCTCCAGGATAGATCATATCTTGGGTCACAAATCAAGCCTTGGTAAATTTAAGAAAATTGAAATTGTATCAAGTATCTTTTCCGACCACAACGCCATGAGACTAGATATCAATTATAGGAAAAGATCTGTAAAAAATACAAACACATGGAGGCTAAACAATACACTACTTAATAACGAAGTGATCACTGAAGAAATCAAAGAGGAAATTAAAAAATACCTAGAAACAAATGACAATGGAGATACAACGACCCAAAACCTATGGGATGCAGCAAAAGCAGTTCTAAGAGGGAAGTTTATAGCAATACAATCCCACCTTAAGAAGCAGGAAACATCTCGAATAAACAACCTAACCTTGCACCTCAAGCAATTAGAGAAAGAAGAACAAAAAAACCCCAGAGTTAGCAGAAGGAAAGAAATCATAAAGATCAGATCAGAAATAAATGAAAAAGAAATGAAGGAAACAATAGCAAAGATCAATAAAACTAAAAGCTGCTTCTTTGAGAAGATAAACAAACTTGATAAACCATTAGCCAGACTCATCAAGAAAAAGAGGGAGAAGACTCAAATCAACAGAATTAGAAATGAAAAAGGAGAAGTAACAACTGACACGGCAGAAATACAAAGGATCATGAGAGATTACTACAAGCAACTCTATGCCAATAAAATGGACAACCTGGAAGAAATGGAAAAATTCTTAGAAAGCATAACCTTCTGAGACTGAACCAGGGAGAAATAGAAAATATGAACAGACCAATCACAAGCACTGAAATTGAAACTGTGATTAAAAAATCTTCCAAAAAAAAAAAAAATCTTCCAACAAACAAAAGCCCAGGCAGATGGCTTCACAGGCGAATTCTATCAAACATTTAGAGAAGAGCTAACACCTGTCCTTCTCAAACGCTTCCAAAATATAGCAGAGGGAGGAACACTCCCAAACTCATTCTACGAGGCCACCATCACCCTGACACCAAAACCAGACAAGGATGTCACAAAGAAAGAAAACTACAGGCCAATATCACTGATGAACATAGATGCAAAAATCCTCAACAAAATACTAACAAGCAGAATCTAACAGCACATTAAAAGGATCATACACCATGATCAAGTGGGGTTTATTCCAGGAATGCAAGGATTCTTCAATATATGCAAATCAATCAACGTGATACACCATATTAACAAATTGAAGGAGAAAAACCATATGATCATCTCAATAGATGCAGAGAAAGCTTTCGACAAAATTCAACATCCATTTATGATAAAAACCCTCCAGAAAGTAGGCATAGAGGGGACTTTCCTCAACATAACAAAGGCCATATATGACAAATCCACAGCCAACATCGTCCTCAATGGTGAAAAACTGAAAGCATTTCCACTAAGATCAGGAACAAGACAAGGTTGCCCACTCTCACCACTCTTATTCAACATAGTTTTGGAAGTTTTAGCCACAGTAATCAGAGAAGAAAAGGAAATAAAAGGAATCCAAATCGGAAAAGAAGAAGTAAAGCTGTCACTGTTTGCAGATGACATGATACTATACATAGAGAATCCTAAAGATGCTACCAGAAAACTACTAGAGCTAATCAATGAATTTGGTAAAGTAGCAGGATACAGAATTAATGCACAGAAATCTCTGGCATTCCTATACACTAAGGATGAAAAATCTGAAAGTGAAATCAAGAAAACACTCCCATGTACCACTGCAACAAAACGAATAAAATATCTAGGAATAAACCTACCTAAGGAGACAAGAGACCTGTATGCAGAAAATTATAAGACACTGATGAAAGAAATTAAAGATGATACAAACAGATGGAGAGATATACCATGTCCTTGGATTGGAAGAATCAACAATTGGTAGAAAATGACTATACTACCCAAAGCAATCTACAGATTCAATGCAATCCCTATCAAACTACCAATTGCATTTTTCACAGAACTAGAACAAAATATTTCACAATTTGTATGGAAACACAAAAGACCCCGAATAGCCAAAGCAACCTTGAGAATGAAAAACGGAGCTGGAGGAATCACACTCCTTGACTTCAGACAATACTACAAAGCTACAGTAATCAAGACAGTATGGTACTGGCACAAAAACAGAAATATAGATCAATGGAATAGGATAGAAAGCCCAGAGATAAACCCACGCACATATGGTCACCTTATCTTTGATAAAGGAGGCAAGAATGTACAGTGGAGAAAGGACAGCCTCTTCAATAAGTGGTGCTGGAAAAACTGGACAGCTACATGTAAAACTATGAGATTAGAACGCTCCCTAACACCATACACAAACTTAAGCTCAAAACGGATTAAAGACCTAAATGTAAGGCCAGAAACTATCAAACTCTTAGAGGAAAACATAGGCAGAACACTCTATGACATAAATCACAGCAAGATCCTTTTTGACCCACCTCCTAGAGAAATGGAAAACAAAAATAAACAAATGGGACCTAATGAAACTTCAAAGGAAGTTTGCACAGCAAAGGAAACCATAAACAAGACCAAAAGACAACCCTCAGAATGGGAGAAAATATTTGCAAATGAAGCAACTGACAAAGGATTAATCTCCAAAATTTACAAGCAGCTCATGCAGCTCAATAACAAAAAAACAAACAACCCAATCCAAAAATGGGCAGAAGACCTAAATAGACATTTCTCCAAAGAAGATATACAGACTGCCAACAAACACATGAAAGAATGCTCAACATCATTAATCATTAGAGAAATGCAAGTCAAAACTACAATGAAATATCATCTCACACCGGTCAGAATGGCCATCATCAAAAAATCCACAAACAATAAGTGCTGGAGAGGGTGTGGAGAAAATGGAACACTCTTGCACTGCTGGTGGGAATGTGAATTGGTACAGCCACTATGGAGAACAGTATGGAGGTTCCTTAAAAAACTACAAATAGAACTACCATATGACCCAGCAATCCCACTACTGGGCATATACCCTGAGAAAACCATAATTCAAAAAGAGTCATGTACCAAAATGTTCGTTGCAGCTCTATTTACAATAGCCAGGAGATGGAAGCAACCTATGTGTCCATCGTCAGATGAATGGATAAAGAAGATGTGGCACATATATACAATGGAATATTACTCAGCCATAAAAAGAAATTGAGTTATTTGTAGTGAGGTGGATGGACCTAGAGTCTGTCATACAGAGTGAAGTAAGTCAGAAACAGAAAGACAAATACCGTATGCTAACACATATATATGGAATCTAAGGGAAAAAAATGTCATGAAGAACCTAGGGGTAAGACAGGAATAAAGACACAGACCTACTAGAGAATGGACTTGAGGATATGGGGAGGGGGAAGGGTAAGCTGTGACAAAGTGAGAGAGAGGCATGGACATATATCCACTACCAAACGTGAAATAGCTAGCTAGTGGGAAGCAGCCGCATAGCACGGGGAGATCAGCTCGGTGCTTTGTGTGTATGGTGGGATAGGGAGGGTGGGAGGGAGACGCAAGAAGGAGGAGATATGGGAACATATGTATATGTATATATATAACTGATTCACTTTGTTATAAAGCTGAAACTAACATGCCATTGTAAAGCAATTGTACTCCAATAAAGATGAAAAAAAAGAATAAGTGTGTCTGTCCATCAGCTGTGGCCTTCTGTGCATCTATATACATTTTCCTTCAGTTCTGTCACCTCTTCCAGATCTGAGGGAGAATCTTGATGAACGGTTCTCTCAGAGTCTGTGCTTGGGAGGAGTGAATGGGAGCACAGTGGTGCCTGGGCGAAATTTAGTGATGCCTCAGGGAGGCCTCCACCTGCCAGAGCCTTCCTCTGGTTGGGTAGATCACTACCCTTATCTCTGCTTACACAGGAGACAGCTGACTGCATGTTGAGAAAAGGGGACATGAAAGACATGGATCTCAGCACAAAACAGTGGTCACAATAAACCCCTTGGTTTGGTTTGACAGTCTTGGAGACACTGAGGATTTTCTTTCTTTTTTTTTTTTTTAATTTTTATTGGAGTAGAGTTGATTTACAATGTTGTGTTAATTTCAGGTGTACAGTAAAGTGAATCAGTCATACATATATCCACTCTTTTTTAGATTCTTTTCCCATAAAGGCCATTACAGAGTATTGAATAGAGTTCCCTGTGCTGTACAACAGGTTCTTATTAGTCAGACACTGAGGATTTTCCAGTGACAGCAAATACTTCTACTTGTCCCCTCCCTTTTGCTAACTACACACCCAAGAAGCCCACCCAACAGTAGAGGAAGGGGCAGGGCCACGCGTCAAAGGAGCAGCCCCATCTGCAACAGGATCAGGACAGACCACATACTTCCTGGCTCCAGAGGACCCTAGGTGGAGCGTCACACATGATTTCTGCATAATTCAGGCCCAGCAGCTGCTTTAGCTGGGCTGTGTCCACAAGTTCGTAACTTTGCAGCTTGACCGACTGAAGGTTGGTGACTCCAGGCTCAGAGGTGTTTTCTGGCACACCCGCCCTTGCAGGAGCCTGGCAGAGCTGGAGCCATGCTTCAGATTCTTCCATGGTCAGCCCTTCCTGAGAGCACCCACAGCTGCCTACATCCTCACATGTCATTTGTATTATTTTCCAAGACACGCTGCTTCTTATTCGTGTCTCTCCACCCAACCCCTTGCTCTGGCAACGACAGGACACCTGACCACGTGGCCACTTGCCTGAGTGTCCCCAGAGAAAGGTCTTTGTGCTTCTATAACTTAGAGTCTTTCTGCTCCTGAGAAAGAGAAAAATAACCCTCGGCTGCAGGGAAGTTGGGGCTGGTGGAGCTGTGGTCAAGAAGTCCATCCCCATCACTATCCTGCCATGATTGCCACTATCAGCTGGGACATGCGAGGAGCCTCTGCTTCCCACACTGGGAACCGAGGAGACTGGTTTCAATTCCCCCGCCCCTCCCAGCTCTCAGCTTGTCGGTGTTAAAGATCTCAAGTCAGAAAGGACTTTAAAGATAAAATAGTGCAATCCTCCGATTTTGCAGAAGAAATGGGGACCTAGGAAGTGAGGTTTAGTGTCTCCCAGCTCATCAGCGGCAGGTATGGTGGTGTGTAAGCCTGGTGGAGTGTGCGTGCCCGGGCGCGTGTGTGTGATGTACGTGCAGTGTGAGTGCAGGGAAGGGGCAGAGAGGGTGGGAGGTGGCGAGCGAAGCAGAGAGAGAATGTCTCTTTCCTTTCACAGATCACCCCAGAGATTTTCCTGACTTTACAGGTGGAACTGAAGATAAATGGATTAGCCAGATGAATAAACCTGTATTAAAAACTTTCTGAAAAATCAATTTGAGAGAGAAGATTTGGGAGAATAAAATATGACCAACTGTGTCAGGTAGCTTGAGTAAATCGATGCCTGCAAGTCTGATAAACAATTTCTGATCTATGGCCCCCATGGTCTCCTTGCTGGTGATAGTTACCTCGGTAATTGGACCATGGGATGAGGCCAGGCCAGAGTGAAAGGCATTAAAAATGATGTTTCTTCAAGGGAAAATTAATTTATATACTGACCAACAAAGACCAAAGTAATTTCAGAATTTTAAGGATGGCGAGACATCATAAAATTGTTTACACTTTTCACCCCCTCCTGAAATTAGACATAGAAGTGAAAGAGAAATGAGCCACACATGATATTCCAAGCACAGAGGCAGTCAGCTACTGTTTAGAGGAGCATCTGATGGCTCCAGGAGCGGGGGCGAGGGGGTGGGTAACATCCCACATCGGGCTACACTGAACCAATATCTGTGCGTACGGCAGGAGGGAAATCAACATGGAAAGTCAGAAAGGGCTTTCTCTTCTGCTCCGGACTTTCTCCACACAATCGTTAAAGAGAAGTACCTTTTGGCCCTGGAATGAATCAGCCTCCAAAAAAACAGATGAAATCCACTGCTGAAATAAAATTAAGACCTAAGGCTAGCTTTTCTATATAGAATGGATAAACAACAAGGTCTTACTGTATAGCACAGAGAACTATATTCAATATCCTGTAATAAACCATAACGGAACAGGATATAAAAAAGAATATATATATATATATATATATATATATAACTGAATCACTTTGCTGTACAACAGAAATTAATACAACACTGTAAATCAGCTACACTTCAATTTAAAAAGATTGATTAAAAAAAGAATCTAAACTCAGTGTTTTTTGCCAAGTAATATCTGCTTATGTACTGCTCTTTGGATATGGCTGAAACAGGCCAAAAATTCCCTTGCAATCTTCATAAGGAATATTCAATACTTTTCTTGTCAGTAGAATGAAGTGAAAGTGTGAATAACTAGTTTTATACAAGTGGATATACTAGTTTTACACAGCATTAAGATAAACTGTCATTGTCTTTGAAAGCTGTAATTTCAGAAGTGAATATACTTAGAACCTGTTGGAAATATCTAATTTTCTAAGCTCAACAGCAACAACAAAAAGACCTAAGGCACCTTAGCAGAAAAGGAAGGTGGGATGTAAGAAGGAAATGTGAGGAAGTGATAGGCTTGGCCCTGTAGCAAAGGTGGCGTAGGCATGTGTGATTTCAAGGACTCCAAAAGGTCCATACCGCAGCCAGCATGATCTTGACATGAATCAAAGCATCTCACTTCCCAGCTTAAACCAGTGGTGTGCTGGAGCCCCTTCTTTCCAGCTTGGAATGTTTTGTTTTGTAAAATGCCCTTTAGTACTTTCAATAAAATGAATCCTGTGATGCAAAGAGTTATCATTTTCACCCAACGGATGGTCTTTCGGACACACAGCTCTTCCCAGCCTTGGGTCCAGGGACCTCGCTTTAGTAGCTTGAAATTGGTCATGATGGGAGTATTTCCACCATTGAAATCTGCCAACACTACAAATCAGCCCACACACCCAGCTGACTGTTGCACATTTACCAGTGCACCATTGCTAAAAACCCTCCTTACGCTTTAAACTGCAACCAGAGACAATCCAGTCCTTCACTGTGGCCTCGGAGGCTCACCTCTCCGCCGTCAGTTGGTATTTCTCCCCCTTTCACCTGCTCTGCGTCAGCCCACGAGCCTTACACCTACTCCTCAGATGTTCCCTGGACAGCCTGTCTCCTCTGCGTGGAAAGCTCCATCTCCTTCAGGCCTCAGCTGAGATGTCACCTCCCCAGAGGCCTTCTCTGACCTTATCCTCTTCAGGATTCACTACTCCCTAAAATCCTCATTTGTTTGCCTAGTTTTCGTCCGGGCTCCTGCTGGGACATAAGCTTCCTTAAGTGTGGTGATCCTAACTTTCTCATGTCCTCAGAGTCCAGCCCAGTGCCTCATACATTCATTCCAGGCTCTGGGTCAATAGTGGCTGAGTTGAATAATGAATGAATGAATAGCACAGAACCTCCAGGGCCACTATGGACCATACATCCTTTTTTGGTAAGTATGGCTCCTTGATTACTGTTCTGAAAGTAAATCATTTCAGGGACAATCCCACTTCTAGTCACTAAAACCCTTGAGGGAATAAGTTTCTCGAGTTACTTCCTCCTGGGCAAAGGGGCCCGGAGCAGCTTGGACCTTTGGAAGAGGCCAAGCAAAGGAAAGGGCACCAAATACAGACTTTGCTCATATAATTCTTCTGCTGAGTGACATTTCTGGGGGCCGTGTTGAGAGCCACAGGCAATCTCACCTGTACTGAGAGAAATGCAAACTAAAAGTCCATTTTTAAAAACTCTGAGCCTGGAAAAGATCTAATAATTTGCTTACAGACTGTGTTGGAAAATGTGTCAAACACCCTCATATACACGGCTTGTAGGAGCTTAAATTGGTACCACCTTTGGCAATATCTATTAGAAATCCAAATGTATACGCCCTTTGACATAACAATTCCACATCCAGGAATTTACCCAAAAGATTTATGTTCACACGGGTGCAAAATTCCAAGCATACAAGGTTATGAATTGAGGAAAAAGATTGGAAACAATGTAAAAGTCCCTGACTGGGGGCCTGGTTAGACAAATGGCAGTACATCCAGAAAATGAAATACTACAGAAATAAAAAGAATCACGAAGTTCTTTATGTACTAATATGGAACAATCTTCAAGATACACTAAATGAAGAACAATAGGCCTGTGATACCATTTGTGTAAAAATGAGCAAAGGGAGAAGTGGGTGTCCACACGGACACACTGATGCTTGTATATGCTAAGAAGCTCTCAGGAAGAAGGTACAAGAAACTGGGGACCGGGCTTCCTTAGTGGAACAGTGGTTAAGAATCCGCCTGCCAATGCAGGAGACACGGGTTTGAGCCTTGGTCCGGGAAGATCCCACATGCCACAGAGCAACTAAGCCCCTGCGCCACAACTACTGAGCCTGCGCTCTAGAGCCCGCGAGCCGCAACTACTGAAGCCCACACGCCACAACTACTGAAGCCCACATGCCTAGAGCCCGTGCTCCACAACAAGAGAAGCCACCGCAATGAGAAGCCCGCGCATTGCAACGAAGAGTAGCCACTGCTCTCCACAACTAGAGAGAAGCCCGTGCTCAGCAACGAAGACCCAACGCAGCCAAAAATTAAAAAATGAATAAATAAAATAAATAGATTTATTTAAAAAAAAAGAAACTGGGGACCTGGGGGGCTCTGGGTAAGGAGTCAAGTGGCTGAGGGGCAAGGGTAAGAGGGAGCCTTTTCACTCTGCTTTTTGAATCTGAACCATGTAATTATATTTCCTATGATAGATAGATAGATAGATAAATAAATAAATAAATAAATAAATAAATAAATAAAAATAAATTTAAGCTATAGATTTGGCACCAGAGCAGTTGAGAGAACATTCTGCATTTCAGTCATGTTAATAAGTCAGCAGAACTTTTCCACCCAACTTTCCTCCCTGTAGAAGGTGATCCAGATGGGGAACAACTTCTAACCCCACTGGCAACTGACCTGATGTTGTCTTCTTTGCTGGTTTTGCCATGTGTTCCTGGCCTCAGGCCCGGGACCTCCTCTCTTTTCCTACACTCACTCGCTTGGTGACGTCATCCAGCTGACACACTGGTGGCTCCCAATCTGAGTCTCCAGCCTGGATCTCTGTGCCTGAACTACAGACTCCTGCCACCAAATGCCTACTACTCTGCGTCTTTACCCAGATGTGGTCATCTCATCTACTGTGACACACGAGTCCTCCACGGGCTTCTCCTGTTGTAAATGGTCAGAACCTTACAGTCAGCCCTCCTCTCACCTGTCAGCACGTCTGGGTCGCCCCTGCTTCAACGATATGCTGAATCCAACCGCTTCTCACCATTAACCTTGTCTATCCTGGCTGACGCCACTCTTACTGTTCGCCTGGGCTGTTGGCAATGCCTCCTAATCGATCTCTCCCCGTTTGCTCTGCAAACACAGCCAATGTGATCCTGTTAAAATCTAACTCAGACCATGTCACTCTTCTGACCCAAACTCTTGACGCTTTCCCAACTCAGAGTAAAATCCAAAGTCCTTGCAGCGTCCCTTAAGACTTAGACCATCGCCTGTCCTCACCCCATTGCTGTGACCTCGCCTCCTAGCGTTCTCCCCCGTCGCCTGTGCTGCTCCAGCCATGGCAGCCTCCTTGCTCTTCCTCAGATCTGCCAAGCACAGGGCCTTTGCACTTGCCCTTTCCTCTGCCTGGAAAATTCTTCTTCCAGATAACTGTATGGCTCACCCCCTCACTTCCTTCGGGGCTTTACTCAAATGTCACCTCCTCAGTGAGGTCTACCTTGGCCACTTTATCTACAATCGCAACCCTTCTCTCCCCATGTCCACCAACACCCTCCTTTCCCCTGCTTGGCCATTGCCCTTCTCACCATCTACTGAACCACGTGTTTTACTGATCTGTCTTGTATATTATCTGTTTCCTGCTCATGGATATCCACTCCACAAGGGCAGAGATATTTGTCTGTTTTCCTCATGGCTATGTCCCCAGAATTTAGAACAGTGCCTGACACATAGTAGATGCTCAATAAATATGTGTTGAATGATGAATCATCCACTTGATCGGCTGTCTGGGCAGTGAGTGTCAACCTCCTTGAGTTTGTGTTTCACTGTCCAAAGACAGAATTCTCAGCAGCAACTGTGATGGACTTAAGCTGCATCCCTGCTTATCACGCTGGTCACCTGTACATCACCTACATCACCGTCGACTGCCCTGACCACACGCAGCAGGCAGAGTCCTGTATATTCCTAATACCTGCTCTTTTTGGTGCTGCATTAAGGATACTGTAGAGAAGCGGTCACCAACCTTTTTGGCACCAGGGGCCGGTTTCACGGAAGACAATTTTTCCACGGGCCAGCGGCGGGGGGATGGTTTTGGAATGATTCAAGCGCATTACATTTATTGTGCACTTAATTTCTATTATCATTACATTGTAATATATAATGAAATAATTATGCAACTTGCCATAATGCAGATTCAGTGGGAACCCTGAACTTGTTTTCCTGCAATGAGATGGTCCCATCTGGGGGTGATGGGACCACCTCGGCTCCACCTCAGATCATCAGGCATTAGATTCTCATAAGGAGCGCACAACCCAGATCCCTCGCATGCACAGTTCACAGTAGGATTCCCGCTCCTGTAAGAATCTAATGCCGCCGCTGATCTGACAGGAGGGGGAGCTCAGGTGGTTATGTGAGCGATGGGGAGCGGCTCTAAATACAGATGAAGCTTTGCTCGCTCTCCCGCTGCTCACCTCCTGCTCTGCAGTCCCGTCCCTAACAGGCCACGGACTGGTTCCAGTACGTGGCCTGGGGGTTGGGGACCCCTGCTGTAGAGCACTGGCCAGAAACCCACAGAGACTGGACGGGACACAGAATTGAGGGACTTGAGCCAGGCTCGGGCTGGGGTGAGGTAGAGGCCCAGCCTAAGGGGCAACCCCTGCCCAGCTCTACCTACTGCTGCCAGGCAAGGACAGGCTTTACCATCATGAGGACTTCTGATTTTTCAGAGAAAGTGGAAATCTGGATGTTTTTTAAAACGGGAGATCTCCTAACTTTATTTTTTTCCTTTCATTTAGAATTCTTTTACTGAAGTATAGTTTTTAAAAATATTTATTTATTTAAGTGGCTACACCGGGTCTTAGTTGTGGCATGCGGGATCTTTAGTTGTGGCATGCGGGATCTTTAGTTGTGGCATGCAGGCTCTGGTTCCGACCAGGGATTGAACCCAGCCCCCTTGCATTGGGAGTGTGGAGTCTTAACCACTGAACCACCAGGGGAGCCCCTATTGGAGTATAGTTGATTTACAATGTTGTATTAGTTTCAGGTGTACAGCAAAGTGATTCAGTCATACACATATATTCTTTTTCAGATTCTATTCCCTTATAGGTTATTACAAGATACTGAGTATAGTTCTCTGTGCTTTAAAGTAGGTCCTTGTTGGTTATCTATTTTATAGATAACCACTATTTTGTAGTGGTGTGTATATGCTAATCCCAAACTCCTAATTTACCCCTCCCCCCACCGCCCCTTTTCCCTTTGGTAATCTCAAGTCTGTTCTCTATGTGAGTCCAGTTCTGTTTTGTAAATAAGTTCACTTTTGTCATATTTTAGATTCCACATATAAGTGATATCATATGATATTTGTCTTTCTCTGTCTGGCTTACTTCACTTAGTATGATAATCTCTAGGTCCATCCACGTTGTTGTAAATGGCATTATTTCATTCTTTTTTTATGGCTGAGTAATATTCCATTGTGTGTCTATGCAAACACACACACACACACACACACACACACACACACGAGATCTCCTAATTTTCAAAGCAGAAGGTTTAAAAACGCTCAAACACTGAGGGTTTGATCCACCCACCCTAGGGGTCACTGGTTGGAGACCTCTGCACAAACCTTGGACCCTGTCGAAAGCCGAACCCAGGAGACAGGGCGGAGAGGGTCAGGGTCTATTGGCAGAGCTGCAATGTGCTGAGAAGCGTACTGTCTCTCCCGTTGTTTTCTAGGGAGGGTGGGTCCCGGTAATTGAAGAATCTTGTTCACTGAGTTCAGGCCTAGCCTCCTTGTCAT
Organism: Lipotes vexillifer; assembly: GCF_000442215.2. Lineage (NCBI taxonomy): Eukaryota > Metazoa > Chordata > Mammalia > Artiodactyla > Lipotidae > Lipotes > Lipotes vexillifer. The sequence continues at coordinate 2,423,546 of NW_006786802.1, read as the reverse complement.
CGTAAGGCCATCAATCCTTCAATGGCCTGTTCTCTGCTTACAGAGAACATTAAGTTCATGTGGGCAGCAGGCTTGAAGGAGCTGAGTATGAGCTCACATGCATATGAAAGGAGCAAAATGAGGGGAGAAAACTAAGATGGATGGAGGAAGGCTTGGAGGGACCAAGAGAGAAGAGAGAATGAGAACAAGGAGGCCAAATGCAGACTTTTGTTCATCAAGCACTGCGGGTGTTCACGGCGGCCCCTTCCTTGCTCTGTGTACACAACCTTTAGTAAAACGTACACAGCCGACTCCATGTGTTCGTGCCGATGGAATTTGTTGAGTGGGGGAGGAGTTTGAAAAAGGAGGGAAGGATACAATTGACATGTGAATCACTGTGGACAAGATTAATTTAAAATATTGATCAAGGGCTTCCCTGGTGGCGCAGTGGTTGAGAGTCTGCTTGCCAATACAGGGGACGCGGGTTCGTGCCCTGGGAGGATCCCACGTGCCACGGAGCGGCTGGGCCCGTGAGCCTGCCGTCCGGAGCCTGTGCTCTTCAGCGGGAGAGGCCACAGCAGTGAGAGGGCTGCATACCGCAAAAAAATATATATATATATACAGATATAGATCAAAAGTTGGTGGCGATGACCCGGTGATTCTACTCCTAGGGATACATGTATTCAAAAGAACTGAAAACGAGTATTCCAACAGAAACTTGTACACGGATGTTCATGGCAGCACTATCTCCAATAGCTAAAGATGGAAACAACCCAGGTTCCCTTGAATGAATGAATGATGAACAAAATGTGGTCTATTCCTACAGTGGAGCATTATTTGGTCCTAGAAAGGAATGCAGTACTGATACACACTACGATTTGATGAAGCTTGAAACCGTTATGCCAAGTGAAAGAAGCCAGTCACAAATGACCACATGGTATATGATTCCACACATCTAAAATGGCCAGAACAGGCAAATCTATAGAAACATAAAGTAGATTAGTGGTTGCTTAGGGAGCGGGGAACCTATGGAGGTGAAGGCTTAAAGGTACGAAGACTCTTTCTCAGACGATGACAAAGTTCTCAAATTGACTATGGTGACGGCTGCACAACTATGAATATACTAAAATCCATTAAAGGGTACACTTTAATGGGAGGACTGTATGGTATGTGAATTACAGTTCAATAAATTTATTTAAAAATAGATAAAGCTGGTGGCGCATCTGTGGAAGACTCACAATATATAAGGTACCATGACTCACCCACAAAAACCACAGCCTGAGACGTGCTCAGGCAGGAAGGAGGGCCTGGACCATGGGGCAGGGCCAGGGGTTGGACTAGAAGTTCCCTTAAAGACCCCCACTGTGATGTGTGAAAACAACACCAGCCTCTTTGCCACACCAAAGGAGGGACGGATGGAAGAACAGGAAAGTCACCAGTACCCTCTCCTGCGGGGCAACCCCCCCCTCGGCCCTTCCCCGTCGACTGCAGCATCTCTGTCCTCTGTGAACGTGCTGTATTTCATAAACGGGAGGCATCACCCAAGACAAAGTGTGTGTGTTTAGAATTAGGACAGTTTTAATACTAGAGACTAGGGGGATCAATCAAGAGGAGAGGGACGAGGGACTCAGAGGCTCCCTCTTGTCTCCTTGCAGTGTGACTTGAAACCTGGGATGGGCATCAGAGTGGCTAGAGCTGTGCATGGTCCGGCTGGGATGGCCCAGCTTAGCAGGGACCGATGCAGGGTCAGAATCTTTTGGGTCTATTTCTAAGCACTGAAATTTTTTTTTTTTTTTTTTTTTTTTTTTTTTTTTTTTTTTTTTTTTTTTTTTTTTTTTTTTTGCGATACGTGGGCCTCTCACTGTTGTGGCCTCTCCCGTTGCGGAGCACAGGCTCCGGACGCGCAGGCTCAGCGGCCATGGCTCACGGGCCCAGCCGCTCCGCGGCATGCGGGATCCTCCCGGACCGGGGCACAAACCCGTGTCCCCTGCATCGGCAGGTGGACTCTCAACCACTGCGCCACCAGGGGAGCCCCTGAAACTTTTTAACAAAGGGCAGAGAAAGCCTGTTGGAGTCCCAGCCTTGCCTTTGAATCTTCAAGTGCTACTGACTGGGGCGATGGCTTGCTCTCCCCGGGGGCTGGTCTACACCTGGCTTCCTTGAACGCTGGACCTTCGTGGAGGACAAAGAAAGCCCAGGTCCTTGGTGGCGACCCGGTGGGAAGACTGTGGTCCCAGAGCAGCTGATGGCAGCTGCCTCTTTCTCCCAGCACTGCTTGCCCTCGGGCCTCCTCCTGGCAAAGCCCCTTCTTTTGCCCCCCTGTGGGCTAGACCTGCTGCTTCCGGAGCCTTCATCATCACAGCCGCCATATACCTCGGCACCTTCACTTTTTATCAGCAGGACAAACATGATACTTATCCCAGATGCTGTCTTCACGGACATTTAATGAGCAGAGTCACGTAAAGCACCAACCGTAGGGGCTTAAGAAGTGCTCGCCCTTGCGAGGCTATTTGTGGGCAGTTTGTTCCTACCTAACCGTTAATACTGAACACGGGCATGTGCAGAGGGGAATATGGTCCTGAGGATGACAGCTGCCCACGTGACCAGGCTCTAGCTACAGGGGCCAGATAAAGCTGCCGAATGCACGCTTGTGCTCCGTGAGAAACGGTGTCCTCTGTGGAAGCTCCAAAGCATAAGCACGCACAACTTTAACGGTGGTTTCTCCTCTGCCACAGCCTGGCAGAGTCCTGCCTCTTCAGCAGCCCCCAGGCCCACATCAAGTCACTCCATGGCTTCAGCTGGGGCGTCCTCCCTGCAAACCTGCCTCGGCCGGCCACCCGGGGCCCTACCGCATCTCTCCAGGGCAGGTACCCAGGAGACTCTGTGCTCTGCACACCCACCTGGGTGTCCAGCCACCATCGAGGTGATCGGCAAGTACTAAGGCTGTGCGCTTTCCTTTCCACCAAAATAATCACCGGGAGCCCCTTTGATTTGCAAGGAAATCGGGGCTTCTTAATGCACTTGCTGTCAGGCCAGCCCTTTGAACAAGCTCACTCCATAATTTAGAGCTGGAATCTCGTTTTAAATGGCAGTTAAAAATTGTATGTGGCAGTTCACAATGAAATTTAGCTTGACAGCTTGGACATAAAACTAAAAATAAATGACTTCACATCCAAATAATAAGTAATAACAATGTTAGGCTGCATAAGAATAGCAGAGCCGGATTCAAATACAATATTAATTTTAGGAATATGAGTGACTGGGGAGAGACAGAGGCAAAGAAACAAATCCTTCATAGAGCAATCGTCTCCTCTTATCCCCCAGGCAACTGGCTGCCTTTCACCTCCGCGGCACAGCAATTATGTGGTGTAATGGAGACAGCGCAAATAAGCAGAAAGATTTTATTAAACCAAATGAGCAAATCATCTGCGTATTATTGCGATTTGATTGACACTGACAAGTGTCGCGCAGACGCGGATGTGAATATGATAAAGAAGCTCGCAGAAAAGCTCTTGATAATGTTACTCTTGATAAAGTTGCCCGGCCGCCCTCTCTAAGTAAATAAAGAGGAGGAGGAGATGACGCATATTAATTCACCCAGTTTGCAGCCTGCCGGAGGACGGGAGGGGGAAAAGTTGCAGTGGGTTCAGCGTATGGCATTTTATATGAATACCAAAATTGCATTCATGATTCGCAGACTTTACGATAATATATTAATATTAAAACTAAAGGTCATTCCACATAACAGTTAAGCTGCCTGAGCTTCAACCTTTATACCAATAACAGACTCTGGAAAGTAAGTGAGAGATATTTGAACACTCTTAAAAAAAAAAATTTTTTTTTTTTTTTTTTTATTTGGGAAGATTGCTGGGCTAACGTTAGCTCAGGTGGCCCCCTCCACCCACCTGCCTTCTCCGGGGACAATTAAAGGGCTACCTGGAGGATGGCTGCATCTGAGACAGCTGGGGCTGCCGGGGTGGAGAGGTGATTAATTGCCACAGGCCTTCGGGCCCTCGCACACGGCTGCGTTCCGCTAATGATTCCCTTATGAGCTGGCGACGCGCGTTGCCACCGACGGGGCCCCACAGAGTCAGCACAAAACTTTACTCGGCTGCTCAGGGCGCTCTGAGCAAAGGGCCCCAAACGAGGCAGGCTCCGTCGAGGACGATTTACGGGAGACCTGCCTGGAGGCAGGGGGCTGGCTGCGATGACCTCTGGAGCGCCCTCCAGGGGGTGGTTTGCTCCGATTCTGTCAGCCCGGCTGGCATCAGCAAGAGCATCCTGGCTGGGTGGCTCGGTGGCTGGGTGTGTGCTTGGACGGACTCTGAAGTTTTCTTGGAAGAGAAGAAAACGGACGTCTGCTAAACGGAGGGGCTGTTGACATGGGGTAGCGCATCATCTCTCCATAGAGCGAGGTTAAGCCTGTGTGTCCAGAGAAGGGAGTGTTTGTTGCTGGAAAGTTTATCCAGCCCTTGGTCACATGGGCAGATGCACAGGTCTGGGCAGCTTAGACAGGAGGACAGAGAACCTGATGGCTCAGGCTCACCATCAAATGACCTCGCCGGCAGCTTGAAATGGGTGGAGTCTTTCCACTGCAGAAGTTGGTAAACTCTTTAAATCGGGGCTCCCCCTCCACCAGCCAGTTTGTAAACATTTTAGCGGCGCTCTGCTGGCTGACTTAGGGCAACATATGGGGGAGATTTCACTTCCCACAAGTAGCTGGGTTGTTGCTATGTTTACTGGCCCACATGGGCATCGAACATAGATTCTTTTTTTAAGAAAAATTATATTTATTGAAGTATAGTACAGCATTCGTTTTTTGTTTTTTTGTTTTGCGGTACGCGGGCCTCTCACTGTTGTGGCCTCTCCCGCTGCGGAGCCCAGGCTCCGGGCGCGCAGGCTCAGCGGCCACGGCTCACGGGCCCAGCCGCTCCGCGGCATGCGGGATGCGGGATCCTCCCGGACCGGGGCACGAACCCGCGTCCCCCGCATTGGCAGGCGGACTCTCAACCACTGCGCCACCAGGGAAGCCCAGAGTACAGTATTCTTTAAGTTACAGGTGTACAATATAGTGGATTCACAATTTTTGAAGGCTATACTCCATTTAGAGTTATTATCAAATATTGGCTATATTCCCGGTGTTGTACAATATATCCTTGTAGCTTATTCTATACATAATAATCTGTATCTCTTAGTCCCCTACTTCTGTATTGCCCCTCCACCCTCCGCCTCCCCACTGTAACCCCTAGTTCTCAGTATCTGTGAGTCGGCTTTTTTGTTATGTTCACTGGTTTGTTGTATTCTTTGGACTCCATATATAAGACATAAGTGAGGTCATCCAGTATTTGCGTTTCTCTGTCTGACTTATTTCGCTGAGCATAATGCCCTCCAAGTCCACCCATGTTGCTGCAAATGGCAAAATTTTGTTCTCTTTTATGGCTGAGTAGTACAACATAGTTCCTTTCTTTTTTTAATCTTTATTGGAGTATAGTTGTTTTACAATGTTGTGTTGGTTTCTACTGTACAGCAAAGTGAATCAGCTATATATATATACATATACCCCCTCAACATAGTTTCTTTAACGTAGAAAAGATCTAGTCTTTGTGAAGCCACATTTGGTGCAAAGCAAGAGCGGGGGAAAGACTAGATGAAGTCCCACCTAACGTGATGATTCTAACAACTTCTCTGGGTAGTTTCCTGCCTGTGTTGAGAAAAGAATTTGGGCCTCTGGCTTCTTAGTCTTTCACCCGCCCAGCTGGCTCCTCTCCCAGGTGATACTTGAATGAATGGCATGGGCTGTGGCAGGTGTCTTGAGTGCCTGTGTCTCTCTGAAGGGTCCCTTGACCACTGGCTTCTGCTCACCTGGCTGGCGTTTTCAAGTGTAGGAACTGGAGATCTGGTCTCCCTCAGTCTGCTCAATCTCCCCGACAGCATCATCTTGGGCAGGTAGAACCCGCCTTCTGGCCTAAGTAGGCCTCTCACCTTCTGCTGTGGCACCTCCTTGCCCCTCCTGGACGAGGGAAGCTCCTGGTGCATCCACACCAGGAGGGAATGGAACGGACGGCAGCTCTGGGAAAGTGTGGTCTTCTGCCTGACCACATACCACCCGTGTCCCCTTGCTGTGGCCTCAGCCAGGCTGGTGCAGTCAGGTGATGCATTTCTAGGGTCCTAAGGGGAGCTGGGGCAGACATACCTCTTCCTTTGGCTTCTTGCATTCCTGTCCCTTCTCCAGGCCAAAGTATGGAGCAGCGGAATAAGGACACACACCTGACGCTCCCCTCCCTGCTCTGTCTCTCCTGCCTTCTCCCTCCCGTACCTGCCAAGGCCAGTGCCTCTACCTCAGTGTCCTTGAAATAACGTAAGTGGGTCGTGACCAGCATCAATCAAAAAGGCAAAAGCCAAAACAGAATTTTAAAAGTGAGAAAATACCACATGTAACAAGGCTAACGTGTGTGCACGCATGGGTGTTCTGGTTAAAATGTGAAATGAAAAGATGCTCATCATCGCCAATTAGTAGAGAAATGCAAATCAAAACTACAATGAGGTATTGCCTCACACCGGTCAGAATGGCCATCATCAAAAAGTCTACAAATTCCATTGTAAAGCAATTATATTCCAATAAAGATGTTTAAAAAAGGTCTACACATAATAAATGCTGAAGAGGGTGTGGAGAAAAAGGACCCATCCTACACTGTTGGTGGGAATGTAAAGTGGTGCAGCCACTATGGAGAACGGTATGGAGGTTCCTTAAAAAACTAAAAATAGAGCTACCACATGACCCAGCAATCCCACTACTGGGCATATATCTGGAGAAAACTCTAATTTGAAAAGATACATGCACACCAATGTTCATTGCAGTACTATTTACAATAGCCAGGACATGGAAGCAACCTAGATGTCCACTGACAGATGAATGGATAAAGAAATGTGGTGTATATATAGATATATATATATATATATATATATATATATATACACAAACACAACGGAATACTACTCAGCCACAAAAAAAGAATGAAATAATGCCATTTGCAGCAACAGGGATGGACCTAGAGATTACCATACTGAGTGAAGTCAGACTGAGAAAGACAAATACCATATGATATTGCTTTTATGTGGAATCTAAAAAAAATGACACAAATGAACTTCCTTATGAAACAGAACCAGACCCACAGACATAGAGAGCAAACTTATGGTTACCAAACGGGAAAGTTGGGGGGTGGGATAAATTAGGGGTTTGGGATTAACATATACACACTACTATATATCAAATAGATAAACAACAAGTATAGCACAGGGAACTCTACTCAGTATTTTGTAATAACCTATAAGGGAAAAGAATGTGAAAAAGTATATACATATCTATGTGTATATATGTATATGTATAACTGAATCACTTTGCTGTACACCTGAAAGTAACACAACATTGAAAATCAACTATACTCCAATTAAAAAAATGTAAAATGAATTCGTGCTGTGGGTCCCTGAAGAATACGTTTGGCAGCCACATTTCTGCCTCATGTTCTCCTGCCCCAGGGCAACAGGTCGCATATCCCAAGGCCCATAATGACGTCCTCTCCACACTGGGAGATCGCCAAACACTGCCACTTCTAAGCTTGTCTCTTGATAAGCTAACTGAAAAGATAAAACAACCCAGAAAATCTTCCCAAGACAAGTCTGGCTGGCCATGCAAAACTATTTTTGAATGTCAGACCCTGAGGATGAATCTTTCTCTTGCTTCCTTCTGTAAACAACTGTGACCTCCCCTCTCTCCCTAAGGAAGACTGATGCCTCCAGCCTCCTAGGGAGAAAACACATTTGGAAAGGCCAAATTGATTAGTAATAAGACACTTGATTAGTAATAAGACACTTCTCCTGTCACATGCTAATTGCCTAAGAGGCTATTTTGCTTGACTCCCATCCACTGGGTCCTCCCATCACTTAGCCAACCACTGGCCCGTGGGTACTGATGGGCCCTGAGCTACATACTTTTCAAGAGTTACTCAGTGCTAGACTGATCCTTCTGAGAAGCCTCTGTGACACTTCCTGGTTTCAGAAGCCTAGCGAGCCACGCTTGGCTTCGATGAGCAAATCCATGTGAGATTATGAAAAAGCCAAACCAAAGCAAAGCCTTGGAGGTCCCTGCCACCAGGACTAGGCTGGGGCTGCCCTTACCATTACTGCAGACTAAGCTTTAGGAGGGCAGAGAACATACCCACTTTACTCAGGGCTGGTCCCCAGTCCTAGCAGAGTATCTGGGGCACAAGGCAGGCCCTTGATAAAGCTGTGTAAAATAAGTGAGGGTGAACTTATATGGGAGAAATGCCAAACTTCCTATAATTCTTGAAAGCATCTCCATCACGGGTTCCAGGGAATATCGTTAATGGGCTACTCTGACCATGTCACGTCACTGTATTGAGACAGTCAAAAACACCTTTTGTGTGCTCTTTGATGGATATGCTAATCAGGCAGAAATCTTAGCGACAAATTAAGTGCTTTCTGGTTTGTCTATTAATCTTTTAATAAACCGTTATCACTGCTGTTTGTTGTTATTCCAAAAGAGTCTATCTTAAGGGCTCATCATTTAAAATAAATGTACAGCTCTCAGTGTGATACAGCAGAGTATTATATGCTCATTCTCGGGGTCTTTACACACTTACTGTTACTGCTAGTAAAAGTGAGATACACACCCATCAATATATTTTATGCCCTTCTGTTCAAGAATACACACAATGATAACATCATTCCCTGTTTAATTTTGAATACTGGTCTGAGGGAAAAATAAACAAGGCTATATATTTTTGGGAATAATAGGTCTTTAAATTCTAAGAAATTCCAAGGGGTAAAATCAGTCAGATAGCTCTTAAATGTTAACTGCCATTTCCCTGTGTTCTTCTGTTAACAGAATTGGAAACCACCACCATCGGATATGCAGTGTCTATAAGATATGTGTGTACTAATTCCTGCTTCCTTTATGGCCCACTGCAAGCAAAACTTTATTTTGAATGAAGAAAATATTCCCAAGTTCCCATTTTCAACACTATTTTCCCACGGCTGACACACAGAGCCAACTTTGTAACCTGGCTCTCAATCCTTATATAAGCTGAGCCTACAAGGCTCTCCCAATCTTACTTACTCATTCATACAATCTTTCATCAGAAAATACCTAGAAAGTACCAGAATATGCGCTAAGACCTTGGCAAGATAAAGCCTTTCTCCTCCTAGAATTTACATTCCAGTAGAGAAGAGAAAAAAGTAAACAAACAAATAACTATGGATTGTAAGAGGTGATATGAAGGAAATGTACTGGATGGTGACTTTAGGTGGAGGTGTCAGGGGACGCGTTGGAGAGGGAGGCCTTGGATCTGAGAGCCAGCTACCAGAGGGTCAGGTAAAAGCTAAGAGGAGAGAAAGTGCAAGGCTTTGTGGAGGGGAACACCTGGCCTATTGACAGATCAGGTGAGCAGGCTGGAAGAACCTTGAGAAGAGGTGGGAGTGGTCAGTGGCAGCCAGATCACCCAGGGCCTGAGGACCACAGTGAGAAATCCATTTTATGTTAAGAGCATTTTGAAGTCAAAGATCACTCTTCTTTGTCCTTATTCATAATTGCCCCCAAAGAGGGAAAAACTCACACATTCCTCAACTACTAAATGGATAGATAAACTGCGGCACAGCAATAAGAAGGAACAAATGGCCAATACATGCAACAAGATGGGTGCATTTCAGATGCATTATACCAAGTGTATCTGTTGTCTATGCTGCATAACAAATTACCCCCAAACTCAGCAGGGGCAGGGAAGTATAATCTTACCACGTATCGGAAAGGAAAATTGTAAGTATTGGAATGAGTGGGACAACAGCCCATTATAAAAGTTGGAGCTATGGTGCTTCACTTCTAGAGAGAAAGAGAAGGTTCTATCATTCTTCACAAGTGAGCCTCATCCATGGACGTTTGCAGTGTGGTAGAGATAGAACCATGTAATTCATGGTTCTTGTTAGTCACATTACTGGAAGCAAAATGTACTATTTTGTTGGGTCAGCTGGGAAAAGAGAACATCACATGACGTGACATAGCTGTGATACGCATGAGACGGCATGTGGCTGACGTGGTCTGTGGCAGCAGGTACACAGCTGCGGAGCCCAGGGCTGGTTCCCTGCTGACACCTGTGGGACCCCAGACCTTCAGTGCTTCAGAGCCTCAGTTTCCCTCACCCGCAGAAGTTGTGGCTGAGACCTAACCTCTAAGGCTCCTTCTCTATAAATTATCAGCCATCATTCTGTGATTTAATGACACACTGCTTTATGTAGGATGTTCTCTCCCGCATTTCCAGGCAGAAATGGGGGCTCCTGAATCCCTTTAGCACATCTGTGAGACTTCCTAGGGCTATTTGGGTACCACCTGCACAAGTCCTGCTACATCGTCTGGCCACCTGCTCTACTGTTTACTCGATATTTTCTGTCAAATGAACTCGCTTTTTAAAAACTTAAATTTGAGTATGTTTATTTTAAAAGTAAACTTTATGTCACAATAGCAAGTCGAAGAAAATCAGTGAGACTAGTCAATTTGAAGCCAATTGTACAATGAATACAATGATGGCAAAGTGATGTTGCCAATCGCAGCTGGAAACTTGGGTCTAAGTCTTTTTTTCTTTTAAATGGGGGGTTTATGTCTGCTCAACTTTGAATGTGATTGAAGAGAGCACCAAACCGAGACATCCTCTGTGCTTTATCTAAAGGCTTAAAAGATAATTGAAAAGGGAAGAACTTTGTCCTTTCAGTGTTTCAGTGTTATCGAACGCCATGTCTATGTGCCATCTAACACCATTGCACACCGGTACGCCCTCCATACTTTGGGAAGTGTTGAAATTGGCATGCATTATAATTATTTCAGAGTTGGTTTCCTTGCTTCCCTTGACTGAGCTCCCAGAGACCAGGTGGGTTCTGGTTTATCCATATCTGCACCCTTACCAGACATCCCCTGTTAGCTCCTTCAGAGGGCTTATGGCACCTGGCACAGGGTCAAGCCCTCATGGGGTGTGAGAAGGAGGGAATGAGATGAGGGCAGCCACCATCACCAGGGTGGTGTTTGAGTCCCATCAAGAGCTTTGTCTGAAGTTCTAAAGAGGGAAAATTAGCACACCAAAGGAGGAGTTGGCCCAAGTTCAGGTATGGTTTTGAGGTGATTTTCGTGGGATTAAGGCTACAAAACAATAGCTGCACAGAACTAACCCCTAAAAGCAGTGAACATTTTGGAGTGAAATTTTTTCAAATGAAAAGACATGGGGTTTAGGGTTTTTAATTGTTTTCTTGAAATATTAAAGCTGAGCCTCCCCTGCCGTGGGAAAACACAGGTAAGAGGTGCCTTAAAAGTCTTGAAGGTCCACATGATAACTTGTACACCGGTGCTCATAGCAGCACCATTCACCAAAGCCAAGAAATAGAAACAACCCAAATGACCGTCAACTGATGAACAGGCAAACAAATTGTGGTCTATCCATACGCTAGAATATTACTCAACTGTAAAAAGGAATACAGCACCAAAACATTCTATCAATATACCATGGGCAAACTTTGAAAGCATTGTGTTAGATGAAAGAAGTCAGACACAAAAGTTCTCACATATTGTATGATTCCATTTATATGAAATGTCCAGAAGAGACAAATTCATAGAGACAGAAAGCAGATTAATGGTTGCCAGGAGCTGGGAGGATAGGACAGGACTGAAGGGTGATGGAGTTTCCTTTTGAGGTGATGAATATGTTCTAAAATCGATGTGGTATGTGAATGATATCACAATAAAGCTGTTGCAAAAAAAAAAAAAGTCTCAGAGGAGCACAGCTTTGTAAACCAGCTAGAGGGGTGACGGGTGTTGTCTGCTGATGAGGTTTGCTTAGAGCTGCAGTCCTCAGCCCTGGCTGCCCATGAGAATCACCAAGGGGAGCGTCAGGATCTACCGATGCCGGCCCTGCTTGGACTGCTCACATCAGAAGCTCTGGGGGTACAAATGGCCTTCATAGTTCTGAAATCTCCCCAGGTGATTCTGAGAGGCAGCTGAGGCTAGAACACTGGCTCAGGAAACTGGCAAATAAAGAGGTAGACTCGACCCAGATGCATGCCCTTGCTCATTACCAGATTGGCCCCCTTTGTCCCAGATAATGCCCCGTCCCCCCCCAAAACCCCCTCTTTTCCATTTTGTGACGGTTAAAAATAAGTCAGTTACCTGAGAAGCGACATGCTCAACATTCATCAGTCATTAGGGAAACACAAATCAAAACCACAGAGATACCATTTCACACCCATTAGTATGGCTATTATCAAAAGGCACAGAAGTGTTGGCAAGGAGGTAGAGAAATTGGAACCCTTGTTCAATGTTGGTGGGAGTGGAAAATGGTGCAGCCACTGGAAAACAATATGGTGGCGCCTCAAAAAGTTAAACTTAGATTCCTATGTAACTTTGCAATTCCACTCCTGGGTATATATCCACAATAATTGAAAACAGTTAAGTATACACATGTTCATAGCAGCATTATTCATAATAGCCAAGAGGTAGAAACAACCCAATTGTCTACCAGCAATGAATGGATAAACAAAATGTAGCATATACATACAATGGAATATGATTCAGCCATAAAAAGGAATGAGATTCTGATACATGCTACCACATGGACGAACCTTGACATTACGCTAAGTAAAATTAGCCAGACATAAAAGGACAGATATTGTATGAGTCCACATATCTGAGATACTTAGAAGAAGCAATTTCGTAGAGGTTGAATGTGGAATAGGTTACTAGAGGCTGGGGAAAGGAGGGAATGGGGAGTTATTTTTGAATGGGTACAGAATTTCTGTTTGGGATGATGAAAAAGTTCTTGAGATGGGTAGTGGTGATGGTTGCACAAAACTGTGAATGTACAGAATGCCGCTGAATTGTATCCATTAAAATGGTTAAAATGATAAATGTTGTTATGTCTATTTTACTACAATTAAGGAATTAGGAACTGAAAAAAAAAAAGAGTCAGCTACCATGGCAGGCATAGGAAAAGCTTTCCGAACTCCACAGGGAACAGACCCATTGGAAGCAGTGGAGGGGAAGGGCATGCACCACCCTGGAGTCGGACCCTGCGATGGTGGGCTGCCAGCTCCATCTCTCTGCACCTCGGTTCCCTCATCCACAAAAGCAGGATAACAATAAGGGCCACCTGTTTGGGGTGTGGTGCAGATTGAATGAAATAATAGGTAAAGCACTCAGCCCAGAGGTAAGTGCTCGGTGATGGCTAGTGGTATCACCACCACCATCATCATCATAATCCAGACCCACATTGATGTGTCTACCTTGACTCTGACCTCCATTCAAAGGCAGAGTGTATTTTGGGGGTGATGAAAATGCTCTGGAATTATTGGTGATGGTTGCACAATCTTGTAAATATACTAAAAACTACTAAATTGTACACTGTAAAATGGCGACTTTTTACAGATTGTAAATTCTATATATAAAACAGAGCAGGGTATATAATCATGTAGTAACGTAGACACACAACTGAGCGTAGGAAATGCATACTTGCTAAGGGCAAAGTCAGGACCACATGGCAGAGAAATAAATACTTGAGCTGCTATTTGGGAAGAGCCCCTTTCTCCCTGGTATTAGTGACCAGCTGGGGCTGGAGCTCAGGACCTCAGACACCTCTGTTCTCTCTAGAGCTGCCCCGTCACAGCCTAGGGGCCTGGGGTCTGGCTCCTGAGAGGCACGCTGAGCAGGAAGGGAGGAATCTGGGCCCTTGGGGGCAAAGCTAAGGCAGACCCCCTGGGGAATGGAGCTCGCGCTGAAAGACATCCCAAATCCTCAACCTGTGTCCTTTCCCACGTCACACCTACCTCCTGCAGCGTTCCTACTGCCTCCTTCCTGGAAGCTGTCTTCACCTTGGCCATCAGGACAAAAACTGCAGGGCAGAAGGGATGGAGGAAGATGTCGATAACCAGCTCTCCCAGCCGCGGCTTCCTTGTTACTGACCAGAACCTAACAACGCTGGCCTTGAGAGCCTGTTGGGAGGGGGAGAGATGACGCAGATCCCTAGCAGAGGGGGCAGGCCCCAGATAAATGCTCAGAAGCAGCACCTGCTTCGTGATGTTAAGTAGCAGCTCCTGCTTCAGCAGCGGGTGCTCCCCGGGGGCCACGCCTATGTGGTCAGCGTCTCCACACCTAGCACCTGCTGGCAAAGTAATTCCCGCCTGGAAGATGCAGCGGTCCCAACCTGGGATCCGAGAGCCCAGCTGGAGCGAGGATTCAGATTCAAACACGTGGCGAGCTGTGGGAAGAGGGGCGCTGGAAGTAGAGGGCACATTCTCAGGTTTCTCGAAACTCAGACTCTGGAATCCTACGAACTGGCTTGAACAATTTCCTTTTGGGGCAGGAAATACAATTCCTGCCGTGATGATTGTGTGATAAGGTGGAAACCTAGCAACACCCACCCCGAGTCCACCCGGGAAACAATGGATGGAAAACGTGCAAACTGTAGTAACAAAGCCAATGTGCGGAGTCTCAGGAGAGAGGAAGAGAGAGAACAGCCAACAGTCTGTTCAGTCTGGAGGTCCAAAAATAGGAACGAGGGAAAATTGTCCAAAACAATGAAAAATTCAATGTTCTTATGATTGCTTAGGAAAGCAATTATAGTATGCTTTAAATATGCACATTCTTTGTATGCCTATCACATCTCAATAAAGCATTTGAAACTTAAGAGGTTCAAAATCACCTCACCCTTGTAGTTTACTTATCAAATCTCATTTCCTTCTCAAAACAGAGTGAAAGGGCAGATGTAAGCTACACTTGAGGTCTGAGACTCATGGTATTCAGGTGATCTGTTAGAGGTCAAAGAGCCAGGTGGCGGGGCCGGGCCTCTGATTCCAGGCCCTATGGAGTATCCACACATATTTATGAGCCTGGACTTTCCTGGTGGCGCAGTGGTTAAGAATTCACCTGCCAATGCAGGGAACACGGGTTTGAGCCCTGGTCCGGCAAGATCCCACCTGCCACAGAGTAACTAAGCCCGCGCGCTGCAACTACTGAGCCTGCGCTCTAGAGCCCGTGAGCCACAACTACTGTGCCCACATGCTTAGAGCCTGTGCTCCACAACAAGTGAAGCCCCTGCTTGACACAGCTAGAGAAAGCCTGCACACAGCAACGAACACCCAATGCAGCCAAAAATAAATAAATAAAAAAAATTCCATAAAAAATATATATTTATAAGCCTTTTGTTGGCCGGATGGTGGGGAAAGTGTTGGAAAAAATCACAGGGAGTGTTTCCATTTGGGATTTGCCCCCAACTTGCTGTGTAACTGACCAGCTGACGTCTCTTTGGGCCTCAGTTTCCTCATCTGTAAAATGGGGCCAGCAAAAAAGGGTCTCCAAGACCTCTTTTTGCTCCGAGAACCCAGCAAGGATTTGTGAATAGCTTTTCTGATTTCAAAAGCAATGGTGCCTCTCCATCTCACCCAAGTATTGGAAAGAAAGACCCATCTGTTTCCCAAGTTAAGTGGCATGGTTTTCCCCCACAAAGATAACTTTGATTCTGCTCTGAAATCGGCTCCCTACTTCTCTTACTCAGGACTCCAAAGTTACAAATTTTCTAATTCCAATGTCTTGGCTATTTAAGTGTTAGAGAATTATCTTTCTATGAATCAAAGCAGGTTTTTGGCTTTAAGACTAAAAGGTTTGAGTATCTTTTTTTTTTTTTAAGAAAAATGACGGATATCGGCCCTTAGAAAAATCAGCTCACTTCGAGACCTCCATGGCATTATTGCCTCCTTTAATATTGCTGACAGTCTCTTGCAAATGTATCACAAGCTGGCATTTATTAGTGTGAGGCACAAGTAAGGGGCATGTTATTTGATTTGAATAACAGCTCGGAGCTACAGTTTGAGTCCAGAAATATATTAGTCAGAAACAATCTCATTTAATAACACAGAAACTAATAAAAGAAAAGTATTCCAACTGATTCAGAATTGAATTTATGAATATTGCTTTAGCAGGATTAATGATCAAAACCCCAACCTGTTTGTCACGTTATAACTGACTTTTCCATTTAAATGCAAAACCAGGAGTCAATGAGTCCGAAGGATTGTATATTGCTTTGAAGAAAACCAGTTCATTTTACATGTAAGCTTCCAAATTGGCAATAAACTTTAATTACAGGGTCAGATAATCAAATTATAATCAAATAGCCTCACATAAAAATCTATGTTTGAAATTAATGAGATACAGGGCTGCCACTTGGTATCAATGCACCTCTGTAACTTACTAGCAGACATTTCATTTTCATTTAAAAGTCACCTTAAGGACTTTCTCCTCAATTTTCACCGTGTAGCTTAATTTGATTTAGAAAACATTTCATTCTCAGATCGTACAGTCCTTTGGATTTTCATACTCATCTCTGCCTTTCCCTCCCCCTCTCACCTCGGGGGAGGTCTGTTTTGTAATTGACAACAGGATTTCCAAATTGGCGCTGTTGTAAACCTTTCCAACTGCGGGGTGAGTACATATCTATCTGAGCTGGAAAGAACCCTGACCCGGTGTCAGGTGTCATCTGACAGAGGCAGCATCATACCATGGGGTTGGTTCACCTGGCAAATTTTGCCAGAGGAAAAAAAATGTGTTTGGCTTAGAAATACTTAAATTGTTTTGAAATCAACCAATCCATTGGCAAGTGAATGGCATTAACCCTTACACCTGCCTCCTTGCCTGCTTAGCTATGAACAAGAAGAATGCAAAGTTGTGATTTAAAACCTCTGTACTTTAACTTTAAAACCAGCAGTTTCTTGTCTTCATCAGTAACAGATTTTGGGGTGGGCGGGGGGGTCAGAATGATGAAGAGCCATCTTCTGGGGCTTCCACTTCCTGGCAGGCAGGCGAGCTGGGACCAAGGAAAAAGACTGATGAGCTGAGAGGCACCGAGAGAGGGATGCAGAAAGGACAGCCTTGTACCACTGACATGGTTTCTCTTTCTAAAAATTAGACTTTTCTTGAGCTCTTCCATATTACACAATAAATGAGGTGCATAGCACCTGACCGGGTTGCCAGATTAAAAATTAATTTTTAGCATAAGTATATCCCAATTATTGCTTGGGACATACTTCTGCTAAAGAAATTCATTCCTTGTTTATCTGAAATTCAAATTTAACTGGACATCCCTTATTTTTATTCACAAACTCTGGTGATCCTAGTCTGTAATGATAATAAAGCTTGGCACCTTCTAAAAAATTAAAGGATTTCTTGGGGATTCCCTCAACATTTCCCAAACTGGCCAGATCACCCAATCACAAGGATCAGCTGGGAGTTTTTTAAAACTACAGTTGCCCAGACCCATCCTAGAAAAGCCGATTCACTAAGTGCAGGGTTTGGCCTGGGAGTGTGTATTTTGACAAGTTTCCCAGGTGTTTCTTGGCATTGACAAGTTTGGAAAACGCTACAAGTATCTCTTGTCACGACATCCCTGAGAAGCAGGTGGTGATGGAATACAGGAAGTAGGACAAAATGATTCATTTTCACTTCCAGCTGGGGAAATCATGGCCCAGAAAAGTACGGGGAGTGCTCAGCTGTCTACAGAACCTTGGACCTATCGAAGTGCCAGCTTCAAAATATTTCTTTGTGGCATAAAGTAAAGGTCGTTTGGCTTAGAGATGGACAGTAGAAGGTGTGTGACCATGTAAGTTAGTTCTATCTGTGTAATTAGGATCTTTGCTGTTTTGTCTGGCACGCTCAAGCGTCCTTCTGTGAGCTACTTAAGTGTGGGACATGTATGGTGTCTGCCTTGGCTTTTTCATATGTAATGAGAACATCTTCCCCGCCTCAAGCCTTCCCCATGGTTTTACCACTAGGACAGAAAACACAGAGAGAGAGAGATGAATGGAAAGCCTGGGAGAAGCTCCATCCATCAGGGTCCTGCCCCTAGCGTGAGGGTGGAGGGGTGCATCACACAGGTGAGCATCTCTCCCCCAGGGGCCCCTCTAGCCCCTTCTCCACCACACGCTACAGGGACACATGGAAGATGCTGGCCAACACTGCAGGGCAGGTAGAAGGACACCGTTTCAGTGTGAACCAGAACCTGAGTCTCACTCTCACTCTCTGCATGACACTGTAAGTGTGTAAAAGAGAAACTGTAAGGATGTCAAGGTGATGGGGACATTCAATAAAAACAGAGAGGGGGCTTCCCTGGTGGCGCAGTGGTTGGGAGTCCGCCTGCCGATGCAGGGGACACGGGTTCGTGCCCTGGTCCAGGAGGATCCCACATGCTGCGGAGCGGCTGGGCCCGTGAGCCATGGCCACTGAGCCTGCGCGTCCGGAGCCTGTGGTCCGCAACGGGAGAGGCCACAGCAGTGAGAGGCCCACGTACAGCAAAAAAAACCCCAAAAAAACAAAAAGAAAAAACTAGAGAGGACCTTGGGTCACGCCCGTGCTGCTGTGCTCTACGCAGTTATCCCCAGGGCAGGAACGATGGGTTTGAAGTCAACCATTTATCTCCTCCTGTTCACCAGCAGAAGCATGAATCAACACAAAAGAACCAGGTCCGGTTTCTCCTTCTCCTGGCTGCCCTCTTCCACCTCCCGTTTTGGGTGTCTTCTTGCTCCCCCAAAACCAAGGTGGTCACATTTTACTTCCATAGTAAAAGCACCCTCTTTTAGGTCAGCGTGGAATGACCACTGGGCCAGCAGCCAGAAAGGCGGGTCTCCCTCCACCCCATCTCCTGCCATGACCTCGGGCAACCCTTGTCGCTGCCTTGCTTTCCACTCAGATTACATTTGGGTCTAACTTTCTGGAGCTCTCTGCTACATCTTCCCTTTTATTGGTAACTGATGAGAGTCAATCAGGCAGTCCTTAAGATCAAAGGAATGAAGTTTAATTCCTCCTTTTCACCTGAAGCTAGTTATATCTGCCCCTTCTCTTTCCAACATTAACCCCTAAATGACTTTTGCTGTGCACTCCTATCTTGTAAGGTCTGCTGTTTCACCATCCCTCAAATTGTTTCCACCCTATAGGAGACCAACAAAGGGATAATAAGGAAAATGTTTCAGTTCTAAAAAAAAAATGATCTGCAAGTCCTCCCTAAGCCAGTGCACTGATGCTGCAGATCATACCTCATGTTTTAGGGGTGTCAGGATTTTTCCAAAGACCTGATGAATGCAGTTGCCTCTTACACTGTGGCCTCCAGAGGAGCCCAGCTCAACCTAATGAGATGTGCAGGACAAGGCAAAGCAGCCATGGGAACAAACTGTGTACAGGGTGTGGAAGAAGGAAAAACAAACCAGGGGTGATAATAATCATGGCAAGTGGCGGGGTTTGGATGATGAAGATGAATGAAATTATCCTATCTTCCTAATCTGAGCCTCTGGTAATGTTCTATTGACTACATACTCACCAGGTCTGCAATGTCTTACTGCCTGTCTTCCAGAGGCATCTCAGTGTAAATCACCCACGAGGTAAGGAATTTATCAA
>NW_006786802.1:2398764-2404074 GCF_000442215.2 Lipotes vexillifer | reverse complement strand
ACCGCTCTGCTCCCTCCAGTTGTGATGTTTGGCCAGGCTCCCAAGGAGGACCACTCAGCATCACAGCAAAGCTCTTTCTGGAGTGGTGAACACTCAGGGCCGCTAAAGTTAGATTTTGGTTCAGATGTGATGTGAAATTCTGGGAGGTTGCTGCTGGATGGGTCTCAGAGGCCTCAAAGGTGTCCACCCTCTTTGATCCAGAACTTCCACGGCTAGGGGCTCATCTTAAGGAATATGTGTATAAAGCTTACAATTGTGGAAAACTGGGAATCTTGTATCGAGTAAATTATGGCTCATTCCTATGAAAGAACACCCTGCAGCCATTCCAAATCACGCAGAAGAGCCCGCAGGGGCATGCAAGAATGTTCATCTCCTATGGTTTAGTGAAAATACAGTACCAGTTTTATAAAGACAAAAGTCGTGCAGGGCCACTTTATAAACAGTTAACAATGGTCATCTTTGGTTGATTGGATCATGAATGCTTTCGATTCTGTATTCCTTTTTTTCTTGTTTCCCAAGTTTTCTGCACAATGCTAATAATTATTTTTGTATTGTTTCAAATTGGGAAAAAGCTTCTTACACTTTGGAGGGGAAAAAAAATTGAACAGGACAAAAATCTTACTGACCCTTAGGGAACTGACTTCCAGCTTCCACTTTGTCATGCGTCAAGGGATTTTATGTTCACTGTGTATCGAGCTCTGCATCCACTGGGTGACCTTGGACTTTCTCCTTTCCTCTTTCTTGACCCATGTGAAAACATTGCAGCCAACAAGTGGAAGAGTAGCAAAGTTCTCTCTGATGAGTCAGTTATGGGATGTATTCAGACCTGACTTATCCTTGTGCTTACTATGGAACCTGACACATGGAAGGTGCTGAGTGTTTGTTGAATGAGTGAAAGAAAATGCCATCTTGCTCTTTTGAGGGCTTTTATTCGTTCCATCGTTAAAATAGGGGGAAAAGTGAAAAAAAAAAGCCATTTAACTCAATTCATAACAAACAGTGGTTTAAAATAGAACCCCAAACCAATTTTGGCTGAAAGGGTTCTAGAGTAATCTGAACAGCTGCTGTTATAGACGCAGCCTGAAATAAAACTTCTTAGCGTAGTTCCAGGTCTGCGTTGAATAAATGCACAGACGGGGGAAAGGGCTTTATTAGCATTAATTGCAGTGCAGGCCCGGCTGTTGCTCAGAGAGAAACCTGGCGGCAGGAAACCTTCTGCAGGCTGTAGATGGAGCCATAACATTACTAAAGAGCATCCCAGCGCGCGGGGTGGGTGTTTTGTGCTGTGAGAGCCAGACGTTTGGAAGTTTTTCGGCTTTCGGCTTTCGTTTCTGAGTGTGAACAACCAGTAAACTCAGACCTTCTTTTCTCCAAAGCTGACCGCGCTGGTCGAAGCCAAGATGCTGGCTTTGGGGTGGATTCAGCTTCCACTCTCCCAGCAATTATCACCTACTTGCACCTCCCTCTCTGACACTTTCTCTGCTCGAGGGCATCCCCGGGGCTGTCAGTCCCACCTGGGCTGGTGAGTTCGTTGAGAGCAGCAGACCAAGTCCTGCTCTTCACAATCTCTTGCCTTCTCACAAGAGCCACTCACCCGAGGGGCCCGGGTCTCAGCTGGCCTCACCTGCTTACACCTGGCCTCACCCGGCATCCTGGCCAGAGTGGGGCTCAGCCGCGGGTTTCACAGCTACAGACGGGGCCTCCGTGAGCTGGGCGGGCGCCACCTCCCCTTTCCCACTGAAAGGCCCAAATCTGATGAACTGGAGGATCCCTAAAGGGTCTGGCTTCAAAAGCCTCCCTAGCTTGGTTAATCTCTCAGATTTCTTTCTCTTCGACTCCTGTCTTTTCTCTCTTCACAACACCCCTCCCCGCTTTCTTTCCCCTCCTCTCTTCTCCATCCCCCTCTGCCTTTTCCTCCTCCCCCTCTCCTGCCTTCTCTGCCCCTTCTCTCTCCCTCTCTCTCCACACACACAGATCCTGGAAGCCAGGGTCTCGAGACAAAGGCCATTTCACATTCGCCCCCACTGGCCTGCCACATCTTGTCACGTCACTTCGTTCCTCCCAAATATTCCATGGCTCCCGCCCTGCTGTCATTCTGGGAAGTCCCACCTTGGCCTGACATTCCCAGGTGTATTGATCTCCCTCCCCGGGCCCCAGTGCCGGTAAGCACAGGCCACAGGAGGCGAGGCCAACCTGGGCCCCCCATGCGTCTGCCTTGATTCACAGCCCACCTCCACTGGCTGGGCTCTCACTCATCCCTCCAGGCGCACAGCACATGCTCTCGCCTCTTTCAAGCAAAGCCTTCTTTGCTTGCCTCCAGTGGGATTCTTCTCTCTCCCGTGAAAGCGCTTCATGGTGGCACATATCATGTTTGCCTTGGATTCTGGCTACTGGGGTGCTTGTCTGGGTGATAAGATAAGCCGTTAAAGGGTTTTCCTGTATTCCCTTGTACACTCTTCCCAGACTCACCGTTGCAAGAGAAAGAGAGCTGTATACCAGGGTGATAAGCTGCCAAGGTGACATCCTACGCCCTGTAGGGGATGCGGAGGCCCCTGGCAAAAACAATAGCTTCAGGTCACTATGTGCTGATAAAAGAGGACGTCTTCCCATCCCTGAGGTGAGAGGACGGGTCCTCAGGCCAGGTGTGGGGAGGGCGGAGGGAGAGGTGAAGAAGATGGTAGTGTAGAAACTGCTGGGGCCTTGAGGAGGGGCCATGTCCTTGCCCCACAGTAGGTGGGAAACTAGACAGCTTTGCTGGGTTTGAGAACAGAGGGCCCCTGAGCTTGGCCTGCTGGGGGACCTTGAAGAGCCTAGAGGCAAACCAGCTATAGGACGGATCTGGGCAGAAAAGGCCTTAGACCGCCTTGCAGAGTTAATTTCCAGTCTCCCAGCCTGGCACAGGAGAGACTTGGGGACACACAGAGTCAGGCCTTGCAGCAGAAGCAGTTGGTGTCCTCCAGCTCCTGTGGCCCTTGGGCTGTACCTTCTCCTTGCCTTCTGTCTGACCGCCATGCACATGGCAGGTCGTTGTGCCAGGACCACAGCAGCCCTGACCTCATGACTGATGGAGCTGGTGGATCAGTAGCCCAGCTCTTTCCCCTCACGTGGAATCACTCTACACTGTTTCCCAGAGTTCCCAGGCGAGACTGAGCTCCACCTGCCCACGAGGTACTGTGATAACATGCTTGGTGTCAGCTTCCTTCCCTTCCCTGTCTCACTCCTGTACTCCCCTACTAGCTTTGGGTATCACCTCCAAATAAACTGTCTTGTGGTCTGATTCTGGAGGAACCCAAACTCATACAAGCTCAAAAGAGGCTCTTGGGAAGGAACAAAGAATGCTACAGGAGGAAGCCACAGGAACGGACACCAGCGTGGGAGTGAAACTCTCCTAAATGATTCCATCACAGGCAGGTAACGCCCTGGGCCAGATATGCCCCCTCTCCCAGAGTCTGTGTCTCATAAGCCCCTTCTCCCCACAAAAAACTTCAGAGCAACCAGAAAGAAAGGGAATGGGGGTTTGTGCCTTAAATTAAATTGACTTGTTGAAAGAGAAAAATTGCATGTTCTTTTCATCTGAGTTTGTGGGTGCCTCCTCCGTCTCTTCGTCTGCTTCCCTCTCTGTTTTAGCTGCTTGAAGGCAGGGAATGGGCCTTGCTCAGCTTGTGGTGCTCCATCTACCAGTGTCTCCTGCCAGGAAGGCTTGTTGAGCCAGATTCAGTCCACCTGGCAGTGTGACAAGAAGTGCAGATGGCCTTGAGGAGCTGAGAGCAGCCCCCAGCTGACGGCCAGCAAGGAGTTGGGGACCTCAGCCCTAGAGCCCCAAGGAACTGAATGCTGCCAACAACTGAATGAGCTTGGAAGTGGATTCTTCCCAGAGTCTCCAGATGAGAACCCAGGCCAACTGACACCTTGACTTTGGCCTCGGGAGACACAGAGCCGAAGAACCAGTCAAGCGCACCTGAAACTGTGACAACTACAACTCTGAGATAATAAATTTGGGTTGTTTTAAGCTACTATGTTTGGAGTAGTTTGTTCCAGCAGCGACAGGAAACTAATCAATAGATTATTACGACCAGTGAGTGCTACTGTCTGTGGCAGCTCTGATTGAAATACTGAAATGCAATCTCGATAGCAATGTTCTTTGTGCTTCTGTCCATCCTACAAAGGCTGTAGGTCACACGTGCACTTCCTGTGAGGATGGCTTGTTAAGGAAAATAAGTGAATGAAGAAAGTTGCAGGCTCCTTTGGGCTTTAAGAAGGGAGCTGTGGATACGTATCTGCAGTGGCCTTTGTATCGTAGAGCTTGATGACTCTATTCTGACTTTATTAACTTCCTCGGGGTTTTTGGCAGATACAGCCCTGGGATGTGCCGGGAAGTCTGATTGCGTGGGCATAAGAAGTGGCCCGGGTGCAAGGCTGACAGCACCCCGGCCAGTTCATCCCGCCGTCCAGGAGGGATGACGCCCGGAGGTTTACCTTCCACTTTACTTAAGCTCTCTTGCTCTTCTGCACCCAAGAACAGCGTACCTGGAGACAGGGTCAGGATTTGCTTTTCCTTCCCAATTAAACTCTGTTTTGACAGGTTTTAAGCTAATGGTCGCTATAGCTGCCAACTGGAGCTGTGCATATATGTCCCGGGGGTTGTGGTAGGGACAGGAGTTCACGCTTTGATCCCTGCAAAGAATGTAAACAGCATTTTCAGTCCCCAAATGGAGGAAGTGGGAGCTGGTTTCCTGTCTTCATCACGGAGCTCTGTGGGATCGACTTCCTGTCTGGGATGGAAAGCCCTCGTCCTTTTGGCTTGACTGTCGTGTCTCTTGCTGCTCTATCTAGAAAGACTGTGAACTAGGGAAGTAACCAAGTGTGGGCTTTGGAAAACCACCTCTGCCGAGGTTCAGGGGAGACTGACTGTGGGGCAGGGGATGTGGACTCCAGTTTGGAGCCTGCCTCACACTCACCTGCCCTCTCTGGCCCTCGGCTCCCTCACAGGTGAAGACACTGGGCCTTAGACAGCTTCTAAGGTTCTGTTTGACTTTAGAATTCTAGGATTGAAAAAAAAAAAATCTAGTAGAACAGGACACTCTATCCAAGATGGCGGAGGAGTAAGACGCAGAGATCACCTTCCTCCCCACAGATACACCAGAAATACATCTACACGTGGAGCAACTCCTACAGAACACCTACTGAACGCTGGCAGGAGACCTCAGACCTCCCAAAAGGCAAGAAACTCCCCACGTACCTGGGTAGGGCAAGAGAAAAAAGAATAAACAGAGACAAAAGGATAAGGACGGTACCTGCACCAGTGGGAGG
>NW_006786802.1:2387353-2396394 GCF_000442215.2 Lipotes vexillifer | reverse complement strand
CCCACCACCACCCCAGCCTCCCACTTTTCTTCCTAAGGAAAGCTCTAAAATAGAGTTTCAAAGGTTTCAACTCTCTTAACCAGTAGGCCCCCGAGATTCTGCCTTTTTGTGGGCACATGGCATTGACCTTATCTGCAGATCATCTCCGTGGATTATGTTTTCACTAGACATGCCCCTGGGGAAAAATATTGTCCAAAAAAAGGTCCTGTTCTAGACCCACCCAGAATGACATAATATTAAGTGTTTTCCATCTTCAACAGTGATACTCTTTTGAGAACTCACAGCCAGTTTGAATTTAGCTAAGTCCAATGTTTTCTTTCTCTTTTTGGTTCATAATTTCCCAGGGGCCTGCTACCTTCGTGCTTAGCTGAAAATGCAGCATTCTCCAGCAGAGAATGCTCTCTGGTATATTTAAAGCAATTAGGTCCCGGGACTTCCCTGGTGGTGCAGTGGTTCAGAATCCGCCTGCCAATGCAGGGGACACGGGTTCGAGCCCTGGTCCGGGAAGATCCCACATGCCGCAGAGCAGCTAAGCCCGTGCGCCACAGCTACTGAGCCTGAGCTCTAGAGCCTGCGAGCCAGAATTACTGAGCCCATGTGCCCCAACTACTGTAGCCCACGTGCCTAGAGCCCGTGCTCCGCAACAAGAGAAGCCACCACAATGAGAAGCCCGCGCATAGCAACGAAGAGTAGCCGCCGCTCGCCGCAACTAGAGAAAGCCGCGTGCAGCAACGAAGACCCAACGCAGCCAAAAATAAATAAACTAATTTAAAAAAAGAAAAAAAGCAATTAGGGCCCTGAATGAGAAGTTCAGTTATAGACAAAGATAAAAGATCAAATTTTAATTAGCTATGGAAATATTATTTTATTAAAGATAGAGTAATTATAAATTATTATAAAGTTATTTTATAAATTGAAAAGAAAAACAAAACCTTTCATTTTATGGGCTCTGTCTATATTTTGCCTTTACCTCATCATTTCACTTAATTCTCTCAAACACTGAGTTGAACGCTCTTATTCCTGTGTAAGGTATTTGCAATTGTGCTACAAATAGGTGACCAACTAGGGCTGAGGGGTTTCTTGGGATGTGGGACTGGCAGCTAAAAGTGGGCAAGTCCCAGGCAAACTGGGACAAATTGGTCACCCTAGAAACTACCCATCTATTTAGTAGCCTAAAACAGAATGATCATTTCTCACAGTTCTGTGGGCTGAATGGGTGGTGGTTCTGCTGTTTTCACCGGAACTCTCCATATGGCTGCTTGGCTGAGGCTGGATGGGATAAGATGTCTGGGGCCTCACCAGAGATGGCTGGCCCTCTTCCTCCATGGAATCTTTCATCACAGCACGGGGGCCTCAGGGTTCCACAGGGTAAGTGTGGAAGCTGCAGGGCCTCTTGAAACCATGCTCAAAAGTTAAGTATTGCCGCTTCGACCACATAGAGTGATGCAGACTCAGCGCCAGCCCAATTCAAGACATGAGAAAATAGACTTCAACTTTCAAAAAATCTTATTGAAAGATTCATTATTGATGAATTGGGAGATTGGGACTGACGTATATACACTAATATGTATAAAATGAATAAGTAATAAGAATTTGCTGTATAAAAAAATAAATAAAATTCAAAAATTCAAAAAAAAGGTAGAATATATACATTATGTGTAAGGAGTGAAAAAATATCACTAGAGATCTACATCATTAGAAGGATTAAGAGAATATAATAAACAACTTTGCTAAAAAATTTGATTACTTTCTTGAAATGGGCAAATTCCTTGAAGACAAAAACTCCAAAGCTCACTCAAGAAGGAGATTACTTGAATTAGCTCTATGTGTGTTAAATAAATTTAATTAATTAAAAAAAATCTTATTGAAAGATAGTGGACATACAATATTATGTTAGTTTCATGTGTACTACATAGAGATTTGACTTGCATACATTATGAAATGATCACACGAGAAATCTAGTAACCATCTGTCCACATACAAAGTTATGACAGTATTATTGACCATTATTGTGCTATACATTCCATCCTCAGGCTTATTTATTTTATAACTGGAGGTTTATACCTCTTAATCCTCTTCAGCTATTTCACCCACCCTCCCCTCTGGCAGCCATCCATTTATTCTCTGTATCTATGAGTCTGTTTTCATTTTGTTTAGTTTTTTAGATTCTGCATATAAGTGAGATCACATGTGGTATTTGTCTTTGTCTGACTTATTTAGTATAATGCCCTCTAGATTCATCCATGTTATTGCAAATGGTAAGGTTTCTTTTTTATGGCTGAGTAGTATTCCATTGCATTCCACACTTTTGATGGGAGGAGTTGCAGAGAATATGGTCATTTTTAGTCCATCACAATCCCCATCATATACATGAGATTCAGTAAATTTAAGTAACTTTTCCAAGACTACATAGCTCTTAAGTGGCAATTCGAGCCTTTGAACCCAGGTCTGTGTGTTTGAAAAACCCATGAGTTTTTCTGGGTTTGAGTCACCATGCCCTGGTGGGGTATAACTACAACATTCGATAATCCAGAGAGCAAATGGGTATTTTCCTGCAGTGCTGGTGTGGAGTGGTGGAGAACGGAGAAAGAGACATAGAAGCAGTGATCTGTGATGTCTGGATTACTGGCATCACAAGTTTGTCCAGTCTGTTTGGAGAATATATTTGCCTGATACTTGCCTGATTCTGTAAATATGTTCGGGCTCCTGCTGTTCTCCTGCCCCGTACTTGAGTACAAGCTTATTTCTAAAAGTAAATTCTTCAGTGGGACTCAGATATTCTATATTCTTGGCCTTGATGTTTCTCTTTCTCTTATGCATTGTAACATTCTTTTTCTACATAAGCCTTTGGATCATCTACAGTTTGAGAGTTTGAAAGACAGTTGTCCCAAGTCGGTTGTTTTCAAAGAGTGGGGGGTCCCTGAGTCCCTTTCAGGGAGTCCATGAGGTCAAAACTATTTTTATAATGCCAAGGTATTATTTGCTTTTCTCTGCTTTCATTCCATCTAGGGTGTAAAGTGGAGTTTTCCAGAAGCTAAGTAATGTGTGATACTGCAACAGATTTTAGTGGAAGCAGATATGAGAATTCCACTCCTTCCTACTAAGACATTAAAGGGACTTGAAAAAAAAAAACTAATGAAGTCTTCTCTTTTGTTCCTTTTTTTAAAAAAAGTTACTTTTTATTAAAAATGTATTTTTATGTTAGCATATTAAGAGTTTGCTGTGATTTTTAAATTAATACACAAATATTTTTAAAGTTTCTCATTTTGTTTCTCATAGTAATAAAATAAATTTTAACTTACTTTTAATTAAAAATTAATAATAGTCACAGAAGCTCTTTGGAGTCCTCAATTTAAGATAGAGTTCTGAAAGCAAAAAGTTTTCATTATTTTATTAGCTGCCATTTGCAAAGCTTGGGCAATTTGCTCTCTTTTAATCCTCCCAGCAAACCTATCAGGAAGGTACCCCATTAATCTCCTCCCAGAGGCATAAACTAGGGCTCAAAATCATTAGCCACACAGCTTGCATGCTGTGCAGCTAGAATTTGAAGCTAGTTCTATCTGACCCCAAAATCAAACTTGAAGGAATCAGTAACCTCCTTGCATGCAATATACCTGTTGCTTTCCTGGACAGAGAGGTTGAAGCAGAGGTCAAGAAGACTGGATGAATTATTTGAGATGGCTCAGGCAGCTAAAAGCCAAGACCTTCTGCTGTCTGTTCTACTCCTCATAGGGACTTGTCCTTTCAAATGGCAATTCCTTTTGTGAGAAAGGAATGCCTTCAAATTCAAATGATACTATGAACCTGGTGGAGGTCTGTTCCCCTTATAACAGGCATTTCTAATAGCACAGTATGCAGACTTTGCTGAGCACTCAACAAGGAAGAAACGTTTGTCCAGTTATCACATTCTAAACTGCCAAAATACATGTGCATTGCCTTAAGTTTTTCAATTATGTTACAGGTCAGCTTGTGCATTTTATCTGTTCGACTCTCTTTTGTAAAACAATTACAATGGTAAAAACAAAGAAACTATTGAGTACTTAACTATGCGTCGGTCACCGAGAGGAAGACTTGATACCAAGGTCTCTCTGAATCCTCACAAGAATACTCCCAGGCTGGCAGTGGGGTGTCCTACCTGCTTTACAGATAAGGAGATGGGCTTGCCGAGGGGAAGCTACTTGCCTGAGGTCACCCAGCTAGTAAGTAGGCGGTGAGTCAAGTATCAGACCCAGGTCCGGGTGGTTCCCAGGCTAAGATTCTTAACCAGCATGCATTGCAAGATCCTAAAAGGCAATGTCAATCTGTCTGTGGAAAGGAGTTCCCCAAAGTAAACTTGAAGTAGCCCAGGTAAATTAGGAAAGGGTCACAATTTTATGGTCAGAGATTTTAAGGAAAAACCAAGTGATGCAACCTCTTCATGTAATAAGAAAACAGATACAATTCTTTAATTTTGTCCTTAGCTTAACCCTTCACTAACATCCAGCAGCTCGGAGTGTACAGAGAAAGGCAGTAAATTCCTCATCTGTATCCCAGTGTGCCAACTGTTTTGGTTTTAATTGTGTCAGGTGTGTCTTCCTTCTGCCTGGAGGTCCTTCCTTAGGTTTGAAAATATCATGATCACATCAACAGTGTGAGAGGTGGTGGGAGAGCTGAGGTTCCACATGTGTCAACAACAGATGTGCACGTCTCCTGGAGCACTGGAAAAAAGAGTAATAGGAGTTCCCTTAGGGCTGTGCTCCACGTGCCCCAGGAGGGGATAAGGACGAAAGCCTCTGTAATTTATATTGACTGCTGAGGTAACCAGGTGCTTTCAGCAAGCATTCCAGTTGCAAATTTGGGTTTTAACAACCTTCCCAACAACCTCTGATTCCTCTTAAAGACAAAGAGGGAAGAGATATGGGAACATATATATATGTATAACTGACTCACTCTGTTATAAAGCAGAAACTAACACACCATTGTAAAGCAATTATACCCCAATAAAGATGTTAAAAAAAAAAAAAAAAAATCTAGTAGAACAGACAATAGCTGTTGACAGCAGTAATCTCTGGGTGGGGATGGGGAATAGTATTATAGATGACTAACTTTCCAGGTTAAATTTTTAAATAAGACTTTTAATTAATTAATTTAATTAATTTTGGGGGACACATTGTTTGGGAGGTGGGATCTTAGTTCCCTGGTGAGGGATTGAACCTGTGCCCCCTGCATTGGGAGCTCAGAGTCTTAACCACTGGACTGCCAGGGAAGTCCCTCCAGATTAAATTTTTAAAAATAATTTTTAATAATTTGTGGATATTATGAAACAAAAATGTATTACTATTTTATTGCAGTCTTATTGTTTTCCTTTCTTAAAAATATGCTTTCTCTTATGGAAAATTTCAAACATATATAAGAGTAGAGAGTATGGGCTAACATACTCCCATGCACCCATCACTCAGCTTCAACTGTGATCAGCTCAGTCTTGTTTCATCTGTATCCCCACCTACTCCCTCACCTTCTGTCTTATTTTAAAGCAAACCCAAGACATTACAGCATTTCACTCAATATAGAATGTATCACTTTGATAATTAGAAATTAAAAAAAAAATTACCTGAGTCATTCTGAAACTAAATACCTCCACACTCTCCTGTAGAAACACCACAACAGAATGGAAATAAAATGTAACTCTTAGTCTTTGGGGGATTTGGAAGAAATGTGTTCTCTACCCACGATTGTTAACAATGTTTAATCCAAAGGAAAGAATGTCTAATAGTGGATTTCATATATCTGTGGGAGGGACTGTATTGAGGGGCAGGGAATAAGGGACTATTGTCTGCTACTCCACTGTGTAGTGCCAGTCCTGGGAGGGAATGGCTGTCCATCATGTTCCCCAACCTTTCTTGCACTGTATATGTCAAATCCCATAGTAAGTACTGAGAAAATTATTTTAAATGATCTCTCAGGAGTTCACCAGCCTCTCTTCTCCCATCAAACAATTTTAGAATTCCTTGGCTATAGTATGCCATCACCCTTATCAGAACTGTGCTTATTAAATGTCCACTTGGGCTCACAGCCCCACCTGTTGCACACTGAGATCTCTCTTTGACTTAATTTTGGGGGTGAGTTGTTCTCCTGCTTTGTACCTTTTAATTAGAAACCCCGTGAAGTTCAGCTGGGCTTACATTTTTCCTTTTCTTTTTTTGAAACAATACAAATGTTTCGAAGGGATTCTGGACTACATTAGCTGATCGTTTTCAATTTTCATGTGAGACATATGGAAAGACTCACCTCCACTTACAGCTTATTCCCTGAGACGGTCTGACCCACGGCCGACATTACAAAATGGAAAAGACCTTCCAGGAAGTCAGCATTTAAGCCCATTTCCCTCCCTCGTCCTGCACTGACCTCAGCTCAAGTCAAAACCTACAGGAACGCTGGACTTTGACAATCCAAGCCATGGAAACTTTCAGTCCTGAAGTGTGCTCCCTCCTCACAGAGGCCAGGCCTCCCAAAACTCTTAAAGTGAGATGGGCCTGAGCTGGGGGTGGGGACTGGCGGTGATGCAGGCTTTCTTTTCTTTGTTTTCTTTGGTAGAGGGAGAAAGACCAGGGGGACTTGTTTTGCATGGCCGGTGGGGCTTCCTTTTTGCCTGCTTGAGTTAATGGAGAAAAGCCATAAATTGCTATCTGCCGGGCTAGTTATGTTTTCCTTGCAAATACAAATGTAAATTGCTCTAGCACAGAGAGTTTTAATGGATAAGTAAATGCTTGACCTTTGGTAAGCTTCCAGAATTGAGGTGTTCGGGTCTTTTTGCATCATTAGGAGACGTGCTTGCACATGACAGGTTAAGGGGTGACAGCAGTAAAGACAGGCAAAATCATAGAAGTTGGGAGTCATGGGGTGGGGAGCTGGGAAATGTAGTGTTTGCCAAGGCTCTTGGGCCTTTTGATATGGGGATTAGAATGGGCTGCAGGAGCAGCCCGCAGTAGGGAGAGTTCAAAGGCAAGATTTCTGGGGTGGAAGCAGATCTGGCCAGGTAGGGAGAGAGGTTTTGAGAGAGAGAGGAGAAAGAAGAGACTTAAGGCTGTTTTGGTGCCTGGGGCCTGTGGGAGAAGCGGGGAGGGACGGGAGAGGTGGAGGAATGGATAGCAAGCAGCTCTGCGGTGGGTAAGCCTGGGATCTCTTCAGCTGTTTTTTTCCCAAGAACCCCGATGAAGATCTTGCTTTCTTCTCAATTGCTCTCATTTGTTGCACGTGACACTGACGGGCTGTGATACCGATGGAAGCCTGGGGCCTAAGGTGGTCCAGGTCTGTTGGGTCATAGAAATTGTGATGGTGCCCCTTGAAAAGAAGAGGGGAGAAAAGCAGAGAGCATCCTGGCAGACTGCGGAGCACAGCTCTCACCAAGAAATGAGTGGTGGCCTTTGGTTGGAAGACTTGACCCGTCTCCTTTTTTGACCAGGAGTGGGTCTGGGATGGCTGCTTGGATCCAGGACCATCCAGTGTATTTCCAGCAACGTGTTGGAGAATGGGCATTGTGGGAAACCAGCAATCTGCTGGCTGGCTTTCTCAGCCTTGCGTTAAGGGCTGCGCGGACTCAGCTGGCTCTGCTGAGCTGTGGTGCACAGTGCAGGCGGGGAGGGCGGGGGAGTGGAGCAGTGAAGGACAAAGGCACATGTCAGCAAGTCCTTCATCCCGCAGTCCTGGGGGCTTGGCGGGCCAGCCGTAGTTTCCTGGCATTTGGTTCTGAAGTAGGGAAGGCCAGCTGGCTCCGGAGAGGTTTGTAAAAAGCTTATGTCAGTCTGCGTCTTGGGGTCCTGTTTGCTGCCTGGGAGGTGATGGTGCTGGCTGGCTGAGTCCCAGCTGTTCCTTTGGGGCCCACATGGAGGCTCTGGGCTCTGATAGCATCTTCCAAGCCAGTAAAGGATGGGGGGCAGGAAGGTAGGGCTGGGGGTAGAACATGGGGTGGGTCCAACAGCTGAAGCTGGTCTCGGGGGCTTAAGCAAGCTGAGGAATTCTCAGTGACCTGGAGGACAGACAGGGGGTGTTCCCCTTTTCCCTCCTACTGTGAAGTATTCTGCAGGAACCTAGCCTTCACTGAGGCGCTCTTCCATGTGGGGTACGCTTTGAAAAGCCATCCTTGACCCAGTACACCCACAAAGGCTTCTTCTCTGGAAATAAAAAAATGCTCTAAAGCCCAAGTTTTATGCGAACACTTAAGAAGGCAGGCTTTCTGCCTCTTTGCATTGCTATCATTAGACAGACTCCATTCCAGGCCCGGCCTGCGGCCAGGGAGTTTGGGGTTTGCCTCTGAAGCCAGGGATCTGTTTCAAGTGATGTGTGTGCACACTTGACTCCCCTTGCTCCAGCCTTAAAGGTCGTTTACACTTGAAAACCTCAAGATTCTTCTCTGTAGCAGAGGGATCTTTTTCCAGGGGCCTCCCGGTCTTCTAGCGCTGCTGGGAATGGAAAGACCCCATGCAACCAAAGGTGAATGGGAGAGCACCCCAGCCCAGGGTCTCAGGCACGCTAAGATGACCTGCTGCTCTGTCTGCCTCCTTCACCCTGAAAAATAAAGTCCCCCCCAGGCCTGGAGGTCGCAGGAGTGGCTGACGTGCACGTGCGCTTACCGTGTGCCAGGCACTCTCTTGAGCATGCAGCGTGGGATAGCTTGGTTAAGCCCTCCAGCCATGGTGACCGGAGGTAGTACTATTTATGATCCTCAGTCTGCAGAGGTGGAAACTGAGGCCCAGAGAGACGATGAAACGGGCACGGGTCATGCCGCCAGGGCGCAGGGGGAGCTGGGATTCGAACCCAGGCTCTTCTCCTGTCTCAGACTCGGGGGCTTTGGCTCTGTGCTGTGGCATCAGGAGCTGAGCATCTTCTGGGAGGAGTCTTAATGTGGGGGAGAGAGAGGGAGCTGGGGCACAAGCAGTACTCAGGGAGAAGGGGGTGGACTGGATCCTTCCTGAAAGCCTCTTGGGACCCTGGAACCAAAGGAGTCTTACAATGAGCAGCATGGTGGCCGCGTGCTTGGGAGTGATCCCCCCCCCCCCCACCCC
>NW_006786802.1:2383845-2387343 GCF_000442215.2 Lipotes vexillifer | reverse complement strand
CCCCCCACCCTCCACCGCTTGATGGATATGGCAGCTTCATCCAGCATCTGCCCTGTGCCAGGCCCAGGTCGTGGAGCTGAGGACCGCGATGAAAAAGACAGCTCTTACTACCGGTGACTCTCACACCTGTGCACAGGCCATTAAATCCTGTATTTGATTTAATACAGGAGGAGAAAAAAGGTTGGCGCAAAAGTTGCCACTGTTGCAGCCCCTTGGCCCCTTGGGAGAGTTCCACACAGAGGTAAAACACTTCTGGTATTTGGAGAGACCCCTTTAATGGGCCTGCGGGACTGAGAAACGTGTGACCAGGGCCACGAGCCAGATGAGGAGGTTTAGACAAAGAAGAGTTCGGTTGTGCACAAGTGAAAGGATTTATGGACTTACCTTGTTGAGACCTCAAGGAGTTTGGGGTCCTAGAAAAAGAGATGGGAGTGAAGAACCCCCCCCCACCCCCACCCCGCCGCCACAGTAATGTCTCGTGTTGCCAGGAGGCAATGGCTGATGAGATCTAGGAAAACTGAGGACTAGCAACTTCCAACTTAGAGCTGTTTTTTGTTAGTGCAGTAATTATGGACTGTAGTCACCTGCTGCCTCTCTGATCTGCTCTGCCCAAGACCTTAAGTAAGTAAAAGTTGGTCACATACAATAGTGTGCTTGGGAGATGCTGGTGCACCTCCTGACACAGAGGAGAGGCCCAAGGCCGGAACAGACAGACATGAGGAGATGAATGACAACAGAGGGTCGGGCTGCAGTGACCACTGACAGGGAACAGATTCTTAACAAACCCTGTCTTCCTCCACCACCTGGTAAAGGTGACTTTTGAAAGTGTGGGAGGGTGGATGGGAGGCCGATCCTGTCACCGCAGAGTGTGTGGGTCAGGGCTGGGACAGGGTGAGGCAGGTGAGGCACTGCCTCGGGCACATTTCAGGGCACGCCCCAAAGATAAATCATATTTTAATTCAACATTTAAACAATCAAAATACAGAGGTCTATGATGAACGAAATATCAAAATTTTAAATAAAGACAGAGCCAGTGTATTCCTTTTGCCTCAGGCTGCAATATGACTGAGCAATGCATTGTTATGGATCCCGTCTTTACTTAAAATGTTGATAATTCATTCATCATGGTTTTTTTGCATTAATCTATGGTTCTTAAAAACTTGCATTAAAATATGACTTACCTTGGGCTTCCCTGGTGGCGCAGTGGTTGAGAGTCTGCCTGCCGATGCAGGGGACACGGGTTCGTGCCCCGGTCCGGGAAGATCCCACGTGCCGCGGAGCGGCTGGGCCCGTGAGCCATGGCAGCTGAGCCTGCGCGTCCGGAGCCTGTGTAATCCGCGAACCATGGGTTCATGGGGAAGGGCTGCTACCTGGGTGATACATTCTTGCAGACTACCTTCAGAGACTGGTTCACCATTGACAAATGTCTCTCCTCCTGCCCGTTAGTGCTGTCAAATGACAAAAATTAAACAATTTAGTAAACAAGTTTGATTCCTTTATTCAAGGGAAAATAATCCATGGACTGGGGGAGTACCGTGCCTCACAAGCAGTGGGGCACTTTCCCCAAGGGATTTTGGGCAACAGGGAGTTCTATAGATGTCAGAAGAGGCGATGCAGAAGCAGTGGGCTCTCCTTACAAGGTGAGTGGGTCTTATTTTGTAGGGGAAGGTGAGCTGACTAAAGCTGAGTTGGAGGATCGTGGTTGGTGTATGTTTGGTTTCCGTGACAGTGAGGTGTCTTCCAGGCCACTGGGACGGCCTCGGTACCGTGGGTCCTGGTACACGAATGACCTTTATCAGTGCCCTGACTAGGACAAGCCCATATTCACACATCACTCCAGGCAGCAAGGCTGGGGCCTCCCTGAGCACAGATGGTGGGCACAGAGCCAAGGGGCCCTGTGGTCAGAGAGGGAAGTATTTGGGGAGGGGGTTGATTTGATTTGATGTCAATGGGAACTTTCTTTGGGTCTCTGTTCCCTGACTTCAGTGCACATTTCAAAACAACATTCTTTTATGAACAAGCACCAGGACATCAAATACTTCCACACCCTATGCTAGAAGCCCTTCAGGCCTCACTACTTCTTTTTTCTTTTAAATAGTTCCATGTAAAATCAGATGTTAACTCTCTCTGAATAAACCCAAGTGGAAAGGCTTTTTCTTTAATAACACCAATGACAATCAGAACAGGTGCAAAGAATATGTGCCCCTTAACTAGAGAGCACCATGGCTCAGAAAGGAAAACACTAAGTTGTTACACATGTAGCAAACAATTTTTACTTACTGGTGGTGAGAAAAATGAACAACAAAGCTTCAGGGAAAGTACAGCGGGAAATATATGAGCAGGAAGCATGATTTATGTCTTTGAATGGGGCCCATTTCTTTTATAGATGTATTTTGTTTTGCATCTTGGTCAACACCAGCTCCGCCCTGCTTTTTAATTATTAAAGCTTGTGTTGGGGGCTTCCCTGGTGGCGCAGTGGTTGGGAGTCCGCCTGCCGATGCAGGGGACGCGGGTTCGTGTCCCGTTCCGGGGGGGGATCCCACATGCCGCGGAGCGGCTGGGCCCGTGAGCCATGGCCGCTGAGCCTGCGCGTCCGGAGCCTGTGGTCCGCAGCGGGAGAGGGAGGGCCGCCGTACCCAAAAAAAAAAAAAAAAAAAAAAAGCTTGCTTTGGGTCCCATCACATATTGCAGCTTTTTGAAACCTCTTCAGCCAGCAAACCAAGGAACAGACAGAATTGCAGGATTTGTGACTAGAGGGATGTGTACCTACTTTTCAGAGTCCTGCAATTACAGAACGCTGGAGCCAGACGGGATCTTGGAGGTTAACTAGTGCAACGTTACAATCCCCATCTTGGTTGCCCTATACCAGGGCTCCCCACCCTTTGGGCTGTGGCCCAGTACTGGTCCTCGGCCTGTTAGGAACCGGGCTGAACAGCAGAAGGTGAGAGGCGAGTGAGCAAAGCTTCATCTGCCGCTCCCCATTGCTCGCGTTACCGCCTGAACTATTCCCCCACCCCCACCCCCTGTTCCCCGTCCATGGAAAAATTGTCTTCCGCAGAACTGGTCCCTGGTGCCAAAAAGGTCACCAACTCCATTTACTGTAAGGAAAATGAGACTGAGGGGAAGGGGTCCAGGCAGGATCTCACAGTTGACTGGTGGTGGAAATGAATTATTGTCTAAGAGATGATTTGTGGGAAGACTCAAGACCTAGTCTATGCTATCTCTGTGTTTTCATGACTGCTAGGGCTGGAAAAACAGAAAATGAAGCAAACTGTACACTTCGATAAAGTTTCTGCCACATGCTGTACACTAAAGCAAGTTATATGACCACACTCAACTACAATAAGTGGAACGGGCAATTCTCCCATATGCCTAAAGGAGGAAAAGCAGAAATATTTGGTGACAAGCACCAAGGATTATGTAATAATTCATTACCTCCATGATGGTGATGTTCAGTCAGAAGTCTTTTACATTATTAATGGCAAGTTTTTTTTTTTT
>NW_006786802.1:2379110-2383694 GCF_000442215.2 Lipotes vexillifer | reverse complement strand
GTGGGATCTTCCCGGACCGGGGTACGAACCCGCGTCCCCTGCATCGGCAGGCGGACTCCCAACCACTGCGCCACCAGGGGAGCCCCTAATGGCAAGTTTAATGGCTACTTTCTATTCAGTATTGCTTCCCTCCAGCCTGAAGAACTTCCTTTTGTAGTGCAGGTCTGCTGGTGGCAAATTCTCTTACCTTTTATTTATAGAAAATATTTTCACTTTGCCTTAATCTTGAAGGATATTTGTTGATGTAGAATTATGAGTTGGCAGTTTTTTCTCTCAGCGTTTTAAAGATGTGATTTCCCTGTTTTCTGGCCTCCATTTTTTTCTAATGATAAGCCAGAGATCATTCGTAGCATTCTTCCCCTACATGTAATATGTCATTTATCTTTGGCCGCTCAAGGTTCTCTCTGTATTTTTAGTTTTCAGCAGATTGTCTATGATAATGATAGGTGTGGTTTACCTTTATATATCCTGTTTTGGTTTCTTCAGATATTTTTTCCATTTCATCTCTCCTCTATTATTAGGATTCCAATTACATGTATACTAGATTTTTTTAAATCATATTTTCCCACAGATCACTGAGGCTTTGTTCACTTTTGAAAATTTTTTCACTGTGCTCCATAGAGTAGTGTCTACTGATACATTTTTAATCTCACTAACTCTTTTGTTATCTACAATCAGCTGTCCATTTTTAATTTTGGATTTTAATTCTTGGCTCTAGAATTTCCACTTGGTTCTTTTTAATTGTTTCTATTTCTCTGCCTAGATTTCCTATTTGTTCCTTTGTTACAAAAGCACACTTTTCTTTACATTACTGAGCATAGTTATAATAGCTGCTTTAAAACCCTGTCTGAGAATCCCAACTTCTGGGTCATTTTAGGGTTAGTGTCTCCATTGGTTACCTTCTCTCTTGAGTATGGATCACATTTTCCTATGTCTTTGTAGGTCTGGTAATTTTGGATAATATCCTGAATATTATGAATGATATGTTGTAAAGACTGTGACTTCATTATATTCCTCTGAAGATTCTTGATTTCTTTTTTCTTTGTGTGTCTACTTAATGAGCAGTTAATTTGGGTGAATTCAAACTCCAAATTGTATGTCTTCTGTGGTGGACAGCAACTGAAATCTCAGTTTGGTTCTTTTATCCTTAGTTGGACTGCTTGAAATCTGCCCCATGCGTGTGTAGGTCAGAGGCAGCCAGAGATCTGAGCAGAGTTTATACACTAAATTTAGGGCTCCCCTCTGTGGATCTCTTCTTTTCATGATGTTCCCCCAACTTCCCACTTTCTAACTGCTGCGGTCACCCTAAACTCCTCTGATTATTCATGCCTCTGAGACTAAGCGTTTGAGGTTTAGCCAGATGCATGGTAGCTGACTAAGGTCTGCCCTCAGGCAAAGAGCTGTGTGTGTGTGTGTGTGTGTGTGTGTGTGAGAGAGAGAGAGAGAGAGAGAGAGAGAGACAGACAGACAGACAGACAGACAGAGAGTGAGACAGAGAAGAGAGAGAGAGATTTCTCTAGTTTTTACCTGCTTTGGGACTTTCTCCAGCGCATTCATATATTTGGTTTCTTTAATATATTTATCCAGAGGTCAGTTTAGTTGTTATTCTGCCATTACCACAGTGTAATCCTCTTTTTACTTTTTAAGAATATAAAATCTGATAAACATTCACAGTTCTTTTTCCTTCCATTTCATAAAGATTTTCTCTGTGTGTCTTGTGTTCTAGCTGTGTCCCTTCAGAATATCCATACTGAATCATTCGATTCTTCCCTTATTGGGGAGGAATGTGTGCTTGAGAACCTCTCTGTGTAAATCACAAGGGATCTTCTGTCAGCTCTGAGTCTCTCCTCTGCAGAGGACAGGGTGCTGCCAGGTTTGCTGGCTGATGTCTCTGGTACTGCAACATCTTTCCTCTTATTTATCCACTACAAGTTACTGCCTGACTTCCAAAGTTCTCTCTAGATTAATTGGGTCCAGTGTGACAATGGTCCTAAAACCTTACCAGCTTCTGACTGTGGAGATAAAAAATGGAAAATAAAAAGAAAAGAATCACAATTTCAAGGTGCAGGTGATTTTAGAACCATTTAGTCAAATATGCTCATATTCAGGTGGAGGTGAAATGTCCAGGAAGTTGGCCTAATTATGGACATGTGGTCAGTTAGGAGCAGAAGTGGTGAACCTCGTTCAGTGGACTCAGCTGTCCTTGTTTTCATACAGTTTGAAGCTATACTTTTCTACTGTCACCCAAGACTCTTATATGAAAGAGCTTCTTAATAACTAAACAGCTCCAGGGCTTCAAAGAAGCAGAATGTGAGGAAAAAATGGTAGGCTATTCCATAGTTTTAAAAATAGACTTTATTTTTTAGAGCAGTTTTGGGTTCATAGCAAAATTGAGTGCTAAGTACAGAGAGTACAAAATTGTCTTCCCCCATTCGCCCTGCACATGCACAGTCTCCCCTGCCATCAACATTTAGCCCCTGAGTGGTACATTTATTACGTTCGGTGAACTTACATTGACACATCATTAAGTCCATAGTTTACATTAGGGTTCATCCTTGGTGTTGTACATTCTATGGATTTGGACAAATGTATAATGACATGTGTCCACAATTATAGTATCATACAGAGTAGTTTCACTGCCCTTAAAATCCTCTGTGCTCCACCTATTCATCCCTCCCTCCCCGCCTAACTCCTGGCAACTACAGATCTTTTCTCTGTCTCCATAGTTTTGCCTTTTATAGGATACCATATAGTTGGAATCATACAGTATGTAGCCTTTTCAGAATGGCTTCTTTCACTTAGTAATACGCATTTAAGTTTTCTTTGTGTCTTTTCAAGGCTTTCATGGTTCATTTCTTTTTAGTACCGAATAACTTTCCATTGTCTGAATGTACCACAGTTTATTTATCCATTCATCCATTGAGGACATCTTGGTTGTTCCAAGTTTTGGCATTTATGAATAAAGCTCCTATAAACATCCGTATATGGGTTTTTGTGTGGACATATGTTTTCAACTCACTTGGGTAAATATCAAGGAGCTTGATTGCTGGGTTGTATGGTAAGAATACATTTAGCTTTGTAAGAAACTGCCAAATTGTCTTTCAAACATTCCACCAGCAATGCTTGAGAGTTGCTGTTGTGTCACATTCTTGTCAGCATTAGGTGCTGTCAGTTTTCCAGATTTTGGCCATTCTAATAAGTGTATAGTGGTAACTTGTTGTTATTTTAATTTGTTGTTTTATAGTAACATATGATGTAGAGCATCTTTTTATATGCGTACCTCCTATCTGTCTATCTTCTTTGGTGAGGTGTCTGTTCAGATCTCTGGCCCATTTTTAAATTGGGTGGTTTATTTCCTTATTGTTGAGTTTTAAGAGTTCTTTGTATATTTTGGATAACAGTCCTTTATCAGATACCTCTTTTGCAAATATTTTCTCCCAGTCTGTGGTTTATCTTCTCATTCTCTTGACTGTGTCTTTCTCAGAGCAGAAGTTTTAAATTTTAATGAAATCCAGCTTATCAGTTATTTCTTTCATGGATCATGCCTTTGATGCCGTGTCACTGGTTTTAGTAACAAAAACAATGACAATAATAAGACTAACCCAAAGTGGGATGTCAATTGCCATAAAAGCAATCATTTTATATCAACTAGAGCTCCATGGTAATGTTTTACTTGGCATTTGAGGATCCTTCCATGCAAATCATTCCCATGGACATGTAATATGAAAACATACATATTTACAATTACTTTGTAAATACTGTAGCTATTTCAAGTGAGATGTCTGCAGTAGAAATAGATTAGGCTGCATACGTGAGTCCTGACTTCGGATTAGCAGGCAGAAACCACTCTTTGAGCTGCTGTCCCTCACATTTTGCTTGAACTGAAAGCCAGGTAGTTATCAACACAGGTGTTTTTCCATTACCTTGGAAACTAGTAATAGTGTTCTATAGAATGATGTCCTCCTTCACTGTTCCCAGCAGCAGAAACCACAGCTGCTAATGACTATACTCTGCAGACATGTTAAACGTGAGGACTTGTACTAGGAGTGGCTATGCCATGGCAAGAAATGACGATGATAGTAACAAGACAGTCACATTCCAAGGAGTTGGCCTCCAGTGAAACACATGTCAAGGAGAACTTTGGGAAGAGAGGTTGGCATTCCGGATCCAAGAGGTACCACAGCCGGGGTGTTTATCAGCCAGTGAGCTCAGATGGATCAGTTAAGTAAAGAAGAACTCCAAGGAAATGGGTTAAAGGTGACATCAGGAACCTCCGTAGCAGCACCTTCACGGTATTCTCCCGGTCAAAGTAGTCACAGGCACAGCCCAGATACAAGGGGGAGGAAGAATAGATCTTATCTTTATGGGGGGAGTTTGTGGCTATCATTAATCCACCACATTTAGTAATTTCTTTTTTTTTTTCTGCCTATTAAGAAGAGCCCAGAATGATGGCACACTTGTGGCTTCAGAGGGACTCTTACCGTGTTGGGTGAAATGGTTCCCCTCTCAGGAAACAGGACCTCACAGAACCTAAGACTGCGGACAGGGGAAGCACATCTTCTGCAATCGGGTTATGGGGAGTGG
>NW_006786802.1:2372663-2379100 GCF_000442215.2 Lipotes vexillifer | reverse complement strand
GACATTCCTGCTTCTACCTTGTGGTTTCTGGAGTCACATATTTTAGCCACTGGGGACAGAGGGCCACACTAGCTAGAGATTCAGTACATAATTTGTATCCCGGAGGACAGTACCACAACTTGCTCAGTTGGCTCTAAGAAGGAACTTCAGCTGGGCCTGCAATAGGGCATTCCTTCATTCTCAGAGGATGGCTGCCTCTGGGCACTGCAATATTTGATAGAAGCCGTCACCCCTCCTCTTCTGTGAAAGGAATCCCTTGAGCGGAGGCAATGCAATGTGGGATCTCATCTGGTAAATCAGACATTCTGGTTTTTTTTTTTAAATTGGAGTGTAATTGCTTTACAATGCTGTGTTAGTTTCCGCTGTACAATGAAGTGAATCAGCTATATGTGTACATAGATCCCCTCCCTCTTGGACCTCCCTCATCCCCCCACCTCCACCCCCATCCCACCCATCTAGGTCATCACAGAATACTGAGCTGAGCTCCCTGTGCTATACAGCAGGTTCCCATTAGTTATCTTGGTAAATCAGACATTCTGTTATCCCTCCAATGGTGGTACTGGTGGAGGCACTGTGGACAGGGAAGACAAACACATATCCAGAGGAGATAGCAATTCAAGGAAGAACAAATTCCTGCCCCCTCCAAAGTGGAAAAAGTCCACCATAAGCAAGTTGCTATCAGTGGCTGGCTGGTCTCCTTGAGAGACGGTACCATATAGAGGGCTCAGTGTTACTCTGTGCTACCGGCAGTCTGAGCAGTAGCCAGGACCAGCTGTGGTGAAGGGAGGCCATCATTTGAGCCCACACACATCCATCCCTGTCGTTTGGGGCATCCTTAAGTGAGGCTTGGTGTGGCAGCAATCCATTTTGAGCTCACATCAACAAACGGGGCCTACTGATCCATAAATCAAACTTAAGATTTTTTTCTCCCTAATATCTGGTAGTAGCAAAGGGCCTTCCTGACCCATGAGACCATAGGTGTGAGTCAAGGACATGGCATTGGTGTAACCCAGTCAGGTGGCATGGGAGTTTGGGCCATTTGTTTGTAGATCTTATGAGCAGTCTCTGGATTGCCTGATCCCAAAGGTATCATTTCAATCATGCAGTGGATTGCTGTAGCATGTGTACAGGCTAAGTAAACTCCTACAGGTGTTCACAGCTTTAGAGAAGTCACAGAGCACACAGCAAAGAACACAGTATACACCTCAGGCAAAATGCTGTTACAGTGAAGTGAGTTGAAGCTGTCACAGAACTGGCCACCAAAGCCACAGCTGGAATCTGAGATGTGGCAGCACGGATGTGAGATGGGGCCCCAGAGGCATCCAATGTCTTTGCACCCCATCTGCTTTGGTTCTGATTTAGATTCTCTGCCCCTGACTCTATCAATTTTTGCAGAAAACAGAAAGGTCAGATGGGGAAAGCAGAGCAAGAGATCTCGGAGGATCTCTAGCCATTGAAAAACTACATGACACCCATCATACATTCCCTCTGTTAAAACACTTCATGTCAAGTTTTACTTTGTTGTTTGTGGTTCCCAACTTGTGAAGCTTTTATTTCTATATAAATGCCCGATTTTATCCTCTTTTGTATTCCTGTAGAATGATTTTGGAGCTCCAAAGTATACTCTTTTGCAGTTCCTACTGATTTTTCTTTAAATCGAGAAATCTGTTCCATTTACTGTAGATCACTATACTTATCAATATAAAACCCAAGGACATTCAGTTGGTTCCTGACTTCAGTCTCCAAGTCTCCAATTCCTCATTCTTAAGAAACTGATAATAACTCTAAACCAATGTTACCAAGAGCTAAGTTATACATCCTCCTTTAGTGTTTCTTACGTTGGCCTTGTTCTACTCAATGTATGCTAGAATGTGTTCTGGTGTCTGGGCTTAGTTTCTGATTCCTAGTTGTGGTTTTAATTAACGCATCACTCTTATACTCCCACCCACCCGCCTACCCTTGTCTTCTCCCTCCACCCTTCCAAATCATTGTTAGCACTCTTATGTGCATCCTTCCATACATTTTTCCCTTCTCCTATAATCTTTTATTTATGTATACATAGTGTCAGACAATGTTCCCATTCTTCTTTGCTAGTAGAATCCTGATTTTATTTGCAATACAATGTGCTTAGTCTGGCAATGGGTCATGATTGGCCCAACGCAATAATGATAATCCTTTCCTCATATTTCCTGGCTTACCTTGGAGCTAGAGGTAGCCATGTGACCCAGTTTTGGCCAATGAAATGTTAGTGGAAGTTAGGTGGGTTTTGCTGACTCATTTGCTCTTTTGCCCTTCTCCCTATGTAGAATGTGCATATGATGCCTGCAGGTGCTATTGGCATCTTGTGGCCTTGCAGTGATAAATCAACATATTAACGATGGTGGAGTAGACATATAGAAAGGATCTGGGTCTTTCAAGGCCATACTAAGCTACCAAACCAATGCTAGAAGCTGTCTAC
Organism: Lipotes vexillifer; assembly: GCF_000442215.2. Lineage (NCBI taxonomy): Eukaryota > Metazoa > Chordata > Mammalia > Artiodactyla > Lipotidae > Lipotes > Lipotes vexillifer. The sequence continues at coordinate 2,376,642 of NW_006786802.1, read as the reverse complement.
ATCTAGACAACCAATCATGGAAGCAAAATAAACCACTATTTGTTTAAACCACTGTTAGTCTAGTTTATTGTTATCTTGTATGCAAAAGCATTTATGACTGATACAAGTTGCATATGGGTGAACACACAAATTTTTTGCTCTTCAATTTATAAAAGTATGATCATATTATATGTATTTCTCTTACTTTATGGTATCTTGCTTTAGATCCTTCATAATACATAATATAAATAAATAAATAAATAAATAAATAAATAAATAAATAAATAAATTCTTTGAGAATTCCCTGGAAGTCCAGTGGTTAGGAATCCGCACTTCTACTGCAGGTATGGGTTCAATTCCTGGTTGGGAAACTAAGATCCCACATGCCATGCAGCATGGCCAGTAAACAAACAAACACACATAGTGGTGGTCCAGTGGCTAAGATTCCATGCTCCCAATGCAGGGAGCCTGGGTTTGATACCTGGTCAGGGAACTAGATCCCACATGCATGCTGCAACTAAAGATTCTGTATGCCACAACTAAAAAGATTGTGCACGCAGAAACTAATGATCCCACATGCCCAATGAATATCCTGCATGCTGCAACTAAGACCTGGCACAGCATAAATAAATATTTAAAAATAAACATAATACATAATAGAAATCTCTCTAAGTCAATGGGTATAGCTCTAATTTATTATTTAATAACATTTTATTAATTATTTTGGATAGATAATATTAGCACATGGTTCAAAAATCCAAAATGTATAAATGGAAAATGGTGTAGCCACTTTGGAAAACCAGTAGTTCCTCAAAAAGTTAAACATAGTTACCATACAATCTAGAAATTCTACAACTAGGTATATACCCAAGAGTAATGAAAACATACCTCCACGGAAATACTTGTACACAAATGTTCATAGCAGCATTATTCATAATTGCCCAGAAGTGAGAAAAAAACCTAAATATCTATCAACTGATGAGTGAATAAACAAAGTGTACTATAGTCATACAATGGAATATTATTTAGCAATAAAAATGAATGAAATACTAATGCACGCTACAATGTGAATGAACCTTGAAAATGTTATTTAATGAAAGAAGCCAGTCACAAAACCACATATTATGATTCCATTTATGTGAAATATACAGAATAGGCAAATCCATAGAGACAGAAAGTATATTAGTGGTTACCTGGGGCTGAGGGTAGGGAAGCTGGGAATGGAGAATGATTGCTATGTATTGGGTTGGCCAGAAAGTGCCTTCAGTTTTTAAAAATAAAAGACACATCTTTCATTTTCACCAAGAATTTTATTGAACAACGTATTCACCCTTTTATTCTACTACCTTCTGCCATTTTTCAGGCGACTTCATAATTCCATCTTCCCAAAACTTTTTATCTTTTTGAGCAAAGAACTGTTCCAGGTGTCTTTTACAGTCTTCCAGGGAATTGAAATTTTTTCCATTAAGAGAATTTTGTAAAGACCGAAGTAAATGGAAATCCGAAGGTACAATGTCTGGTGAATACGGTGGATGAATCAGAACTTGCCAACCAAGCTGTAACAGTTTTTGCCTGGTCATCAAAGAAACATGCGGTCTTGCGTTATCCTGATGGAAGATTATGCATTTTCTGTTGATTAATTCTGGATGCTTTTCGTGGAGTGCTGCTTTCAGATGGTCTAATTGGCAGCAGTTCTTGTTGGAATTAATTGTGTGGTTTTCTGGAAGGAGCTCATAATAGAGGACTCCGTTCCAGTCCCACCATATACACAACACCACCTTCTTTGGATGAAGACCAGCCTTTGGTGTGGTTGGTGATGCTTCATTTCTCTTGCCCCATGATCTCTTCTGTTCCACATTGTTGTACAGTATCCACCATTCATCGCCCGTCACAATTTGTTTTAAAAATGGAACGTTTTCATTACATTTAAGTAGAGAATCACATGCAGAAATATGGTTAAGAAGGGTTTTTTTTTGCTTAACTTACGTTGAACCCAAACATCAAAGCAATTCACGTAACCAAGCTGGTGTAAATGATTTTCAATGCTTGATTTGGATATTTTGAGTATGTCGGCTATCTCCCTCGTGGTATAATGTTGATTGTTCTCAATTAATGTCTCGGTTTGATTGCTATCAACTACTTGTCTACCTGACCAAGGAGCATCGTCCAGCGAGAAATCTCCAGCACAAAACGTCACAAACCACTTTTGACAAGTTTTATCAGTCACAGCACCTTCTCCATACACTGCACAAATCTTTGTTTTGCCTTTTGGTTGCGTTTTTACCTTTCTTGAAATAATAAAGCATAATATGCCGAAAATGTTGATTTTTTTCCTTCCATCTTCAATATTAAAATGGCTACACAAAAATTCAACAATTTTGATGTCTTTTTTAAAATGCATGCTGATATGACAGCTGTCACATACAATCTAACAAAATTGTTTCAATAAAGTTAAAGACAACTACGTGCTACTAGAGCCACCTTACAGAAAAAATCGAACAAACCTTTTGGCCAAGCCAATATATGTGTTTTCTTTTGGGAGTGCTGAAAATGTTCTAAAATTTGATTTTGGTGATCATTGCAGAACTCTGGAATATGTTAAAAATCACTTAGGGACTTCCCTGGTGGTCCAGTGTTTAAGAATCGGCCTTCCAAGGCAGGGGACATGGGTTCAATCCCTGGTAGGGGAACTAAGATCCCACATGCCGCAGGGCTACTGAGCCCGCGCGCCTCAACTAGAGAGCCCGCGTGTCGCAAACTATGGAGCCCACGCACTCTGGAGCCCATGCACCACAACTAGAGAGAAGCCCGCGCACCGCAACAGAGAGCCCGCATGCTGCAATGAAGATCCCGTGCCGCAACTAAGACTCGACGTAGCCAAAAAAAATTTTTTTTTAAAAGTCACTTAACTGTATACTTTAAATGGATGAACTTTATGGTATGTGAAATATATCTCAATATGGCTGTAAGTAATATACAAATGGAAGCAAAGTAAAAAGTAAGGTTTTTTCCTACCTCTTCCCCTAGCTGCCAATTCCGTTTCCCAGAAGCTACCACTTATCAACTTCTTATAGTTCCAAAGGTATTTTATTTATATTCAAGCACATTTACATATGTGTTTTTTAACATCTTTATTGGAGTATAATTGCTTTACAATGGTGTGTTAGTTTCTGCTTTATAACAAAGTGAATCAGTTATACATATACATATGTCCCCATATCTCTTCCCTCTTGCCTCTCCTTCCCTCCCACTCTCCCTATCCCACCCCTCTAGGTGGTCACACAGCACGGAGCTGATCTCCCTTTGCTATGCGGCTGCTTCCCACTAGCTAGCTATTTTTACCTTTGGTAGTGTATATGTGTATATGTCCGTGCCACTCTCTCACTTTGTCCCAGCTCACCCTTCCCCCTCCCCGTACCCTCAAGACCATTCTCTGGTAGGTCTGCGTCTTTATTCCCATCTTGCCCCTAGTTTCTTCATGACCAATTTTTTTTTTTTTTAGATTCCATATATATGTGTTAGCATACGGTATTTTTTTTCTCTTTCTGACTTACTTCACTATGTATGACAGACTCTAGGTCCATCCACCTCACTACAAATAACTCAATTTCATTTCTTTTTATGGCTGAGTAATATTCCATTGTATATATGTGCCACATCTTCTTTAACCATCCAGCCACTATGGAGAACAGTATGGAGGTTCCTTAAAAAACTAAAAATAAAACTACCATACAACCCAGCAATCCCACTACTGGGCATATACCCTGAGAAAACCATAATTCAAAAAGAGTCATGTACCAAAATGTTCATTACAGCTCTATTTACAATAGCCAGGACATGGAAGCAACATATATGTTTTTATGTAATTTATTGCATAAACTGTTTTTTACCTTATGTTTTCACTTAAAAATGTATTTTGAGCACATAGACACAGAGAAGAGAATGCCCTGTTAAGACAGGAGCAGACTGGAGTGATGGGTCTCCAAGCCAAGGAATGCCA
>NW_006786802.1:2357492-2372653 GCF_000442215.2 Lipotes vexillifer | reverse complement strand
CCGAGGACTTACCAGTAACCACCGGAAGCTAGGAGACAGGCATGGGACAGATTCTTCCCTGAAGTCTTCATGGGGATTATGGCCCTGCCAACACCTTCGTTTCAGACTTCTAGCCTCTGGAACTCTGAGTAAGTTTCTGTTGTTTTAAGCCAAAAATCAAACAAAAATATATCTTAGAGAGCATTCCATATAAGTCATCTTTTAAATAGTGGCATGATATTCAGTTTCATGACCATAAGATCCATAATTTATTGGATGAATTCCCAATTGGATATTTAGGGCCTTTCCAATTTTTCCTTTTTAAACAAATAATGAAATAAGAACATTGTCCAATATTATTTCTTACATTTGCAAGTACATCCCTGGGATAATATCTTCAAAGTGGAATTACTGGATTAACAGACATGTATGTTAAATTTTGATAGAATTGCCAAACTGATCACCATAGCGTTTGTGGGAAATTACCCTCCTGCTAGTAATATGTGAGTGTGCCTGTTTCCTATAGCCCTGCTAGCACTATAAAATTTTTGATCTGGTACTTGAAAAATTATATCTCATTGTGGTTTTTATTTGCATTTTTTTATTATGAGCATGTTGAGTATCTTTTCCATGTTTAATACCACCATCAATATAATTACATTCAATAATGTTATATTCACTTCATTAAGTCAGTTGAAGTTTCTTTTGTATAAATTATTCATAACATTTTTATCCATTTTTCTACATGTTGCTGTTCTTTTTCTTACTGTTTTTAGGAACTCTATATATTAAGAAAATTAGCTATTTGCTCCATTTTTAGCAAATATTTTTCGAAGTTTTTCATTTGTTTTTTTTTTGGTACGTGGATCTCTTACTGCTGTGGCCTCTTCCGTTGCGGAGCACAGGCTCCGGATGCACAGGCCCAGCGGCCATGGCTCACGGGCCCAGCCGCTCCACAGCATGCGGGATCCTCCCGGACCGGGGCATGAACCCGCGTCCCCTGCATTGGCAGGCGGACTCTCAACCACTGCGCCACCAGGGAAGCCCTTTCATTTGTTTTTGATTTTATGATTTTTTTTTTCCTTTGGCTATGAAGAAAATTTTATTTTTGTGTAGCAAATTTATTATTTCATTTCATACCTCCTGGATTTTGTGTCCTACTTATAGAGGCTATCCCCACTGGAGATTGTAAAAATAATTATTTATTTACTTCTAGTTCATTTATGGTTTCATTTTTTACATGTATATATTTATAGAATCTATTATGCTTTAACCTATGAGTAGGGATCCAATCATTTCTTTTTACTAGATGCCCTTTCATTGCTTCCAACATCATTACTGAATAGTCTACTTCTCTCCATTAATTTAATAAGCCACCTTTGCTGTGCCAACTTCTTGTATGTATTTGGGTCTGTTTCTAGATATTCTGAGCCACACTGCATTTCTGGAATAAACACCTCTTGATCATGGTGTATTATATATATAGTTAAATGTGGTGGTCAATTCTATTTGGTAACATTTTACTTGGGATTTTTGCTTCAATATTCATAAGTGAGATTAGTTTCTAGTTTTCTTTTGAGTATGTGTGTGCAGTGTTTATTGGGTTTGCAAAACAGTGATATATTCACTTCTTTAAGAGATTATGGAAATTTTCATTCTTTTTACATCTTTAAAACAGTTTGAATAGCATTAAAATTATCTAGTCTTTGAAGGCCTATGAGAATTCATCTGTAAAACCTTCTGGGTCTAGTGCTTTTTTGGATTAACTCTTTAATAACTGTATTTCTTCCATGGAAATTGATCTTTTAAGCTTTCTATCTCTACTAGGGTTAATTTTGTTAAGCTGTGTTTTCTAGAAAATCATCCACTTCATCTAGGTTTTCAAATGTATTTGCATAGAATTGTGCAACTTAGATTCCTGACATTTTATCAATAGAATAGCCACTGATTCAGTAGTTAATCTCCAGTTGTCATGTTTTAATCTGTACTTGTGCTTTCTCTCTTTTATAATAATTAGATCTATTTTGTTGATTTTTTTCAAAGAAAGATCTTTTTATTTATTTCTACTATTTGGTTTTAAACTCAAGTATTTCTGCTTTTATCCTTGCTGTTTCCTTCTCTCTACTTTCTAGATTTCCTTTTTGTTCCTTTTCTAATTTTTTAGATAGATATTTAATTCATTTACTGTTACACTTTCATTTTGATTCTTATAAATATTTAATCTATTTTAAATAAACAGATTAAATATTAAATTTTAAAGAGAATTGCATTCTCTTTTTACCTTTGTTTTAGTTGTATCTCAAAGACTGATATATAGTGTTTTTATAATCATTATTTTAAAGAGAAATTGTTCAGTTTCCATTTATATTTCCCTTTTGACTAAAGAATTGTTTGATAATTTAAAATTTTCCAGATGGAGAAGACCTTGTGCCTTTTGATTTTATTGATTTTCAGTCTAATTGCTTTGTGATAACATAATGTTAGTTTGCATTATTTTTATTTGAAAGAACTTACTGATGTTTTCTTGGTGACCTCACATATGGTCAATTTTCATGAATGTTTCTTGTGTATTTGAAAAGAAGAAATATTCTCTTTAATAAGGGTGAAGAGTTCAATATATGTTCACAAGATCTACCTTGGAATTATGTTGTTTAGATTTTCTATATATTTATTTATTTAGCCCATTTGCTTTGTCTTGAACTAAGAATGGATCTTACAAGTCTCTTCTAAATGTACTTCCATGTGATTCTCTTCTATATTCTGTATGAAGGCTGCTGCTATGTTCTTTGATACATAGTTATTAGTAACTTTTATATCTTCACTGTGAATTATGGCCTTTAGTTTTATAAAGTGTCCTTCTTTGTCTCATTAAGCCCTATTCCCTCCATGAATTTCATCTTGTCAAGATAACAAGTTCACAGCCTCTGATTTCTTTATGTGCATTTGCCTGGTTATAATTTTACCTACCCTTTTAATTTTATTACACTTTGTTTTAGGAGTGTCTCTTACAGTATAGAGTTGAATTTTGCCTTGAAGGACAATCTGAAAATCTTTTCTCATAAGTTAGTTAAGACCATTTACATTTATTGTTACAACTTAAATACTTGATCTTATCTCTGTCCTATTGTTTTATGCTATGTTTACTATGTGTTTTTCATTCTCTGGGTTTTGTTTTGTTTTGTTTTGTTTTTTGCTTTTTAGTTTTAAAAAAATGTTGGTGATTAGAATGATTTGTGGTTCTTGTTTTAGTAAGTATCTTTCCACTAATATTTTTATATAATGCCCATGTTTTCTTTATTTAGGCTTCAACTATCTGATATGTCTGCTTTAAGTGATATCTTTGACTCTCACCTATAATCTACGTGAAACCAAAATGAATTATTCTACTTTCCCATTTCTTTTTCCCTTTTCCCCTCTTAAAAAAATGGTGTTATATCTACTTTGCTAGAGCACATAATTATTTGCTACATACTATTCTTCCATCTTGTCCCCACCTTTCATTGGTCTAAGATCTATAGTTAAATACAGTCAGTGCTTACCACCAGTCTTTTATTTTTTTTTTTTATTTTTTTTAACATGTTTTCCCGTTATTTTTAATTTTTTATTTATTTGTTTATTTATTTATTTTTGCGGTAGGCCTCTCACTGCTGTGGCCTCTCCCGTTGCGGAGCACAGGCTCCGGACGCGCAGGCTCCGTGGCCATGGCTCACGGCCCTAGTCGCTCCGCGGCATGTGGGATCTTCCCAGACTGGGGCACGAACCCTTGTCCCCTGCATCGGCAGGTGGACTCTCAACCACTGCGCCACCAGGGAAGCCCACCACCAGTCTTTTAAACAGTTTCCTCATTCATCTCTTAGTTGGACAAAAGTGGTCTTCCAGTAGATTCCTCAGGAAGGACTCATTAGTACAATACTCCCTGAATTCTTGTCTAAAATTGTTTTTTTCTATAAACAAGCACATGAAAAGATGTACAACATCATTAGTCACTAGGGAACTACAAATCAAAACCATAATGAGATACCACCTCACACCTCACAAGAATGACTATTACGAATTTAATATTTTAAATCTTTGCAAGTGTTGCAAGGATGTGGAGAAATTGGAATGGTGGAATGTTGCTAGTGGGAATGTAGGATGGTTCAGTTGTTATGAAAAGCAGTTGGTCACTTCCTCAAGAAATTAAGTAGAATTGTCACATGACCCAGCAATTGTACTTGTAGATTTATACCCCAAAGAGTTGACAGCAGGTACTCAAACAAATGTTTGTACCAAAATGTTCATAGGAGCAATGTTCACTTAGCCAAAAGGTAGAAAGAACCCAAATGTCCATCAATGGATAAATGGTCAAATAGTGGTTATTAACACAATGGAATATTATTCAGCCTCGAAAAAGGAATGAAGTACTGATACATGTTACAATGTGGATGAACCTCAACAACACTATGCTAAGTGAAAGAAGCCAGACACAAAAGGTCACATATTGTATGATTCCATTTCCATGAAATATCCAGAATAGGTAAATCCATAGAAACAGAAAGCAGATGAAGGGTTGCCAAGGGCTGGGGAGAGGGTAATAGGGTATAAATACTTAATGTATGCAGGGTTTGTATATTGATGGAAGCGTTTTGAGACTCTATAGAGGTGGTGGTTGCACAACACTGTGAATGTGTTAAATGCCGCTGAATTGTTCACTTTAAAATAGATAATTTTATGTTATGTGAATTTCACCATAATAAAAATTGGTTTTCTATAGCCTTGATATTTGAAGGATAGCAGAGTTGGATTAAAAAAATCCTTGGTTCACACTTCATTTGAGTTTTTTGATGAGTGTTTCATTACTCTTGCTTTTGTGATTTGCTCTTGCAAAATCTAATGCCAACCAGATTTTGTTTTCTTTATAAGTGACTTTTTTTTTGCCTGGAGGACCAGAGGATATTCTTTCTTTAACTTTAATGCCTCCTTGTTTTGTTAGGATATGTTTCAGAGTTGACTGTTTTGAAACAGTTTTCACACATGGTGGACCTTTTCAGTACGTAGATTCAGGTCTTCTTTTATTTCAGGAAAGCTTACTTATGTTTGCCTGTCTATATTGTAGCTATCATTTTCTCACTGATTCTAACTATTTCTTTAATTTCATTTTCTTGGCTCCTTTCATTTCTATCCACTGTCATCCTTAGTCATCCATCTATTTTCAGTCATCTTTATTTTCTCTTAGGTACATTATAATTTAGTCATTTCAAGGTTAATTTTTTTTTTCAACTTCTTTCCTAACATCAGTTCCCATTTTATAAGTTCCAGTTTTTCTAGTTTGTTTTTAAATTCCCGATCTGTTTTTTTTCCTATGTGCAATTGCCTTTTTTCTTTTTTTTTTGCGGTATGCAGGCCTCTCACTGTCGTGGCCTCTCCCGTTGCAGAGCACAGGCTCCGGACACGCAGGCTCAGTGGCCATGGCTCATGGGTCCAGCCACTCCACGGCATGTGGGATCTTCCTGGACTGGGGCACGAACCCGTGTCCCCTGCATCAGCAGGCGGACTCCCAACCACTGCGCCACCAGGGAAGCCCTGCAATTGCTTTTTGAATTATATTTAATTCATGTTGGAATACTGTGTTACATTTTCTTTTGCATCAGGCCTGGTTTTCTTTATTTCTTCTGGAGTTTTGCATCTACTGAAACATTTTTCTTAAACTTAAAAAAATTGAAATATAACGTAAATTCAGAAAGTAAATATCAATAGCTGAGCACCATGCTTCACTTTTTTCTCCACCATCTTAATCCACCATCATTAAGAATCTATCACATGCTAGGGTTTATCACAACACAACTTACCATAAATCATGTCATCCTTTTTGCCATTTGATTAGCGAGTGACCCAGTTTCAGAGTCCCATCATGATGTTCCACTTTCTAGGGCCATTTCTGGTATCTACCCTTAGCCTGTGTTCCCCCAAAGCAGGGTCTGAAACAGGGGCTTGCATGCAGGTACTTTATTTGGGAAATGATCCCAGTGAGAGGAGAGAGGGTCTGGGAGGAGTAAGATAGAAGGAAAAGCCAATGCAAAGTTTTATTATCGGGTTGTTGACTTCTATGAGTGATGGGGCTTATTCTTGCTGGAACCCTATAGAATGCACCTCAGGGTTTTCCATCAGAAGGATGAAAAGGGGGAGTATTGGCTCCTGACTGGCTTCTGACTCCTATTGGCCAACAGTTCCCCTGGGGAGTTAACTTCCTTGGTTGTGAATAAAAGATGGGGAAGGAGAACATGAGGTAGGGCCCAAGAAATATTTCATACTATTTTCTAATGGCTTCCACTCTTTCAGTTAAGAAGTCAGCTCTCAGTCTTAGTGTTGTCTTTTGTCTCTGACTTTTAAGATTTTGTCTTTGGTTTTCAACAATTTTTCTATGATGTGCTTCAAGTAACTTTGTTTATCCAGCTTGAGTATACAGGATTAATTCATTCTTGTAACTGTGTAGTCTGGAAAATTCTTAGCTATTATTTGTTGGAATATTGATTCTAATTCTCTTTTTCCTCTATGGGACTTCAATTATGTGTACAGGTCTACTTAGTTTTTTTACTGTGCTTTGCAAATTTTTTTTAAACAAATTGAAGGTTTGTGGCAACGCTATATTGAGCAAGTCTACTGGTGCCATTTTCCCAACAACATCTTCTCATTTCATGTCTGTGTCACTTTTCGGTAATTTTCATATTTCAAGCTTTTTCATTATTATTGTATTTGTCATGATGATCTCTAATCTGTGATCTTTGATGTTACTATTGCAAAAAGATTATGGCTCACCGAAAGCTCAAATGATAGTTAGCATTTTTTAGTAATAAGGTCTTTTTAAAAAGGTAGGTACATGTTTTTTTTTTTAGACATAATGTTATTGCACACTAAATAGACTACAGTATACCGTAAACATAACTTTTATATGCACTGGGAAATCAAAAAATTTGTGACTCACTTTATTGCGATATTCACTTTATTGTGGTGGTCTGGAATCAAACTTGCAAGTATCTCCAAGGTATGCCTGTATAACTTTCCACACAATCCCAAGTCTATGAACTGCCCCCTCTTTTTTTCTTCAGTATTTTCCATTTTTCTTCTCATGCATCCAAATTGATATTTTCTTGATTTTTTTTTTTTTTTTACAGTTTCCTCTCTTCAATCGTGTCTGATTTGCTGTTGAATACTGACCTAATGAATTCTTAGTTCATAGACGAAGTTCCTGGATGATGATTCCATTATCTGAATTACTTATGGGTGTTTCACTTGTCTGCTTAGTCTTAGTCTTCGGTCATGTGGTCTTGTCTCCTTATGTGCCTAGTTAATTTTATAAGTGTATCAAGCACCATACATAAAAAACGTAGAAATAATTTGAGGCTGGGGGATTTACTGGGGCTCCTAGTCCTCAGTGGACTCTAAATTACAACTTTTATTCTTCAAAGCCCTGTGAGTCTGTTGGAAGCTCTATTCAGCTTCTTAGCCTCTTACCCATGCTTTTAGATTGCAGTTGCATCTAGGAGAAAATCAGCCTTCCTGACTGGCTCACCGTCCCAGATCTTGTTCCTGTAATTCTATTTATTTGCTTATTTATGTATTTATTTGGTTGCACTGGGTCTTAGTTGTGGCAGGTGGGCTCCTTAGTTGTGGCATGTGAACTCTTAATTGTGGCATGCATGTGGGATCTAGTTCCCTGACCAGGGATTTAACTGGGGCCCTTGGCATGGGCAGCGCAGAGTCTTATTCACTGTGCCACCAGGGAAGTCCCCTTGCTCCTGTAATTTCTTACAGCCTAAGTAAAATGAGCTTTCCAAGTTGTTCTTAACAAGAACGGTGATCCAAACTATCAAATTTACAATTACTGGCATAGAGCTCCATCCTGTTGAAAAGTTTTCTCATTTTTGTTCTCTTATGGAATATGGATGCAGGATTCTATTTTTAATTAAAAGTTGTTTTGGATTTTCCTGGACCAGCCAGGGCAGATAACCATATGGGTGGGGGAGGGGTTTGGGTGGCTTATAAGATTTCTTAGCTCAAGACTGTCCTCTTCTGTTGTTACAGTGAAGTGCAGTTTTTAAAATAAATGACCTTCTATTAATATTGACACCATTTAATGATACTACCTTCTTTCCCTGGGGCCCACAGTTTCAGCTGGTTCCTTCTTTATTTTACTACTATGCCTCCAAGGGAGACATCCCCCTTCCAAAGTGCCTCCTTCTCTTCCAGAAGAGGTGTCTTTCCAAGGCTGCTACCTCTGGTCCTCTGCATTTCCAAGCCCCTTCCGTTCACTTCCCCTGTAGCCAGTACTCTGATCCACCAGGCCACAGACCCATCCTCAGCATTTCCTCACTCAGGGTGGACCGTCTCCTGGGAGAAACTTAGGTGATATATTATCTGTGTTCTGCCACCACTAAAATCTTGTCACAGGCTCCTCTTAACCCTTGCCTTTCTCACCCTCTGGCGTGGGCTTCTGAGCTGATGTTTAATTATGTTCCCCACTTACACATAAAGTGAAGTTTGTAGGATTTTCTGTCTTCTGGTTATGATGTAAGAGTGGGTTATCCCTTGTCCTATTAGAACCCCAAACAACGATAACACCATTTATTTTTTTGGTACGCGGGCCTCTCACTGTTGTGGCCTCTCCCTTTGCGGAGCACAGGCTCCGGACGTGCAGGCTCAGCGGCCATGGCTCATGGGCCCAGCCGCTCTGCGGCATGTGGGATCTTCCTGGACCGGGGCACGAACCCGTGTCCCCTGCATCGGCAGGCAGACTCTCAACCACTGCGCCACCAGGGAAGCCCGATAACACATATTTTTAACTTTTAGATAAAATTATTTTTTAGCTAGCCTTTTACTACTGATTTCTAATTTCACTGCACTTTGCTCAGAGAAACAAATTATAAGGTTTTGATTCTTTGAAAATTAAGACTTCCTTTGTGGCTGCGTACACGGTTAATTTTTCTTTGAACGTTCTGCACGCGTTCTATATCCATTTGAGTTTAGTGATCATATGAAGCAAATCTTCTAGACTTTTTCTTATTTTTTGATCTCTCACTGAGAATTAAACTATTAAAAAACATGTAGTCATTATAGTTCTGTCAGTTGTTGCTTCATGAATTTTGAGGCAATACTGTGGGATACATTTATTTACTCAAGTTCACTACATCTTTGACCAGTTGCTCCATTTACCAGTATAAAATCTTTGTCCCTTGTTTTCCACCTTGGATTCGATTTTGTCGGATATTAAAACTGTCACCCTACCTTAATGTTTACATATTTAATACATCTATGTCTTGTTTTATAGCTTGTCTTCCCTCTCTTGGTTAGAAAAGTCTCCCCAACCTCTAGGTTGTATTGTAGTCTCTTAAGTCTCCTTCCAAAATTTCTCTTATTTTCCCTATTGTTAATGAGGCCGTGTAAACTGCGACAAAACACATTTACAGAAAATACAGCTTGATTTTAAAGTGATACATTTCCTTAAAATTTCTTAAAAACCGCTTATGCTTCAGCTCCTTACCAGTGATCGCTGAGAGCTTTCTGAGTTTCAGCCTCTGTTACTTCACTGTAAAAATGTACAAAAGAAGCAAAGACACAAAAATTAGCTTGCTGTTTGTTTCCTTAGTTTCATGATGGCTGACTAAGAGTGCCCCTGTCATGTTAAATTAAGAGAAGTCTTAACACAAAGGAACATTTTGGGAAGGTCATAGATGACCTTCCAAGTTTGGGAAATTGTCATAGATGCTGGTATCTAAAGTAGTGGTTATAGCACCAAGAAAAGAAGGAAAAAATGTGCTTTACTAATAACTAAAAATGAGTAGGGGGATAGACAGGTGGGAGGAGATGTTGCAGCTGAATATAGGTGTGAAGAGAATAGATGACAGAAATACAAAGATCAAGATGTACATTTGATTTAAAAAGAAAACTGATGATGTTCAGTGAACAGAGAGGTGATGCTGTTATGGGGCTGAGAAAGGTGAATCTCAAGAAAGAGTGAGAGAGGGCAAAAGGCTGAGGAAAAGCCCAAAGGTATCTACCATAGAAAAGAGGTCACGTTCTAAGTCTGAGGGACCCAGATTTTACTTCAGAAAAACTGAAGGAGAAACAAGGTTTAAACATATTAGTCAATGGTATATGGAAAACGAAAGGGCAAGAACAAAAGGTGTAATGGGGCCCAATTTCCCAGCAGGTCAGACTGTAAGGTGCAGTCCACTGGCGGTACTTTATTTTGAAATGGAAGTGAAGATTCTGTCTTGCAAGATAAAAGAGATTAGGATGAGGAGATGTTTTCTAATTCTGTATCTTCAGTTTTTAAAACACTTGTTTCCATAGCTTTGATACTTTTTAGCTTTCTGGTTGACCGGCAGGTTGTTTTTGTTCTGAACAAAGGGGATGTAAAGCTGCATTTGCTCCCATTCATGGATCTAATTAGGCATGTTGCCCAAACTATAATAAATCATGGATTTAGTTTTTCTTTGTTAAGGTAGTCAGAGGCCTTCAGGCATGAGTGACTTATTAAAATGTACTCTCATAGTTGGGGATGAATGATCACCCTGGTATTGTCAATCACTCAATAATTTTATATCCCCAAAGCTCTCCCTTGGTTGTTTTGTACTACCCCAAAATGACATTTTATTCTCGTATTTGTTCACAGACATGATTCACATTTTGCTATCTAGAGCATAAGGAAATCATTCTAAATTCAGCAATAGTGCCAGTTTGACTAAAAAAAAGTTATTTTCCATATCCACCGGAATGTTAATCGGATTCTTGTTAGAACATGTGTAAGAAGTGGTTTTCATTGTCACAGCTCTTGATGTCAGATTACTAAAACAACTTATGTTTTGTTGTGGGAGCATGGGTGCACGCAGAACCTCCCCAATCACATGAACGCTCTCAGCCCACACTTCATAATACACAGAAATTATTTGTGTTTTGTGGTAACGACTGAATGGCAGGAACAGCAGAATTTCAACGTGGCTGTTCTTTATTTGATTAAATATATTCTCTATTTATTCTTAAAAAAAACTAATTTAAGTTAAACGGCAATAAACCATGATAATTTAGAAAACATGTTGAAACTGAGAGTGAAGAGAAATGTTCTCTACGTAAACCACACTGTAAACCATAAAACTTATTTTTGTCAACTGCTTCTCATGACAGTGGCTAGGAATTTGACATTTCTACTACAGTAGGCAAAAAAACATGTAAAATACACTCTCCCACATACCACATCACATCTCTATTTATATTTCCAAACTAAAAGCATTTCAGCCCCCAAAAGTGCTGAGTGTACTGTGTACGTTTACACCAAGAGCTGTAAGTTCATGTAAGCCTTACCTTAAACTGGTGTATTTGTCTGGCCAGGCCCCCTGCCCAGCGCCAATGGATCAGGCTTAGCTCACCAAGAGAAAACCATTGCTCTTGATCCTAAAAGGTGGGGAACTTTTCAGCGAACTCTGGTCAACACAAGACAAAACAAAAAACGATTCTCGGGCAGATTATGAAAACCATTTGAAGCATCCAAGACCACTTATCCACTTCAAAATGTGTCAGCAGCTATTCAACTACTTATGAAAATGAGTTTTGTGAAAATTCATGTAGTTTGAGGCCGAGTATTCTAAAACTAGAAAAGGAATCTTAAATAATCTGTTACGGTACACATCAAAGTGACAGAAACGTGGCTAATTCTCTAACGTTAGCTGAGGTATACATGCTATACAGTTGACTAGATCTCAGATTTATAATAAAAACTTCCCCTTTCCACTTAAAGATCATAAGAAGTCAGCACAATCTGGTCTTCTCCCTGCTGAAAGGGTATTTAGTTTGGGATGTAATGTTTTAAAACAATAATACAAACCTCCTGGGAGAATACCACAATAAATGTCTCAAAAACCACTCAGTTAATCCCAGGGTATAATCCGGCTGTTTTAAATTACTGCAGGGAATATTACGGGCCTTAATGACACTGTAACTGCTTAAAGCCAAAGAAAGCTAGAAAGAGAGGCCAAGAAGATGAGCTCAGAGCCAGCTGAAGTGACAACAAACATGTGGCTGTTTATTAGGATTGGAGAGGTTTAGTCTGCAGATGTTTGTGGTCTCTAGAAGGTTCCAGAGGAATGAGTTGTTATGAAGATTTGCAGAGTTTGATGAGAGCAAGATTCTTCTTGGAGATGGCAGGCCCCAGACAGGGAGGCCCAATGGTAGAGACAGAATTTATAGATTTCTGTGGTCAGATCATACTCTACTGGTTCCACAATGTACATCAACAAATTAATATTGTACGGCTGTCATTTCAAAGCCTCCTAAAGACGAGAGTCATTATTGAAGCCATTAGAGCACAGATGGTTCAAACTATATGCAGATATTCATACTTGCATTTTTGCATTATAGCTGCTTTTTTTTTTTTTTCTGTTGAACTGTAATGAATTGTCTCATAATCTATTCCATCTTCTTGCCATTAGCAGGCTTTGAATGTTCACAAATAGGAGCAAAGAACTCATTTTCCAGAGCTTTAATCACACAAAGAGGGAATGCCTAATTCTCTAAATGAAATGGTCTGTGATCACTGAAGCAGAGATTTAATATATCACGGCAAATTAGGTAGATTTTAATAAATTACTTATCTCCCTGAATACTTTACATATGCTTAAGAAGGAACATAGCCTGTTTGCAAACAGTGAAAACCCACAGCCTATAAAAATCCTTTGAAGAAAATGACAAATAAAAAAGTAAATTAAAAAATGAAATGCATTATATCCTAGACCTCTAGAGACAATTCCTTTGCAGCATTGATTCACAGCTCCATTAAAAATATCAATTAAATCCTTCAGTGAGATTGAGTAAAAGCTAGAAAATTAACTTTCTGAGCTGCTTTTCGATGATCTGGTTATCCAGATACACCCTCGCATTGTAGAAGCTTGATGTAAATTTAAAAAATGATAAAAAGATACTCCTTTCAGGTCTAACTAAGCATATCAGAATTTGAGGCATATTTTTAATATTTTCTTTCTATGTCATAAGCTAAGTTTTCAAAGTGTAAATTTCATGTATCTGTCTCTTCTTTACATACACACATTCCTGGATCCCATATTACCATTACAAATACATGAAAACAATACAATTAAGAAGAACTGTAATTTTTAAGAAAGAAAAACAAAAAACTTGCAGTAATTTAATAAGCTGGTGCCAAGTCTCATTCTTTATATTTAATTGATAGAAATGGCATGCATCAAAGAAAATGCATACTGAGCTTTAACATGCATAAAATGGATATTAGCATTTTAAAGAGGAAGATTAACACATTAATCCAAGTAATTTTCATATATTGCTTCTAATAAAATCTTCACAGTGCAAAACTCTTAATGAGGCTAATCATACACATTCCATTTAGTGGGACAATTAGGGATAACGTAAAAGTATTTCTTTTTCATAGGTTTTCTAAGATTTATGCTTTTTGCTTATTAAAAATAAAAATGGGAATTGCATTTCAGTTCTTCATAAGAAAATGTTGAAAATGCAAATAGACTTTCTCATGTTATCATGTAGGTATAAATTATTGAGAAGGTGTTGCCCACTGTGGAGAACTTAAGTCCTGAGGGGATGGCAGTCATGGGAAGGAGGGAATAGAAAAATAAACAAATGGAAAAAGTATACAAAACTTGAACACTTCAAACCCAGGCCTCCTCCCTCCCAGCTTCTCATGAATTATAGATTACATACACCAGAGTAATTACGAAAATCTCATCTAAGTGCTTTCATGTGAGCATTTACTCAGGAGTAGGAGATGCCTCTGGAGCAGTTTCTTTCAAGCCTCCAAGTCATCTCTGTATTGCTCGTAGACAGACCGTAGGGCATGGAGTGCTTCGACAGTTACCCTGAGCTTGCCAATACCTCCACCATCTGCTCGAGCATCCAAAACTAGGGAGAAGATAGCAGAGTGTTAATATCATTCAACAGATTTTTCTTCAGAGAGTCTAGCTGAAACAGTAGTTGAAAAGATGAACACAGGCTCTACAGAAGTCCAAAGTTCACTGGTATCTCAGAAATCTAAAAACCAAAGCTTTTCATGTGTGTATGAGTGTGTATACACATTTCAGGTGTACTGTATGTATGTGTACATATTGCTTGTAGAGTTAAAACTAATGATCTAATCCTGAAGTTTACCCAGTGGAAAGACTATAGGATAATGATTCCCACAGAATCAGAATTTCTTAGAAGGACATAAAAGTCTAAAAGGGATCAAGATAAGACAACAAAGAATTTGTTCTAACACACCGTGTTAACAAATACCAGAATGGCAACTTACTGTAAAGAAATTACATGACCATAACTTGAAATGGTTATTTATATATTTTTAAAGATTTTTTTTTGATGTGGACCATTTTTAAAGTCTTTATTGAATCTGTTACAATATTGCTTCTGTTTTGTTTTGGTTTTTTGGCCACGAGGCATGTGGGATCTTAGCTCCCCGACCAGGGATTGAACCTGCACCCTCTGCATTAGAAGGTGAAGTCTTAACCACTGGATCGCCAGGGAAGTCCCCTGGAATGGTTATTTATCTTTCTAAGGAAAATATTCCATTTAAAATAGATTCTATGTGAAATTAGAAAAAGTTAAAATGGCAGACCCAGAATCTTAAGGTCTATGGAATGGCTTTGAGGGTCTATGAACTGATGTTGCAAGAAAGTAGATGTAAAATTTTGAGCGTCTGTGGGCTTTTCTGGGAAGGAGGCACAGCTTTCAGTGGTGTATCAAAGGCAGACTGTTTGATAATTCTCTGAGCTCAGTGGTGGGGGCCAAATGGGATGCTGATTTCAGACCCCAAACCTCTGTGAACAGTGATAACCTACTAGTGACTCAAGGCCAGAATTTTGGACTTTGTAAGTCTTGACAGCACTTATGAGTCTATATAGTTTCTTATGTATTTTCCTCGTGGTTTTCCTTGAACTTTTAATATGTGTGTGTGTTTAATTCCAAGAAAATTTGTAAGGAAACCTTCAAATAAAACTTAGTATACAAAGACTTAGGTGGAGAAATGAGCAGGCAGGGAGATTGCAGGGGCACAAATGGTCCCCAGCACACTGCCGAGCCTTCACCTCTTCTTTGGAACGCCTCACTTCTATGTCTGGCACAGAGCAATGCATTAAAAACCTAACCTTACCAGCGTTTAATTTTCTGACTCT
>NW_006786802.1:2342015-2357470 GCF_000442215.2 Lipotes vexillifer | reverse complement strand
CTCTTTCCCAGAACAAGGCCACAATAGCTGTCTCTATCAGACCAATATGATCATTTGTGGTCTTGTAGCATGAGAAGATGGCTTTTGAAACAGCACTGACTGTAGAAAAGATAAAGAATATAAAGCACAGATAATTCTGAACATTTCTGTCAGACTCTCTTGGTTCTGGGTGTTTTTAATAGGACTTAGGTTCATATTTTAATCCTCTCATCTTTTTCTTCTGTGCCTGCCAAAGTTGTGATATGTGTGTGATATGTATAGTTTATAAAATTTCCCAGAATAGGTTTCTAGTTTGGTTACTTGGTCTAATTTGGTTAATTATTTGGCTTGATCCTGACTTTTGAGCACTTGACACACATCCAGGACAAGCAGCTTGACATGTGAACCACAGCTGAACTATGGTGTAAGCAGAGTGCCTGGCACTTAAGAGGTGCTCAGTAAAGTGTTCATTTAATGCATGGATAAATGAGTAAACAAACTGTGTACATTTTTCCAGTGATGGATGGCTCTGCTGACTTAAGAAATGAGATTAGGACTCAGCCTCATTTCTTCATTTATTGTACAGCCCAGGCCATCCCTGATTATTATTTTTAAAAGTCTTGATTTCATAAAGTACAGTGCCTTCAGCATGTTCTAAATATGTTATCTAAGGATAAGGGGTAGAAATCAGGCATTGTTGGGACTCACACCTGGTGAGGTGCAAATCTAGAAGAGCACTTTTTGTCAGGAATCCCTAACTCCTCCCTGAATCCTGATGAGAAGCAAGTGACCAAAACTACTCAGTTATATGCAATGACTATATCACCGGACTGTAACATTGAAGTAAAGAGAAGCCTTGCAGAACACACTGTAATGATCACTCAGAATAAGGTGCCTTAGCTGAAATAAGGGTTGACAGCATGAGGCTTCTACAAACAACATTAAAAAAAATCCAGTGGCCACATTTTTGTCCCCCACAACCCCCCCAATACTAACAAAATGAATAATTCCTTGAGAAACACAATTAATTATTTTTAAATTTCTGTTGATTCAAAGGAAGGCAGAGAAGGAGGGTAAGGGGGGGATGTAGGGAGAAATTCCAGCCTCAACAAAACATCAGCTTGAGTCGCAAAGGATTAAACTAGTGTGTGACTCAACGTCCTTGCAGCCAGCAAAAAGAAGGTTTTAATAAAGAATTTGGATTTCAGCAATTGCTGGTTGTACAGACTGAGCAATACTTCCACCCATACCATCAATACTTTGCTCGATGATGTCTCTCCCTTCCCGAAACATGTCGGCGAGGTCAACGTTAGCAATGCCGATGTCCTCACACTCC
The DNA here is from genome assembly GCF_000442215.2 of Lipotes vexillifer. NCBI lineage: Eukaryota > Metazoa > Chordata > Mammalia > Artiodactyla > Lipotidae > Lipotes > Lipotes vexillifer. The sequence continues at coordinate 2,356,155 of NW_006786802.1, read as the reverse complement.
AGATCCTGCTCATCCTCTGGAGGGTCACTGACCACAGTGAAGCGAACACTGAGAAGGGAAAGAACACAGAACATCGCTACAAAGTGAGAAAAAAAAAATCACAAATGAAACAAAACTCCTGAATGGGTTTTTATCACAAACTGTGAAATCTCAGTTTCCAATTATTCCAATAAAAAGAAAATTATATAAGTTATTATATGAACGATTAGAATTATTATAGCACACCCAGACTTCACATGAACACTAATTCACTTTTCTAAGCACTGATTATCATTTATCACTAGAATCTGAGAAAATTACTAGGCGAAGAGAAGAACCAGATGTTCACTGTATTATACATTATCTGATCATATTTTGACATGTCTACTTTTAAGGCTAAAAGGATCAAGTGAATAAAGACCAGGGAGGTTAGGGCAGCTTTTTCAACAGAAATGCAACATTTTCTATAGAAATGCACAACTTTGGAGTTTCTACTAAGCAATTTAACCAACTGTGTTCTATATATTCTTAATTATGTTAGCTAAACGTTGTAGCTCTACCCAATAGCTATATGAAATGTTTGTATTAGTTCAGCAATCTTTCAACTTACAATCATAGCATCCAAGTTTTATTTTACTTTTAGACATATAATTGGAGGGTTCTGATGGAACTGATTTGAATTAGTGGCTTGTGTTGAGGCCAAACACACTTGGACTGACCAAATGACAGGAATTTACAGTTAAGTACTCTTTTGATATGTCTTGGCAGCATAGCTTAAACCACGAATGCTTGTAAACGACCATTTTAACCATTTTCAAAATCTATCCATCCCAAATCAGAAACAAAACAAGAAACTTGTTTCTTAGATAACACTGTTAGGTAAAAAACCTAAGGCTCTGGGATGTCATGCCTTGAAAAATATGCACGATTAAAATCCTTTCCAAATGCTTACAGGTAAACATGACAATATTTTAAAATAATTTGCTAAAAGTATTCAACATTTCATTTCTTTACTAAGTCTCTGTTTTTCTATAGCAATAAATTCTGATCAGGAAATAGAAAGATGGATATTTTATATGATGCATAAAATAGATAAATTAAGATTAAGTGGTTTAAGGCATCCGTTCTGGGTTCAAATTTCTGCTTTCCTATTAATTAGCTGTGTGACCTTGTACACATTACTTAACCTCTCTGATCTCGGTTTCCCTATCTGTAGAATAGTAATGATTCACTGGGCTCTTGTGAGGATTGGATGAGATGATACATGTAAATGGTGCCTGGAACACATTAAGCACTGAGTAAGTGTTTGCTCTTTTATTATTACTATTTTTAATCTAGGTAGAGCTCCTTAAGCTTCTACATTTCTATGGGGAGAGAAAAAGAATGCATGGGAAAGGCTTGTCTCAACTGAAAACCGAGACACCCAAATTATACAATGACTGTATCACTCATTAAACAAGAAGAATGATGATGAAAGATATTGTCCTAAAATGAATATACTTAGAAAAGAAGGAATTAGAAGTGATATTTGATGCACATTTTACACCCACAAGACTCACAGAAAGGATGGAGGCTACAAGATTGTAATAATATTAAGTGTTATCCTTATATAATGTCACATATCTAAGGATAATTATCTATATACTTTACAAATGCATACTATTACCTCCACTGAATACATGAGAATTCTGGGACAAAGAAAAAAAAAAAACCTTCTAAGTGCCAGAGAAAGGGCTAAAAACAAAAAATGCAATATTTCTGGTTTAGATTCTATAGAGAGCAAAATGAGATGTCAAATACAAAATTAAGAAACTAAAGTTAGGCTCTAAAGGGAGGAAGGTACACTAAAATAATTTTAAAACTACAGCTTGGCTTCGGCTAAACTGTACATACACATACACGGACACACACAGACACATCTCATCTTACCTTGAACCCTGCCAAAACAAAGAGATGGAACCTTGCTTTACATGCTGAAAGAGGCTTCACTAACCAGCTTAAATGTCATCTCCTCGGGTTTGCCTTCATGTTATTATTACTTTTTTTATTCCTACTTTTTGTTTTTGGCCACGCTACAAGGCTTATGGAATCTTAGCTCCCTGACCAGGGATCGAACGCGGGCCTGGCAGTGGTACTGCGGTGTCCTAACCACTGGACCGCCAGGAATTCCCTTTATGTTATTTTCCATTTTAGCAGCTTGTTTAGCTTTCTCTTAGTACCTATTGTAATATGTAATTGGTTGATTTGTTTACTTGTTGTCTGTCTTCCTCAGTGGAATGTATACTCCATGAGTGCAAAGACATCCTCTTGTTCAGCATTTTAGTTCCTGATACTTAGGTAGGGATCATAAATATTTGTTGAATTACTACATGAACTGCAGAATGGAAGTCCTAGTTGAAGGCTGGCTCATTTGGGGAAGGTTGACTGGAGAAGGCAGGCCTTGGGCTGGGCCTCAAGATTTAGACCTCAGACGTCACCTGCTGTCATTTAGGAAACAAGAAGGCACTGAAACTCCTTAGATGATTTAGCAGTTTTGATTCTTTCCTCATTCTGAAATAGTTCGTTTTTATATGAAACAGGATAGAAGAGCCTAAGGGCTCACCTGTGAGTTTTACATACTGGTGTGCTGATAGTTATGTTGGATCTGTACAGGAGAACACTGTGAAAGGGAAGAAATGAAACCAAAAAGGAACCTTAAGTCGGTGTCAAAACCACGACTTCAAATAAATAATTTCCAGACTCTCATTTCAATGTGTTGACTCCCTTTTAAAGTGACGCTTGTATATTTGCAAATATAGCATGGGGCAGAATGCAAAGGTACTATATGTGATTCATTATACAATGCACATCATCTTATGTGTGTCAGAGAAGATTGGCCAAACTTATCTAACTGTGGCTCTGTAAGTTATGACCAATGTTCAAGGGGGCTACTGTCTGAGAAAATGAATTCTTAGAAACTAGGAGGTACTTTAATTAATGTGACCTCAGAGTACTTAAAAAAGGTGAGAACACTCACTGGAATAACAGTTGTCTTTTGGTTGTGGAAAAATGTAAATGTAAACTCCTTTTTTTTCCCCCCTTAAGAAAATGATACTGTCAAAGGAGAGAAATGGGACAGGGCTATTCTCCCATGATGGCCCCATCCCTCCACTGGCAGTCCGAGGAGCATGTGGCCGGCGCTCCAAGCCCTCAGCTGCCATCAGCCCCGAGCCAGTCACTCTGCACCTGCAGTGCCTCCTGCAGTATCTAAAATGACATGAACATTTGTGCCTCTGTGGGCATTTAGAAATTTTTAGGGAAACAATGATGGGAGAGTGGGAGTCATTACAGCTATGGTGGACTTTTTTTTTATTTTTAAAGTTCAGTTCTGGGCAGTGATGACCCAGCTTCTTGACCGCAGAGAAGTAGATGACATGGCCAGTGTTGTTTAATCACTAGTGACCTGGGATACCCCAGGGGGCCAGTGGTATTTGAGGTGGCCTTGAAAGAAGCTGAAGTATACAAATTAAGTAAAACCTGAGTGATTATCTACCGTCCTGGGAAAAACAGAACCTCAGGGCAATTAATAGGGTTTTCCTACTCTTTCTTCAGAATCAAGATCCAAGGAGGGACTTCCCTGGTGGTCGAGTGGTTAAGAATCCTCCTTCCAACGCAGGGGATACAGGTTTGATCCCCGTTCAGGGAACGAAGATCCCACATGCTGCGGGGCAACTAAGCCCACGTGCCCTAGAGCCCACACACCACAACAAGAAAGCCCACGTGCTGTAACTACTGAGACTGAGTGCTGCAACTACTGAGCCCGCATGCCATTAGAGAGCCCGCACACCGCAACTACTGAGACTGTGTGCCACAATGAAGATCCCGCATGCCGCAACTAAGACACGGCGCTGCCAAATAAATAAATATTAAAAAAAAAATCCAAGGAAATGATACATGTATTTCAAGGAGTTAAAGAAAAATCCACTGTCAGATCCTAAGAGCTAAGAAGTTCAGTTTCATTTCATGAAACAGAAGATTAGATGCTAGTTGGGAAGCTCTTTTGAAAAATATAATGTCGTTAATGTTCACTTCCTGACCTCTAGGAAACAGATGAACCTCAGTCTCTTTCTCAGGTGGGGGAGGGGTAAGTGCTGGTTTGAGGCAGTGAGAGGCTTTGTCACTGATGGGCCATAAAGGCAAGGAGAAGAGGACAATGGGGAGATAAAGTGTCCAACCAGGCCAACGGGGACAAGCCAGCAGAGGGGCCTTGGCGAAGCCCCCAGCTCAGGGGTTGATGGGGAGCACTTCGATAACTCCTCAGACTGCATGGATGGGAGCTCAATCAAAAGTATGAACTTATTTATTTATTTAAATTTATTTATTTATTTATGGCTGCGTTGGATCTTCGTTGCTGCGTGCGGGCTTTCTCTAGTTGCGGCGAGTGGTGGCTACTCTTCGTTGCGGTGAGAGGGCTTCTCACTGCGGTGGCTTCTCTTGTTGCGGAGCATGGGCTCTAGGCACATGGGCTTCAGTCGCTGTGGCTCGCGGGCTCTAGAGCGCAGGCTCAGTAGTTGTGGCTCACGGACTTACTTGCTCCGCGGCAGGTGGAATCTTCCCGGACCAGGGCTCGAACCCGTGTCCCTTGCACTGGCAGGTGGATTCTTAACCACTGCGCCACCAGGGAAGTCCAGCAAGAACTTATTAAGATCAGGATTTTTTCCTTCTCGAAAGGGTATAATTTCTCTACTGACCAAAAATGCAAAGTGTCCTGTTCAAGTTTGCCCCCAAAAAGCATTAAAAATAACATGAAATGATGAACTATTAAAAAGTGATAGTGAGGTAAAAATTAGTATGAAAGGCTGATGAACTATTACAAATAATAATATTACTACTGCTTATAATGACGGCAATTAATACTTACTGTGCACTTACTCTGTGTCAGGTGCTATTCTATCCATCTTACACATATCATCTCATTTAATCTTTACAACCACCCTGTATTATCTCCATTTTACAGATGCAGAAAGTGAGGCACAGGGTGGTTGTCTGAGGTCAGACAGCTAGTAAGTGATAGAACAAGAATTTATATTCCAGCCATTGAGTCCAGAGTGCCCCCTCCTGGCAATCACTGTTAGGTGCTTTACACTTATACCTGACTGACAATGGGATACTTTATATACTACACTGTACAGTCTTTTGGTTTGCAAAGCACGATAGGATCTTTACAGTTACTCTGTATGATAGGCAGGGCTGTGATACTTCTAGGAGGAAAGAGACCCAGAGAGGTCACATACTCATTCAAGGACACTGAGTGAATCAGGGAAGTAAGGTGTTCTGCTTCCTCACCTTGTGCTTTTTTTTCCCCACCACACCACGCTACAGAGATCTACTTTGTATGAACCGCCAGATAATTTAGAATGCTTAAATGTACCTTCTATTAGGCATCTCTTGTTTAAGTAGTATAGCTTTTAAGATGTCTCTCTTGGCTTGGTTGTTTTCTTTATCCACGTAGATCACTAAACCAAAAAAAAAAAAAAAATCCGCAAGAAGTCATTCAGGAATATGCTACATTAGTACCATTATGTATTTGTATAAATACCTGTTTTTAGAGACGCAAGTCATACCACCTCACTTGTACGCAAGGGAAAAGAAAGCCGCGCTGGAAACCAGAATCAAATCTGAATAGTCATGTGATCTAATGTCATGTCACTGGCAGGTTTACGTGCACACTGTCAGAAAAGATATAAGCAACATCTAAGAGTGCCACATCGCTGTCACTGCCTGTTAATGGCAGTGGCAGTCGTGACAGTAAAAGCCAGCGGTCTTTATTGCTTTGTATTTGAGGGATTTACTGCATTTTCTTTCACCCAAGAAGCAAGTGATATGATAATGTATGGCAGAGAGCTTGTCCTTCCTGACAGCCCTGGTAATTTAATCCTTCTCTCCTGCCACAACATGCAATAAAAGAGGCATCCTAGCGCAATGGGTTGAGGAAATCCACACGCTGACACTTGCTGGTGGTTGGGTGGGGGTACGGCATAGACCTGTAGTGGAAGGGAGAGAGAGAGGCTTTTTAGGGTGTGAAGTTTGTCTTTGGTTTTCAGAGGTTCACGCTGGCATGCAGGAGTGTGGTTAGACTTTACTTGGCTGAAATATAAGATTAGGTAACTCATCTAAAGACCCACCAGGAAGAAGACAGTGAACACGTGAAACTGTAAATGTCTGCACTTTGGGAAAATGGCATCTCAGAGTGTGAACACTCTAATTTTCATTCTGATTATTTTTTGTCAGCTCGGCAGCCTTTCAGCCATGCGTTAACTTCTGAAGACATTTCTTTTTCAGGCGCCATTTTGGAGTTAAAGTCTCTCCTGTGACCAGATCTCAATTTAGAGATAATCCCTGATCAAAAATACACAAAGGGTGAAAGATACCATGACAGTTCTAAAGCCAGGTTCCGTTAGGAACAAACATATTTCATACTGAGAATGTTTCCCTGGACAATTTGAGTTCAACCTCAAATTATGATGCTATCAACTCATTTAATCGTTGGCTAGTTGAGCAAATATTAGCCGAGGGCCAGGGATGGCACGTGCTGGGCACTGAGTGAGGCACAAAGGTCTGTGTGGAGGTGGGTTGGTAGTTTAAGAGAAGGAAGAACCAAGGGCAAACAGCAGCTCTTAGCTTTTTGCTCTTTGCACGATACCATGTTAGTAAATGCGACTGATGATATAGGTTACTGAGATTTACAGGAATCATAAAAGACAAAGTGTTCTTGTAAATTTTGTAAATATAGTGTTTTACTTATCAATGCTAAAAAGGCATGCTTTTAAAAAAAGTCATGCTTTTCCACTAATGCTGGGAGATGGGACCTCATTTGGCCACCAATACACCAAGCTAAATTTGAACTTTTTTTCCCAAATCAGAATTTTTTGTTTTTGCTGTTAATTACCAATTCAAGATACGGTAGGCCATATCCTTTCTGACTTCAGAGTTCTAGAGCTTTTAAGCCATACTGGCCTACATTTCTTTTGTGATAATTTTTCTCAGTTTTACTGAGATATAACTGACATATAACATTGTATTAGTATTAGGTGTACAACATAATGATTTGATATATGTATATATTGCAAAATGTTTATCATAGTGAGTTAACATCCATCACCTCACATGGTGACAATTTTTTTTACTCTCTTAGCAACTTTCAAATACACAATACAGTGTTGTTAATTATAGTGGTCTACATTGCTTGAAGACAAGGGTAATCTCAGTGATTTAAAACAAAAAAAAAAAGACTAAATTCAACGTCTAGTATCCAAATAGTCTTTCAATTAAACTAGACCAGTTCTGATGAATCTCAACAGCTTGAAAAAATTTTTTTAATGTGATAAAATATACATAACATAAAATTTACTGTTTTAACCATCTTTAAGCATACAGCTTAGTGGCATTCAGTACATTCACACTGTTTTGCGGCCATCTCCACTATCCATCTCCAGAACTTTATCATCATCTCCAACTGAAACCACACCCACTGAACAGTAACTTCCTACTCCCTCCTCCTCTCAGCCCCTGGTAACCACTATTTTACCTTCTGTCTCTATGACTGTGACTATTCTAGATACCACTTATAAGTAGAACCATATAATATTTATCCTTCTGTGTCCGGCTTATTTCAATTAGCATAACGTTTCCAAGGTTCATCTATGGCATGTGTTAGGATTTCATTCCTTTTTAAGACTCAATAATGTTCCTGTATGTACATGTATATACACATACAGACACATACATACAAACACAGCACATTTTGTTTATCCATTTGTCTTTTGATGGATATTTAGGTTGGTTTCACCTTTGGCTATTGTGAATAATGCTGTGATGAACATGGTGTACAAACATCTGTCAGAGTCCTTGCTTTTAATTCTTTTGGGTACATTCCCAAAAGTACAATTGCTAAATCTTTGGCAATTCTATGTTTAACTTTTTTTAAAAAAAATCTTTACCACTGAAATTGGTAAAAAAAATGATATAGTTGTGACACCTTCTGCTTCATCCAGTTGACCAGCACACTGTATATCCTATTCTCTTGACAAAGATAAAAATAGTGATGGCCACCATTTATTGAGTGATGTTTATTATGTACTATGTACTACACTCAATACTTTCCTTACTGCAATCACATCTGTTAAGAACCATGCTGACCCACATTTTACAGATGATTAAGCAGACCCAGAGAAGGTAAGTAATTTGCCTCAGGTTACCTAGTTAGAAAGTGGTGGAGCCAGAATTTGAATCCAGGAAGCTCTTCCCCATGGCCTGCCTTCTTAACCTCCATGCTATACCTTCTCCTTCTTCCACATGAAGCCAGAGCTCTTCCTGCTGTTTAAGCTGCAACCATGTTGTTAGCACAGACTGGGATGTGAGAGAGAATTCCATCGCTGTATCAAGAGAGGCCATCTCGCCCTCCTTTCACTCTTTCTTAAAGGGATATTGCTTTAGATATTTACATCTGGTCCAGGTGCGTTAACCAGTTCTCTTGACTGAACACTTTCAAAAATTCCTTTTTGACAAATAATAAACGCTGGAGAGGGTGTGGAGAAAAAATAGCCCTCCTATACTGTTGATGGGAATGTAAAATGGTACAGCCACTATGGAGTACGGAGGAAAAAATAGCCCTCCTATACTGTTGATGGGAATGTAAAATGGTACAGCCACTATGGAGAACAGTACGGAGGTTCCTTAAAAAACTAAAAATAGAGTTACCATATGATCTTGCAATCCCATCCTGAGCATATATCTGGAGAAAACTATAATTCGAAAAGATACATGCACCCCAATGTTTATTGCAGCACTATTCACAGTACCCAAGACATGGAAGCAACTTAAATGTCCATTGACAGATGAATGGATAAAGAGGATGTGGTACATATATACAATGGAATATTACTCAGCCATTAAAAAGAATGAAATAATGCTATTTGCAGCAACATAGATGGACCTAGAGATTATCATACTAAGTGAAGTAAGCCAGATAAAGACAAATATCATATGATATCGCTCACATGTGAAATAAAAAAAAAAAGATCAAAATGAACTTATTTACAAAACAAACGGGCCCACAGACATAGAAAACAAACTTATGGTAACCAAAGGGGAAAAGGTAGGGGGAGGGATAAATTAGGAGTTTGGGATTAACAGATACACACCACTATATATAAAATAGATAAACAACAGGGACCTACTGTATAGCATAGGGGACTATACATAGGGGATATTTTGTAATAAGCTATAGGGGAAAAGAATCTGAAAAAGATACCTATCTATCTATCTATCTATCTATCTATAACTGAATCACTGTGCTGTACACCTAAAACTAACACAACATTGTAAATCAACTATACTTCAAAAAAAAAAAATTCCTTTTCGAAAAAACTCAAGCTACTTACTGATGAGTTTGGTTCTCCAAAAGAGTACCAAGTTAGAACTACACAGCTCTCCTGCTTGCACAAACAAGGCCTAGACTGGGGATCTTAATCTAGCCTAATGGTTCTTAGTCTTTAATGAGCATCAGAATCCCTGGAGGATGTGTTAAAAATGCAGATTACTGAGCTCACCTTCAATTTCTAATTCAGTAGGTCTGGGTTAGGGCCTGAGAATTTGCATTTCTAATATCTTCCCAGCTGCTGCTGCTGCTGGTCAGGATACCATTGAGAACCAACGTTTGGGCCCAACACTCCTTTGCCTGATTTTTGAAAAGGATCAGGAACTAGTAAACATTTTTTTTGTGTTAAACATGTGGGAGATAGAGACACTTTGGTTACCTCTAATTAGGTCATGATCCCAAGGACATCCATTTGGTGTTCTGAATTAGATGGTTAAAAAAAATCTACAATTTCAAAACTTGAAATACATCCTTTAAAAAGCAATTCTGGTGATTATGAAATGTATCAGAACTCTCCAAAAGTTAAGCCATCTACCTTTCATTCTCATCAGAAATCACATTTGTTTAGGACTTGCTAGATTTTGACAAAAATTTACTGAAAGCATATGTCTCAAACAAGATACAAACCAGTAGTCCAAATACTTGAGTTGATCTTGAATTGTCTACCATTAAAAACACATCCCTCACTTCTGCAGGCTGGAGAAATCCTTATTTTCTTTATCAATGTCATTTGGCAGAAGAAATGCAGATGGTTTAATTATATCAAGGCTTGATAACCTTGAAGATAACTTTTGTGTTAAAGTGTTATCATCCTCCCAGTCCTTATCTTTGCCAAGTTTTTCCACCCATTAGTAACAAAATCTAAAGTTCTGCATCCTTTTCATCTTCTGCATTAAACTTTAATTGTTCCAACAGATAGACCATTCAATGCTCAGAGACTAAAGGCCTAGATCTGTATAAGTCTCATAAAAACTTTGGACGATTTCATTAATCTTTTTTCTCCCCACTGTCAACTCCCTAGAAGACTTTATTCAGCCCAGACAACATTCTGTAGACCTACCATTAATCTTATTCTTTTCCAAACTATTTTCTTGCTTTCTCAGTGTTCTCCAAGCAAATTTTTCAAGCCCAATAAAATACAAATGTTTTGTTCTTGCTACCAGTGTCTAGCAAGTTAATTCAACGTTGATTCTTTTCTTTTTTCTTCTAGTATTAGTAGCCCTAAAAAGATATATATTTCGTGTATGTGAAACTGGTATTAACACCTCTTAATAAAGAGACTGAATTAGCCTATGAATAATCCTGGGGATCACTAGTCTAAACCTCTCATTTTATGTACCTAATTTAGGCCTCAGTATACAAATCGCTTTTGAATAGATTCAAGTCATAATGCAGAGTAAAAATCATTGCAAGGTTTGGTTAACCTCTCGCCTGGTATGGTGTTCAAATAGGAGACAGCATGTACTAACTGTCCTTTAAATTTTCTGTCTCAATTAAAATGTCAGTTTGGAAATAAAACTACTTTCATTAACATTTAATAAGATTTGGAAGATGTAAGCCTACATTTATATTGACCTTTTATATCAAATAACAAGTGAATGGTTAATCATTACAATAATTAGATGAGTGAGATAGTTACTTATTAACCAAAGATTCAAGGAGATTCTCCTGCAATGAAGGAGATGCAAACATAGTAATTTAAAAATAAACACTTTCAGTATGGCCTACTTAAGTGAAAAATAAACCTTCTCCAAGGTTAATGTTATTTCTCAAATTTGCTGATGATCTAGGACTTCATTTTTTCAGATACAGTAGATATAAAACAGCATTAATTTGCTTCTAAGCACAAAGTACATTCCTCTCCCTTCCCACCAGATAAATATCCTTAAAATTCTTTTCAGTTAACCTTGAAAATTCTACATAGTCAAATCTCAACAGGTAGGAATAGAAGCTGCAGAAAGGTACAGGAAACACTTCTAATGAATTAAATTCTAATAGATTACTGGTTTTCTTGTTGATATCAAATGACTAATTCATTAGAAACATAAGCAACTCTTAAAATACCATTTAGATAGTAGGGTACCTTGCAGTAAAAGGAAAACATTTAAAACAACCAAATCAATGCCAACCAACCAACCAATAAACCAACAAAAAGCCTCAAACAGACCTAGGTCACCATGTGAGAATGTACAAAATTCAGGATACTTGAGCATGTATCACAGGTTTCATCCAAAGAATGATTTGCATTGCTCCTTAAGCAAATGGAAACCTCTGTTCTGCTGCATGGCCGAGTGTCTCAATGTACAACCAATTTCTAAAACACAATTTTGTTGTCAGTCCAACCAAAGAGTCTACTGTTGCCCTTTACAACAAATAATACAAAAACCAGAAGGGCTTGTCTCTTTCCTTGGGTGGTACCTTCGTTAAAATTAGTTGACTAGGGACTTTCCTGGTGGTGCAGTGGTAAAGAATCCACCTTCCAATGCAGGGGATGTGGGTTCGATCCCTGGTCAGGGAACTAAGGTCCCACATGCCGTGGGGCAACTAAGCCCACGCTCAACAACTACTGAGCTCGCGTGCCTCAATGAGAGAGCCTGCGTGCTGCAAACTACAGAGCCCACGTGCTCTGGAGCCCACGTGCTACACTAGAGAGGGAAAACCCTCACGCCACAACTAGAGAGAAGCCTGTGCGCTGCAAGGAAAGATCCCACATGCTGCAACTAAGACCTGACGCAGCCAAAAAAAAAATAATAATAATTTAAAAAATTTGAGGAATATTTAAAAAAATTAGTTGACTAAACAGTTTTTTCATTACTAATAATATCGTAATTATGGCTTACTTTTCTGATACTTTGCAGTTAAAAGATCTCTAGGAAGCTTGAGAAAATATTTTTGGAAATGTTCTATTAGATCAAGTCAATGAAAGGAAGGAGAAATCAGATTCTTGTCCTGACCATGTTACTTATTTCCCATGTGACTTCTCAACCCACCTGTTATCACAGAATTATAGAATCTGAGCTGGAAGGGTTCTTAGCACCTTATTCAACAGATAAAACAGGGAATCACGAAATTGAAACACGTTGCCCAAGTTCTCGTAACTAGTAAGAATTGTAGATACAAGGAAGACTAGACCAGATCTCTGGATACTCATGATTACTATTTCAAGCAATGAGCATGTTTCTAAAAATGCCAACTGCAAAACAAACAAACAAATCATGAGCATTTGTAATCCTAGTGGTACAATAGAACAATTATACATGTTGATTAAAATGAAATTTATAGGGCTTCCCTGGTGGCGCAGTGGTTGAGAGTCTGCCGGCCGATGCAGGGGACACGGGTTTGTGCCCCGGTCCGAGAAGATCCCACATGCCGCGGAGCGGCTGGGACCATGAGCCATGGCCGCTGAGCCTGCGTGTCACGGAGCCTGTGCTCCGGAACGGGAGAGGCCACAGCAGTGAGAGGCCCGCGTACCGCAAAAAAAAAGAAAAAAAAAAAAAAAGAAATTTATAAAACTGGTGAGAAAAAAAATATTGGTGTTCAACTAGCATGAGATGGCCTGTTTTGCTAAAGATAATGCAACACTCCATCTTTCTGGTTTGTTTTCATATAGGGTTTTTGAAGAGCTTAATAAGCACTTTTAACTTAGGGTCATGGCAGCTTGATATGATCGTTTTACTCCCCTCTAATTATACACTGATATATACTGTCCTTAAAAACGTCTTACAGTTGGTTGATCTAAGAATTTACAGGGTGCCTATTGGGTCTATACTGGTCTAGCAGACTTTCATATCAACTAGCTGATAGGTAAAGCCCTAAAAGAGAGCACCTGCCTGCTACTACTATGAAGGGATGTGTGGGCTAAAAAATGAAAAGGTATTTTAAGAACTTATATCACTCAATTAAAATCCTGAGCATCTAGACACTCGGAGAGATATACGTGTATATTGTAAAAACATCTATGTGATGACATTGAGCAGAAATGCAGAAATAATTAGGCCATTAAATTGTTAGAATCATATGATAAAAAAGCTAGTACTTTTATTCTCCTTGAAATATCATATTTTTCGATTAAATTCAATTGTAGACACAGGTGGCATTTTTCTATGATATAGCAGGAACATCTAGAAACATTGTTTTCCCACTGTTTTCGTTTTCTTTGAACTTTAGCATTACAGCTGTCCCTCAGTATCAGAGGGGGATTGGTTACAGGACCCTCGCAGATATCAAAATCTGAGGATGCTCAAGCCCCTTATATAAAATGGTGTAATATTTGCATATATAACCTGTGCACATCCTCCTGTATATTTTAAATCATCTCGGATTACTTATAAAACTTAATACCACGTAAATAGATGTAAATACTATGCAAATAGTTACTGATGAATGGCAAATGTAAGTTTTGCTTCTTGGAATTTTCTGGAATTTTTTTCCCTAAGTATTTTCCAACGTATTTTAGTTGAATCTGAAGATGTGGAACCCATGGATACAGAGGGCCAACTGTACCTTAAGTTTAATTTCTTAATCCTTATGCTACAGGTTTGACTTTTATTAATCTATTCTGACGACACTTTCATGATTTTATGTGAACATTAGAGAAATGTACTTTCTCCTTGTTCCTTTGGCTTCCTTCCTTCATAGATAAAAGTTTATACTATAAACACCATACCTACCATTGCTATAGTTATAGTAGACCCACTGCCCACTCTTGGGTTTTGGAAGTGACACAGGTGTCTCTTCAGCAGG
>NW_006786802.1:2340081-2342005 GCF_000442215.2 Lipotes vexillifer | reverse complement strand
GCAGGAAGACTGTAGAATCGGCACTCAACGAATAGTCGCTGGATAGTATCATCTGCAGTTACTGGAGAATCATTAAGGCTTAGAGCTATGATCTCAATCCGAATTTTTTCTGATGGCTGTTTAAAGAGCAAAAACAAAAAAAGATACAGAACAAATAAAACGAACAAAAAATCCTTCACTCTTTTCCACTATCAATTTTAAATAAAACATAAAGGCAGTGGCCTTCACTGATTTCTTTTTTGGAAGGTATTGTACCCTACTGTCTAGTTACACATGATAGATTATTCACGACAGAGAGAGGGAGAATGAGCTTCTAATGCCCCAGGGTTTGAAGTTAACAGTGTCATGGCAATAGTCTCCTCATTTACATTTGAGGCTATAAATACCCCACTAGTAGTCCATCAGGAATGAAGATTATGAGATCTTCATCTCTGATTACTTTCAGAATGACATGTATCAGTTGGCCTTGTTTCAAACTATGTAATGAAATACATGTTTGTCACTGATTTTATTTACTCTACGGTACCTGAGAAAGTTTTGGTTATTCAGAGATCAAAGCCTGTTGAATACTGTATAGCTACTATGCTAACATAAGTAGCTACGTGAATCCATATTAACTAGGGCTACAGTTCATTCTCTTATATATTCTGCCATAACATATTTCATTCAATAAGTAGTAAGTTTTCAAACAAAAGAAAGGAAATTTTTATCGAATTTAACACATTTTCTTGTAATCTATTTTTATCTCATTTTTACAGAATTAACTAAAAATATATATTTGTGTAATTTTCATCTCAATCCTTATTTAATAGATTTTGGTGTCACAAACATTATATGAGAGTCACATATGTTTCCTTGAGTAATAATTTAAAACAAATGATAGACTATGACTTAAAAATTAGATCACACCAAGATAATTCCTCGGTTAAATGTTTACATTTGATTTTAAATGTTTACAATTTAAAATTTGTTCTTTATTCCCCCTTACTAAATCTCTCTTTATTAAATTCAGAGGCATCCTACTATAAATTAAATAACTTAAAATAATAATTAAAAATCCTGATACTAAGACCTGCTTATATAACCAACTTTTAGGAATTCATTGTCAGATGTAAATCAGTATGTAAATTCACCATAGTGATTACTATTTTGATATTTCAAAGTACATATTATAATTAATCAAATTGAAAAGCATAGGTACCCTATTGTAAAAATATTCCCATAAAGAGCAATTTCCATTGCTGGCAAACCCCCTCAATATTTGATGAAGTAATTTTACCCCCTTCTTTCAAAAGACATTTTCTTTTATTATGTATTCTAAGACACTTTAACTAAAAACCTAAATCTGAATATTTCAATAAGGTTATTTTATTATTCAGTAGATTCATGGAAATTTTACTAGGATGACAGAGAAAATTCCACACCATTCTGTCTCCACTAATACAGGTACAAGGCTGCAGCTGGCAATATTACTAGGATTAGCATAGTATGATGAAATATTTAAAGGAAAATTTTTTCTAAAACCTAATAAATCAAATAACTGCCAAATGTCATTAAAGTGATGGTCTTTGACTTGAATATGCTTTTCATATTCAAATTTGAAAAGAAAGAGATGAAAGCCTGGAAAGGTTACTCGGTTTCAACTAATAACCTCAAGCCCTCTCCGTTCACGTGCATAAAAAATGAAGTTGGCTCTATTGTCTAATCTCACTTTAGAAAAGCCCTTCTCTGCTTGCCGAAGACTAACACGGTAAAGAAAGTATTTTAAATGATATTATTTTTCCTTAAAATGTATTGTGGTTGTCAAAATAGCACGCACACACATATTTTATAATTCTGGCTCAACTGCAGCACAGTGCATAATTAAGTCTTTTACATAACTTGTAATTTGACAAACTTAGAATTGTTATGACAGCATAAAACA
>NW_006786802.1:2324320-2340068 GCF_000442215.2 Lipotes vexillifer | reverse complement strand
ATTCCTGCTTCTGCACAAAAGAATCATTTTTAGAAAATAGCTATAAAAAGGCAAAAGAGGTATACATGGTTATTTCTACATTGTGAGGAGAGGAATTTAAAATTTATCACAGAACCCAATGAAGAGACAAATTAACTTTTTAATAGCAGGGGAACCAAATTTATTTAAGTGGTTTTTAAATTAATAATATATTAACTGTACAATCCCCATATGAAGACTTGCATTACTGTAAGAACGAACTTGGGCTGTCAAATAAGCCTACATACAAAATATAATTCTAAATAAATGTAGATACTTGGATCACAGTCAGACAAACAAAATACCGAAACCAAATAAAGCAAAAGAAAACCCACTGTACTAACGAAAAAAAAAAAAAAAAAAAAAAAGCTTGAAAATTATTTTTAGGATGTCTATCTTCTTTCTGGTCTAGATTTTTTTTTCTTTTTTCTTTTTTCTTTTTTTTTCTTTTTTTTCTGTTATTCCCCTCACCCTGACCCAGCCTCATTACCTCTAGCATATGTCCTTTTTAATTCTCTAACTTAACTGACAGAGTTATTAGTTATCATTTCTTTGTTCCTTTGATGCTACATGAATCAAGCTAAGATAAATCCAAAAAGGGATAAGTTCCAAACGGTATATATCTAGGGAAGCACACCCTGAATAAACAATTTCTAAACATTATAAATTTTGGCTAATTGGGCTAGCCAACTTATTTTTCAACACTGGAACAATTCTGGTTGCTTTCATGGCTCTGTGAATCAAAAGTTCAACTAGATTATATACGAAGATTTTCAAGATTAAGAAGCACATCAACTGACGAGCAGACAACTCCAACCTACTGTCAGAAATGAACTCATGATCTTTTCTCTCCCCCAGTCTCATTCATCCTCTAGATATTTGTTATCTCAGGTGATGACATCACCATCCACCTGGTCACCCAGAACCAGGAGACCCTGGAGCTATTCTTGCAAATCTCCATTTTCACATCCACCATATCCTGTAGATCACTCATTCTTGTTCACTTTACTTCCTAAATATTTCAATGTTTCACTGAGTTACAGAAAGCTTAAGATACTTCAACATTGTGTCAGCTACTGGAGATATAAACACAAAACAAGATGCATTTTTTTCTTCTCATTCTTATCTCTAGAGAAACCCTTTATGTTCTCACATGATCTGAGGAAGGAACTAATTCAACAGTTTCCTAGTATTAGAAAGTAGTTTTATAGAGTAAGAAGGGAGAAATCAGAAGGAATCATAAAAAATAACTGGTTGGCAGAACTGTAAACAGACAGGTGGGTGGTACGAGGCTCTAAGTTCAGTTATAGAGGGACTATTATCTTGCTTATTGCATCACTGGTGTGGTTATGCAGTACACACTCAAAAAAAAAAAAAAAAAAGGCTCCATTCTCATGGCTGTAAGAGAGGTGAGGCACTCCTGCCTGTCTACTTGCTTGCCTGCAGCCTCAACTCTTCTTCTGGTGGCAGAGTTCTTTTCCTAAAAACAAATCAGATATCACATTTCTGCTTGAAAACCTATTGCCCTACACTCTCGCCATTTCCCCAGACCTGTGGTGTACTGTTAATATTGCTGAGTTTTTGCATCTGAAATCTTCCCTATCAGACAAAATTCCACTTATTTGAGGCCCTGGGCCATGCATGTATTCCTTTTATGAGAGCATTACTGATTTCCAAGACTGAGTTGCTTCCTCTTCTGGGCCCTCACTGCACTTTTTAGTCACATTGTATTGCATGGATTTGTTTACATATGTGCCTCTCTCTGTAGACTGTGAGTTCCTGGAGGCCAGGACCATAACTTATTCATCTTTTGCTATTTAACATCCTCTCTAGGATCTGGCTCTCAATAAATACTTAATGATATAGAGTCAAGGGACGCTGAATGTCCTCTATTCAGAATATCTTTTATATATTGCCAGAAATATGTGAGGATGCAATTATTAGTGTTTTCACCTTTAACAAATATTGATTGTATCTACTACGTTTTGGGAAGTTGGTGATTATTAACAGTTGAAAAATGTATAGAAATCTTGCAATTCTAGATTTTAATTAAGTAATACTATTACAAACACCAATCAATTTTGTAGAATCTAGGGGTAGGGTACTGTCGTGAGCTCAACTTCTCTGTATGTTTGAAAATTTTCATAATAAAATACTGAAAAAATTTCAATTAGGAGACTTGGAAGGGGTAACAATATACTGTTTCAAATGACAGTGACTGAAACATAGCCTTTTAGATGGATGCAGAATAATGTCTGTTCAGGATTACTAGAGGAATACAACTGGTCATACCTCTGTATTACACCCTGCTCATACATAGGCTAGCCAGCCAGGACAGGCTTTGGGCTTTTCTTGTTTTGTTTCTTTTCTATCCGTGTGAACATGTTACTAGGTGTGATGCTACTTCTCAGTATTGTTTTTGTCCTCTTCACCAGTTATCCTATTAGCTTCCCTAGTTAGCGAGATGTCAGCATCAACATATAAAGAGAGCATTTAAAATTTCTGATTGTGGTGAACAGCAGTAACAGAAGTCACTCAAACAAGAACTGTGTGCAACTTCTTTTTAGTTGTCTGTATAGATGGACACTATACTTTATGTGATTGAATGATCTAGAAATGTGATGACAGCTTGTATTACTCTCAGAGAAAAAAAACATTGAGTTCTCATGATTTTGGCTCAATTCCACTCCTGCTTCCTGACTGATGTTATAATTCACATTTTAGGCCATATTTCTCTATAGTATTTACTTGGGCTTTTATTGGCATGCTTAAATTTTTTATGTTGTACTTCAGAAGATCATGCTGAATTCTTCCTCTGGTTTCAACCATCACAGCAGCCACAATGGGGTTGGATTGTTAGGCTTCTAAAAACTAATTCAACTTGACAGCCCTTAAACACAGTATTGCTTAACTGAGAATAGCCTCTGATAAAGGTTTGGAACTTGCTTCAGTCAGTTAGATTTAAATCTCACTATGCTGAGATTGCATGTGAGTTTTATTTCATTCTTAATTCTACAGTGAATAAGCATTTCTTTAACTTTTTAAACTATAAAGAAAATAATTTGGCATATTCAAGTACTCAACATCTTAAACAGATGTTACCTTTTTGCTGTATCTGATTTAAATCTTTTTGCCGTTACTGTGGAAGAAATAAAATATTTCGGATACAGGGAAAAGCGCCCCCTCCCAATTCCTTTCCCCTTCTTCCTCATTTCCCCCAGAGGTAACCACTATCCTGAAGTTGGTGTGTATCATTCCCAAACAAGCTTTTATATTTTCTACTATGTATGCATATATATATAAACAACATACTATTTTCTGTTTTTAGATTTTATATGAATGGTATCATTGTCTATTAAGCATTCTGCAATTTCTTCACTCAGTACTATATTTTTGAGATTTATTCATGGTTATAATTAAAATCTAATTCATTAATATTAACTGTTGTATAGAATTCCATTTATATTGTCTATATAATCTCTAGTCTATTTCTCTATTGATGAACAATTAAGTTGTTTAAAATTTTTTGCTTTTACAAAGAATGTTGCATTGAACATCCTTTTATGTTTTCTTGTGTATGCGAGTGGTTCTCTTGGCATTGCTGGGTGATATGTATGAGAAAGTCAACTTCGTAGGACTATCAAGTTACTTCCCAAATGGTATATAAGTTTACATGAGTATTATTTTATCAGCATAAAAATACTTTGTATATGGTATGTGTGTGTGTAAATAAATATCATTAAAGCCTACCTATAGGAGCCAAGGTATGTAGAACTTGGTACTTTATAACAAAACAATAGACACAAAATGGAAATGGAAGGTGATGATCTATGTCTATGCCCCTTAAGAATAAAAGTTTAATTGAAGTGAGCTCTAAGACAAGCTCAAAATAGTTGGTTCAAAAAGTCAAACTGCGGGGGGGCTTCCCTGGTGGCGCAGTGGTTGAGAATCTGCCTGCTAATGCAGGGGACATGGGTTCGAGCCCTGGTCTGGGAGGATTCCACATGCCGCGAAGCAACTAGGCCAGTGAGCCACAACTACTGAGTCTGTGTGTCTGGAGCCTGTGCTACGCAACAAGAGAGGCCGCGATAGTGAGAAGCCCGCGCACCGCGATGAAGAGTGGCCCCCACTTGCCACAACTAGAGAAAGCCCTCACACAGAAACGAAGACCCAACACAGCAAAAAAATAAATAAAAATTAAAAAAAAAAAAAGTCAAACTGGGACTTCCTTGGTGGTGCAGTGGTTAAGAATCCGCCTGCCAATGCAAGGGACATGAGTTCGACCCAGCGTCTGGGAAGATCCCACATGCCACGGAGCAACTAAGCCCATGTGCCACAACTACTGAGCCTGCGCTGTAGAGCCCATGCACCAAAACTACTGAAGCCCGTGCACCCTAGAGCCCATGCTCTGCAGCAAGAGAAGCCACCGCAATGAGAAGCCCTTGCACCGCAAAGAAGAGTAGCCCCCGCTCACAGCAACTAGAGAAAGCCCGTGCTCAGCAACGAAGACCCAATGCAGACAAAAATAAATAAATAAAATAAATAAATTTATTAAAAAAAAAAAGTCCAACTCTCCATTGGTATCGGCAGAGCCATACGTAAGTAGGGTAAGTAGGGTAGGCTGCATAACGATTAATGGCGATTCTTACAACTTCTCTTCTTCAGGCTGGGGGCTGGCACAGTCATCTCAAAGACCCAAAATAAGTCCCCTAGACCTCACACTAGGTGAGGTCTAAAGCTTCTACTTAGAAGGAATTTGATTGGGAATCAAATCCACTCTTCATACAAGTTTTGACTGAAAAGTCTTTGATTTTTAAAAAAATAATAGCTCTTTGGGAGAAATAAGAGTAAAGAGAAACTCCAACTGTTGAAGTAATAATGTTTTTTCTTTTTTTTTTTACAGAGATTATTCCATTTTAATAGTTTTAATAGTTAAGTATTTATTTATTTATTAAGTGACACCTGAGCAGCTGAGATAAAATGACAGCATAAAATAACAAAAATCATACATTGCATGTTGAACACTCTATCATTATAAAATTAACACACAACAATTAATACAGAAATAGTAATTTAATACATATTTCCGACACACTGCTTACTATTTCTGAGATACTTTAGATCCCTACTTCACTTCCCAAATTGGGAATTAACACACACACACACACAAATAATGGTAATGTTTTCAACAAACAAAACAAACCTAATCCAGTTTCCATTGGTGACAGTAATCTTTCTTTTCTCATTACGTTCTGTTAAAAGATACTATGTTGAACAAATAATATAAATAGTGAAAACTTCAGTGATGGAGATCAGACTCGTGCTAGGGTTAAGAATGCTTATTTTTAGAACACTGTCTCCCTTATATACCATGTAAATTACTGTATCTGTAATGGTCAGCAAATTACAGAAGTTTGTTACCGCATGCTCTAAAGCGATGATTGGAATATTTTTTCCTGTCCTAATACACCTGAGGGATATGACACATTTTCATCATTAAAAGTGGCTTACTATGGCAGTACTGTGAAGGAAGGAGAGAATTTAAAAAATGACCCTCAATTTCAGGTTATTTTGATATGCTATTCTACTTTCACCATCATTGAGAACAGATGTTATAGAACAGTGGTTCTCAATTCTGGCTGCACATCGGTACCACTGAGGGAGTTTTAAACAAAATTCTGATCTAACTGATCTGAGTGGAGCCTGGGCCCTGGCATTTAGAAATGTTTCCTAGGTGGTTCTAACATGCAGCCATGGTGAGAAGTACTGCCTTTCCCTAAAGCTGTGGTTCTCAAATTTTAGCACACCCCAGAATGACCTGAAAGGCTTGACAAGACAGATTTCTGGGCTCCAGTCTCAGAGCTTCTGATTCATTAGGTCTAGTGTGGGGCCCAAGAATTTACATCTGTCACAAATTCTCAGGCGATGATGATGCTGCTGGTCTGAGGACCACACTTTGAGAACCACTGCTCTAAACCAGAAAAGATTCGCCCTTTATTTGTTGGCCCTTTCTATTTATAGAAAAGCTTCTACAATTCATATTAAACTGTTCTTTAGTTATTATTTAACATTTTAGTACAGAATTAGCTAACAAATTATTTCCTTTTAAGAAGCAATCTATATTCATCACTAAAAATAATCCAACAATATAAATCCTAAAAAGTAAAATATAGAAGTTCCTTGTTTCCACCCATTCTTTAACTCAGGGCTTGGCAAATTTATTTCTGTAAGGGCCAGACAGCAAATATTTTTCACATTGCAGGCTATATAGTCTCTGTTGCAAGTACTCAATTCTGCTCTCATAGAGTGAAGTGGCCAGAGACAATATGTAAATGATGAGTGTGCTGTGCTCCAATAAAACTTTATTTATAAAAATAGGTAGAGGGCTGGATTTGGCACATGGGCCATAGTTTGCTGACCCTTGCCCTGACCCATGTCCCAGAGATACTCATTGCTAACAGTATTTGGAATATATACTTCCAGACATTTTCTTTGCTTACATAAACCTAAATGTTATATCTGTATGCTCATATAAAAATACATATGTATGGATCCAGCAATCCCACTACTGGGCATATACCTAGAGAAACCATAATTCAAAAAGACACATGCACCCCAATGTTCATTGCAGCACTATTTACAATAGCCAGGTCATGGAAGCAACCTAAATGCCCATCGACAGATGAATGGATAAAGAAGTTGTGGTACATATATACAATGGAATATTACTCAGCCATAAAAAGGAATGAAACTGAGTCATTTGTTGAGACGTGGATGGATCTAGAGACTGTCATACAGAGTGAAGTGAGTCAGAAAGAGAAAAATAAATATTGTATATTATCACATGTATGTGGAACCTAGAAAAATGGTACAGATGAACTGGTTTGCAGGGCAGAAGTTGAGACACAGATGTAGAGAACAAACGTATGTATGGACACCAAGGGGGGAAAACTGCAGTGGGGTGGGGATGGTGATGTGCTGAATTGGGCGATTGGGACTGACATGTATACACTGATGTGTATAAAACTAATGACTAATAAGAACCTACAGTATAAACAAACAAACAAAAAACAACTAATACTAAACTTTCTTTGGGTTATTTGTATGGAAATATGTTAACATAAATGTTTCAGACATTACATTAAATTTCTAAAAATCTTATATGTTCTGGTATAATGTTATAAGTCATAATTCTAGTTATTACTTTAAAATGTATATCTCAGAAATAACTAACTTTCCTTGTCAGTTGCATTATTATGAACTTTCATCAAATCTTTAACTGTGGTCATTTTTTTTTTTTTTTTTGCGGTACGCGGGCCTCTCATTGTTGTGGCCTCTCCCGTTGCAGAGCACAGGCTCCGGACGCGCAGGCTCAGCGGCCATGGCTCACGGGCCCAGCCGCTCCACGGCATGTGGGATCTTCCCGGACCGGGGCGGGGCACGAGCCCGTGTCCCCAGCATTGGCAGGCGGACTCTCAACCACTGAGCCACCAGGGAAGCCCAACTGTGGTCATTTTTAAGTCTTTTGTCATTTACAGACAGTTCTGGGTATACTCTGATGCTTTCACAAAAATGTTCCTATAAAAGGGTTTCATCTTCAAGGAATTCATGGAGAAGACTCTGACAAGTACAGGTTTCTGGTAACTGACTATACTGCTGTCAGTTACCAGACATTTTCAGAACTCTAATGGAAAACTGATGAATTCATAAAAGTGCTAACAAAAGATCAAGATGAAAAAAAAATTAATTACATGGGACTGAGTGAACTGATGAGGATGATTATAACTTTTGTGACTTTCTGTTTGAATAAAAAAAAAATATATCCCACAAGGACTCAGAGGCAAAAAATATACAAATCAATTATCACTGCAAAGTAAAGGAGCTGTTACAGTGGAAGATTCCTGGACTGAATGTCAATATCATGACCTAGTATGAGTGTGTTTCGTGTTTGGTAATTGCAATCATTGTTGCTTTTGTTGTGGTCATCCATTTACAATGCTTGGCGTCAGTTTATTTATCTCTTGTAAAAATAAAATACAGTGTGTATGTGTGTGGAAAAAAAATACATATGTATGTATGTACAAATATACTATGTATGAACAAATATACATTTTTGTTTGCTTCTTTTTTAAATGGAATCATCAGTGAGATATTTCTTATTCATAAATTTGACAAGAAGTGTGATGTGAGGAAACAGTAATTTCTACACATTTTGTGTAAAAATGTTCTGTACAAAAACACTTAATCTGGAAATGTCTGTATTAGTAAAAACTGATAGAAACCAAAGGGTCCACCAAAAGGTGCTTATTTAAATAAATATGGTACAGCTATACAATGTAATATTATGCATATGCAAAAAAAGAAATAGAGTATACTGCTATGGAAAGATGTCCGTGGCATATTAGTAAGAGATAATTAAGTTACAAAATATAAAAAATAGTTTTAAAGGCAATTAATATCAGGAGAGTAATCCAGCATTTCTGGTTATCTAGCTTAAGCTTCCATATGTAAAACAGTGGGAGGGGCTTACTCTATCCACTGGTAGGATATCATCCTTGATTCTGAAGTGATTTAACAACGTATAATACATGAGTGCTAAAAGTGGTGAGCTGCTTTATGCATTTTGCTTTTCAAAGCTTTAAAACATATTTTGCTGGACATCATTACTGCGATCACCTGGGAATGCCAGCTCATGTTGTTCAAGAGAACCTGGCATCTGGGTGGAACTGCATTTTAGTCCGATTGAATATGGCAGCTTTTACAAAACTGCTATTAGTAGGAATGGAGAGAGATGTAAATGTGCATCGCACAGAAAAGATCAGTACTCTTTAGCCTGTGATCTCCCATTCTCACCTGTGGGCACACTTTAAGAAATATGTGAGTTGAAGGCAATATATTTAGTTGTAAAAATTGAGAGCTGCATTGCTTAAATGGTAAAATTAGGAATAATGTGAAAGAAGGATTGATAATTCTTTTTTTTTTAATGCCATGGCAGATGCAAAATTTCGGTTTTGATGTCTATTTTGAGGACCTAAAACAAGGCTTTTAATCAATGTATTATACATCAAATTGATACTGTTAACTTCTGATTATTCAAATTAATAAAATATTCATAGAGAAATGTCCAAAGTTTTACATTTCTCAGACTCCCCACCCCAAGTAATTATCATGCCTAGAAGCTTTTTAGTAAAAGCAGCAGTGATCAGGCTGACGGAACCTGACAGGCCAGCAAGGCCCAATTACACTGGTGCTCTGTGGCACTTTGATGTCCTGGAAACGAAGAGAGATAGGGGCAAATTGGGTGGCACATTATGTTAATGACTTGATTTAATCCAGCCACTAAACTTTATGTAGCCTGTTAAAAAAGATGCTAACACTAATTATGCCACCTTGGAAAGGAAAGGAGGGGACAAGCATTTCATTCTGACAAAGTGAAGCTCATAAATGTTGTAAATGAAATGAAACAAAATGAAGTAATCTATGATTAATTATACATCACAGACATGAAGAAAAGAGGAAGAACCAAGTAATATGTCTGAGTCCTGGGAAATCTGTTAGATTCCTTTTAAGGATCAACATTTCTAAAAAATAACTATGAGCTGTCAGATTCTGTAACATGAAAAAAAGAAAGTGAATAATCTTAAATTGCTTACACAGTGTAGTAGATAATTGAAATTCATAGCGTAATTGGCATAAATGATGTTTATCTAGGACACTACTCTCACTCTCAATTTTGTGACATTATAGCTATTGGTAAAGGCAATCTAAAAAATTTCTACAAAGTGGAGGTAACCACAGAGTGGGGTTATTTAATTACTTTTTAACTAGTCTCTGTGCCTCTAATCTATTCTTTACTTTATTGATAGCAGGATCTTTTAAAGTGTGATTCCAGAGTGCAAGCTCCACTTATTAATAAGGAATGACCAAGACTTATTCCTTTTATTCACTGCTAAATCCCCAGTCCCTAGAATAAGGCTCGGGACACAGAAGATGCTCACTACCTGTTTAATGAATGACTGATCTTCCTCCTCCTCCCTTAAAAATCCTCATTGGCCGCTCGTAGAACTTCAGGATAGACTTCAACCTCCTCAGATAATACATAGAAGCCTCAATGCTCTGGACATGACTATCTTTTCAGCATATTCTCCTGGGGCTCCCCATGTGTGCCATAGGGTTGGCCCATCCTAAAACCGCTCTGATTCTCAGAACAAGCCATGCTCCACATTCTCTCAAATTCTTATGCTTTTGTTTCTTTGGCCTATAATGTCCCCTCCTCTGCTTCCACTAATTCTTAATCATCTTCAAGTCTTGGCTCAAGCTTCACTGACTCTAGGAAGCGATCCTTGATGAGGGTCCCTCATGCTGAGTTAGGCACCCCTCCTGAAGGCTCCCACAGCAGCTGTGCATTCCATTCTCCTAGCGCTGACCACTGCATTGTAATTGTGTTTGCCCTAGATTGTGAATTTTTTGAGGCTAGGGATTGTTTCTTGTATGATACACAGTAGATGCTAATGAATAAAGAATTGCTGTGAGAACTATAAGGAGATATTACATAGCATGTGCTTAGCACATATTAGACACTCAGTAGTACCTTCCCTTCCAAAGAAAGCTATGTATTCCTGTCCTGAGATTTCTACCTGAAGCAGTTCTTAAAGAGGAGACAAAAGAAGAAACTAATGAGCCACAAGTATTTTTGTGCTTAAAAGTTACTATCAACAATCAGATAAAATGACATCCTGTGTCTCCTGGTATCATGCACTGAAAAGGACACAGCATTGCTCCTGTAGTATTCCTACCAAAACGAATAACCTGAATCACACAAATCCAAATTGAAGGACATTTTACAATATAAATGGCCTGCATTCTTAAAAAATGTCAATGTTATGAAAGACCAACTCAATGGAAGGCTGAGGAACCATTATGCATCAAAGGAGGTTACAGAGGAATGAAAACTAAATGCAATGTGTGATCTGGATTTGATCCGGGACCAGATTAATAACATGCTATAAAGGATAATACTGGGACAACTGGCAAAATTTTAATAAGAACTGTAGATTACAGTATTATTATTCTGAAGTATTTAGGGGTAAAGGGGCATGATCTCTGCAACTATCAAATGATTCATTACAACTATGTATGTAAGAATGTGTGTTTATGGTGTATACATACTGCATATAAGCATATATAGGAGAGAGAAGAGAAATGATTAAAAAAAGAGTATAAGCAAATGTTAACAACTGATGAATATGAGTGAAATGTATTCAGGAGTTCTTTGTAGATCTTTAAAGAAAAAGGTTCCATGACTCATATTAAACGATTTGCAAAAGTAGCACACAGAAAAACTGGTACAATCACTAGAAAATGCTATATTTCAACATTATGATGATCTCTTGTTTCTGTGCTTACAGATTATACTATGTTACTGTATTTGTCATATAATTTAACAAAACTAAATTTCACCTATGAACATAAGATTCTGGTCATTACCTTCTACTAAAAGTAGAATTTTTAAAACCACATGGGAGCTGATTAATGGCTACCAAGGCACAAAGCATTGCTTAAAATAGCTGCTTGCTTTAAAAGATATTCACACTTCTGAGACAGCATCTAAAACCATTACAGGAAATCACATTTTGGAATGGTAGTGAAGGCTGTATTAGGCTGTAGCAAAGTAACACAAATTACTTTTCTGGAAGTAATAAGGAAAAAACCCAGTTTACTACAAAGGAAAAATATATGTGTACATTAGAATTAATTGAATATTTTAGAGGAATAGCTCTTTCACTAAACTTCTTGGTTAAATCAAAGTTCTTTACTCTTAGTTAAGAGCACTGTATAACTGCACTGAGATGCTAGGAATGGTGTCAATATATACATGATTCTGTTGAGTCTGATATAGGACTTCTCAACCTCAGCACTATTGACATTTTAGGCCAGATGGTTCTTTGTCGTGGGTCCTATGCTTTGCCGCATGTTTAGCAGCAACCCTGACTTCTAACCACTAGATGCCAGTAGTAGTCCCTCCCAGTGTGACAACCAAAAATGCCAAAATGTCCCTTGGGTGGCAAAATTGCCCCCAGTTGAAAATCATTGGTCTAAGATGACATAAGTTAGATAACATTTCTCCATACTTTGAAAGTTACTCTTAGATGATGAATACAATGTTTAGAAAATAAAATTAACTGTTGCAATGTCTCCCTAGTGTCTCTTGGATAAAATCCAAAACATTTAGTCTTCACCATTGTAACTGAAGTCTTCTATCTCTTTCTACAGAAAGGCTTCTCCAGTTAGTGTATTCTTGACTTCTGAAACATAATGTGCATCCCTGCCTGCAGTAAAAATGCACATGATTTTCTCCCTGCTGCCATATATCCACATCTTTGAGTTGTCACAGTTAAAGCAGGACACTCCTTTCTACTGTGTGACTGGCCACAGCTAAATGGGTCAAAGGAGCACAACTGATAAAGATGGACCCAATCCAGAGGCTAGACGTGGCTCATCAGATCCTTCTCCTTGGGGCTGGGTGTTCTGTGTGGCTATCTTTGGGCAGTAAGCAAGTGAAGCAGAAAAAGTCAGCTTAAAATGAGAAAAAGCAGACACAAAACTATGAGAAAGAGGGTAGGTGAGCCAGCTTGTGGGCATATCCTTAATGAAGTCTATTGAAAAATCACTCCAAATTTCTCCTTCCTCTGAACTTCCTTAATTAGTGGCATGATTGTCAGCAAGTCACCTTATTTCAAAATCTCAGTTTACTCATTTGGAAAATGAGGAGGATAGGTCCCAAACAGCTTTATTCTTTAGCTCAAATATCTGACTATTAATCATTGGTACTGTCTCCTGACATTGTTTTATATTGTAATTTAACTGCTGAAAACATCTTCCCCATGAATGTAATGTTTCCTGAGGGCAGGGCTGGAACATTATATCTACCTCCTTACAGAAGAGTGATCACAAACTGCAGATGGTGAATCCCTGGGAATCGCTGAGTTAAAACAAAAGAGATGAGTGCTGTTTGTAGATTGGCTAGATAAATATATCCCTTGGTACTAGTCCTGTAGACCCTAGGACTGATTCAGTATCTCATATTGTTATGTTCAAAAGGCTAAACAATATAGCCTTTTAAAAATCGTGACGAAAGTAAGCAGAGTCTTGCAGAACTACTGAGAAAGAAATGTGAACCATGTGAGAGAGATATCTGAATCAAGCTTGCAGGCTTACTACTCTTGATGTAATGAATGGAGTGTTCTTAGTAAAATGATGTGATGGTTAAATTTATATGCAACTTGTTTGGGCCACGAGGTACCCAGACATTTGGTCAAACATTATTCTGGGTAAGTCTGTGAAGGTGTCTCTGGATGAGATTAACATTTGAACTGGCAGACTGAGTAAAGCCGATTATACTCTCTAATGTGGATGGGGCCTCATCCAATTAATTGAAGACCTGAATAGAACAAAAAGGCTGAGTAATAGGGAACTCTTCCTGCCTGACTGCCTTGAGCTGGGACATTGGTCTTTTCTTGCCCTTGAACCGAACTGAAACATCTACTCTTTGTAGGTCTCCTGCCTGCCTGCTTTCGGACAGGAACTCACACCATGGGCTCTCCTAGTTCTGAGGTCTTCCAACTCAGACTGGAACTAAGCCATTGACTTCCTTGGGTATCCAGCTTGTAGACTGCAGATCTTGGGACTCCATATTCTCCATAATCACGAGAGACAATTCCTTTTAGTAACTTTCTTTCTCTCTGTATATAAATATATCTTATTGGTTCTGTTTCTTTGGAAAACTGACTAATACAAATGGCTAGACAGCTAAATTCCACACAAGAGGCTCATTTTCCCATTGATTCCCATTATCAAAAATTTCCAGTAGAGGATAGAGAATTTCTATTCACTGAAATAATTTGATTTATTTTGATAAAATAATTTAACAATTTCAGATTTGACAAAGCAAACGATTTAAACTGAATTGAACTAAATGCTATAATTAAGTCTTCAGGCAACCATATGCAAGATTCCTTTTTTAATTTATCAATTATGAACAATAATGATTCCATATATCAGTACACTATATGTTAGATGATGTTATAATTAATAATTATATAATAATAATTATAATAAAACTTTGGACAGATGAGTTGTTCTGTTTATATTTATGATCATCTGTATTTGTCAATCATGGAAACAAGGGATTTCTCTATTTTACGGAGGCATCTGTGACAACTGAAATGTTCTGTTTTATGGGTTTGTTCTGCAGAGAGATTAAGCTAAGAATGTGAGATTTTAAGAGTTGAAATAAGTATTGCAATTCTTAAAAATAAAGTAGAAATTCTAAAGAAAAGGAATACAATTAATCATTTCAGGAAAATTAATGAAGATGAATAGAAAAAGCTAGCACTTTACTTACATTTACTTTATAAAAACTTTTTCTTCCCTTACAATGAAAAATGCTCTGGTAAGTGGGACACTTCCTATGTAAATTAAAGTATAATTTTCTTCTCAAAATTTCAATTTACATACTACTTTTCAGCAATGTGCTACAAAACAAGTGAAGTATACCTATATGAAATTAACTACCTTCTAAGGGTTTAATTTTTTGGCAGAATGAAATAACTTTAATAGCTTATCAGTGACATATTTAGATAACTTACATAGATAGGCTATGTGAATAGCCTATGAATTCACATGTGTAAGTTATTATAGTTTTAAACGCAATCTCACATTTTGAATTCTTTAAAGTTCAGATTTGATTTAATACATCTTTGTATAATGGTTCTGAAAAGGAGTCAGAGAAGTCAGCTGGTTTTAGCAAGTAACTATTGAAGCTACTGATGTTAGGTACTCTTAAACATGTAAGCAAAAATAACACTTACATGTTATGGTCTGTGACATAATGAAAGTGTAAATAAAATTTTCTCGTACTAGATGATTACTTGGATAAGATTATGATAACACATTAAAATTTTTCCAGAAATATTCTGCCTTAAGATGTTCATATATGAAGACTGATAAACTATGAATGAAAAGCAGCTTTATTTCAGAACATTTCTGGTTGATATCAGGTTACTGACCTGTTTGATGGTCTTGGCGGTAGGACCTGGAATAATACACTCATCACTGTCAGAAGCTGATCTGTCTTCTTCATCTGTTAAAAAATAAAATTTTATTGGTTTAAATCTGTTAAACCAATTATATTTGCACCTTGTGACATGGAGAGAAATAAGCATACATTACAAGGATAACCTTAAAAGAACAATATGGTAATCATGTCTGGATTTTTTTTAGCAGTAAAGATATTTATATTACATTTTAGAAAAGAGAAAAAAATGACTGAAAAATTCCAGGTTTAGTTTTAGCAGAAACAAAGGAAATAAGAATGTAGCTTGCTCTAGTACGAAATTAAAAAAAATTTTTTTAAAGAGAAGACCATGGTAATAATGTCTAACAGCCTAACCAATACTACTGTGTCAAAATCAAGTTATTCCTACTATTTAAAAACATTTTTAAAGGTTTTACAGCTTTATTGCAGTAAACTGACATAATAAACCACACAAATTTAAAGTACAAAATCTGTATTTACATTCTGAAACTATATATTTTGACAAATATGTAATTCTGTGAAACCACCACCACAATTAAGATAGTGAACATATCTAACACCCCCCAATATTTCCTCATGCCCCCTTGTAATCTCTTTCCTTCTGCACCTTTCTATTCCCGTTCGTCTTTCCCT
>NW_006786802.1:2263409-2324298 GCF_000442215.2 Lipotes vexillifer | reverse complement strand
TTCCCTAGGCAACCACTTAAATGCTTTCGGTCACAACAGATTAATCTGTTTGCCTTTTCAAGATGTTTATATAAATTAAATCATGATGCAAGTTGTCTTTTATTGGTCTGAGTTCCTGGTTTTAATTTTTAAAAAGTCAAATCTTCTAGAATAACCCAGATAACAGTACTGAACCCAAAGAGGCTATAAAGTCACTTAAAATATAAACTGGGAACATGGTCAGCCACAATACTTGCATTCTGTTGTGGTGCTCCAAGTTGAAATAAGAAGATATGCAACAATTCCACCTGACCACAGCTTACCAGACTGACCTATATATCCCATCATTTCTGTCAAGAAACAGCTATCAGGAAGTACAGTCACTATTAAATGAAGATGTTCTATGAGGCATGCACGCTCTAACAGATTAAATAAAACAGAGTTAAGGAAATAATGTTGATTTTAAAAAGAAAGTCACCTTCTGGTTCCAGTTCTTCAGTTATTTCTGTTTCATCTTCAGAAGAAGTCAAAGTTCGTTCTGCAAGCTGACCCTCAGAGAGTAAAGACACATCATCATCTTTTCCTTGTTGCACTTCTTCTGTATTCTCTTTTACCTTATCTACACTGCTTTCCTGAGAAACCTGAAGAAATAAAAGCATGCTGATATATTATTGCTTAGATCACATTTATAGCATTCTTGCTGAAGCACTTGAATGATAATTAAGCACGTAAATATGCACTACATGCACTATATATCTGAGTCATTAGAAAATAATCATTTAAGCTGTATAAATGAAAATATGCAGATAAATTAAAATATGATTATAAACTAAGAATAAAAAAGCATTAATCTCAAAATGAATTTTACATTATACTTTAATTCACATATGTGTTTACTACCTACTAATGTCTGCTTAATTGTAACTGCTATACTTGTGATATTTTTGACATTTCTATTCCAAGGAAGTCATATATAAAAATAGGATCAACGATATTTCTTGATCCATGTCAATGCAAAGACAAAGTCTTTAAAAAACAAAACTTTCAAAATAATTTTAATACAAACATATACCTCAGGAATATGTGAAACAGTTGGCATATTAATTTCTATTTCTGGTGTATGTTCCACTTCTGGTGAAATTTCCTTCATATCTTCAGGAGGAGTACAGGTCTCCTTACATTAATGTGAAAACATGCATGTATGTTACTTTGTATTTATTATTAAATCCCCAATCATGATAAGACTTTTTCACACACATACACACACACACACACACACACACGCACACGCACACTTAGGATTTACTCTCTTAATAATTTTCATATATAAAATATAGTAGTGTTAATTATACTTATCATGTTGGACATGACATCCCTAGTACTTATTTATCTTATAACTGGAAGTTTGTACCTTTTGACCACCTTCATCCAATTGTCCCTCCCCCATCCCCTGCTTCTGGTAACCAGAAATCTGATCTCTTTTTCTATGAATTTGTTTGGTTTTGAAGTGTAATTGACTTACAACACTATGTTAGTTCCTGTTACATAACACAGTGATTCTCTATTTCTTTACATTTCAAAATGATCACTACAATAAGTCTAGTTATGATATGTCACCATACAAAGATACTACATAGTTACTGACTATATTCCTCACATTGTACATTTCATACCTGTGACCCATTTATTTTACACCTGGAAGTTTGTATCTCCTTTCCTCTTTCATCTATTTGTTTCTCCCCCCCCCACCCCTCTCTCCTCTGGCAACCACATTTGTTCTTTCTATCTGTAACTCTGTTTCTGTTTTGTTATGTTTGTTCATTTGCTTGTTTGTTTTTTGGATAAGATCTCTTTACTTAGATACAGATTGAGAAGAGAAGAGGTCTAGGTCTGAAGTTTGACTGCTGAGGTACTTCAACATTTAGAGGTATGGTCCAGGAGAATGAGAAGAATAACTGGCTAAATTGGAGGAAAACTAGGAAGGCATGGTATCCCAGAGGCCAAAAGTAAAAGCAGCAAGTTTTCCATTGTGTCAAAGGTTACTGGGAGATTAAGTTGGAGACTGAGAATTGGCCACTGTGAAAAGTGGCAAAGTGAAAGTCACTGTGACCTTAGTGGCTTTAAGGAGGAAAAGTTTTACGAGTGTGAGCAAGGAACAGTATGAGGAAAGGAAGATGGAATTAAGACAACTTTTTGAAGAGTTTTGTTCTGTTTTGCTTTATGGTAAATGGGGGCAGAGGATTCGGGCAGTATCTGGAGAGATATGGGGCCAAAGGAGGGTTCAGATCAAAGAGTAAGAACATTTAACACTTACACACAGTGCCAAATTACAAAGGTAACATTTTAAGGGAAGAAGTATTTTATTTATCTGTTTCCGTTTAAATCAGGGAGGGTATACTATATCATTTATTCTGAATATTTGTTATGGGAAAAAAAATTAGTATTTTGAGTGTTTACTACTTACAGAACGCTGATGTGGTGTGATATCCACAAAAGATACCTTCTTATCTTTAGGTGTTAAACGTCTTGGTTTAGGTGTTGGTGCCTAAGATAAACCAATATGTCAAACTGAGAATGATGAACATACCTTTCAGATATTTTTTTTCTCTTTTATGTGGCTATTTACTTTCATAGGAAATTCAAAGTCACTGTTACTCACTACAACTAGTGTGCTAACAGAGGATGTTGGAGGTAGTCTTTGAACAACTTCAGACTCTTCTTTGTGTATGAAATTCCCTAAGTCTTCAGTTGTTATGGATCCACTTGGTGGAAGGTAAGCAAATTTCCATTTCAGTATAACATGGATGCTTCCTGCAGGATGCTTTTTATGATCTGTTAACTCAAATATTCCTGTCAAATTACAAAAAGAATTTTAATTAATGCTAGAGTGAAGTTTTATTACCATAAAAATTAAATAAGAGCAAAAAGGACTACCCACAACTTATTAAAAATAAGTCTGGCTTTTACTCACAAGTCAAATGACTTAAGAGAACAAAATAAGACAAAAGGATCTATGATAGGTTCATCTCTCAAGCAGACTGCTTTCAGAAGTTCAGGCCTCAAAGATAATACTAATTCAAAGATGAGATAATTGACTTATAAATATTTTAATTCACTGAAATTAAATTCAGAGATTCTTCAGAATTCTTAGCCTTTCTCTAAGATATTATCTGGGTTATAGCTCAGATAACAAGCTTCATTTTGACTTGATATTCTTGTGTGTCTGTAGAAAAATATATTAAAACTTCAAAATTTCAAATAATATATGTATCCTAAGGAGTCTTTATATTACTACATAGTTCTAATTTTTTTTTTTTTTTTTCCTTGCGTTATGCGGGCCTCTCACTGTTGTGGCCTCTCCCATTTGCGGAGCACAGGCTCCGGACGCGCAGGCTCAGCGGTCATGGCTCACGGGCCCAGCCGCTCCGCGGCATGTGGGATCTTCCCGAAACGGGGCACGAACCCGCGTCTCCTGCATCGGCAGGCGGACTCTCAAGCACTGCGCCACCAGGGAAGCCCCATAGTTCTAATTTTAAATACATTTTACTGGGATTTGTTAAATTATTCCAAATTAATAGTAACACAGCAAAAAATGTCCATAAAATAAACAAACCACCCAAAACATATAGCACTAACAAAAAGTATCACCTAGCTGAATACATAATATTGAGTCACAAATTTTAATCATCATACTAGAATTTTCAGTGTGAAAATCCCTGACATGAAAAAAACAAACCTATATTTCAAGCATAACTTTTGCTTATGGGTATCCATTACTTGGTTCTCAAGTGTTTGACACTTCTTTTAATGGCTGGCTAGGAAAGAAAAAACTAAACAACTCTAGACTTTAGGTAGCAAAAAGGACACAGGTGGAATATAGGGAGGTGAGAAACTTCTACTACAGGCACAGGTGAGACTTACAGAATGGCTGAGTGAAGAGATCAGTAAATATATTCCACAAAAAGCAATGATAACACTGGATAAAATGAACAGAAATAATCATTTAAGAACTCTGGAAACTGAT
Organism: Lipotes vexillifer; assembly: GCF_000442215.2. Taxonomy (NCBI): domain Eukaryota; kingdom Metazoa; phylum Chordata; class Mammalia; order Artiodactyla; family Lipotidae; genus Lipotes; species Lipotes vexillifer. The sequence continues at coordinate 2,320,295 of NW_006786802.1, read as the reverse complement.
CAAAGGTATACAACAAATTAAAAAGCATTTATTTAAGAATATCTACTGAACCTCAGTAAAGACAGTGAGAGTCAGAAAAGACACTAGTATGCTACTTGTCCCTGGCTGAATGTGAGACTTGTAGACTGTCTGAACTTTGAATGCATTACCCAAGCCATACACTGATCCATAGGCAAAGGGTGGAAGCCTGCCAGCTCAAGCTGTTTAAACACAACTCTCAACAACCACTGGCTGACCACTAAACTATGTTCAGGCTTAAAATTAAAACAAGAATAAAACAAGCAAACAAAAACTTAGCAGAGACATCAGTGGCTATAGTGAGGGAAAAAGACTACAGAAGTAGTCCAGGCAAGTCACCAAACAACAATAGCAACAGCAACCCTGTGGAGGGCTGGAATTTAGAGATGCTACAATAGTGTACTAAATGTCCAACTTTAAACAAGAACAAAAATTCATGAGATATGCAAAGAAACAGGAGAAAAAATGTCATCCACAGATACTTTCTGAGGGCATCCAGATGTTAGACTTAGGAGACAAAGACCTCAGAGCAGCTATTATAAATATGTTCAAAGAGCTAAAAGAAACCATATTTAAAGAATTAAAGGAAAGTGTGATGACAATGACTTATAAAACAGAGAATATAATAAAGAGATAGAAATTATAAAAAAAGAGAACTAGAATATATTGTACAACACAGGGAATACGGCCAATATTTTATAATAACTATAAATGGAGTATAACCCTTAAAAATTACAAATCTCTATGTTGTATACCTATAACATATAATATTATACATCAACTATATCTCAATAAAAAAAGAGACAGTTAAAAAGGAATTCTTGAGTTAGAAAGTATAATTACTGAAATGAAAAAATTCAATAGAGGGCCTGAGTAGGAGATATGAGCTGCAGAAGAAAGAATCAATGAACTTGAAGACTGATCAACCGTGATTACCCAATCTGAAGAGAAAAAATGAAAAAAAATCAACAGAGCCTCAGAGACCTGTAGGACACCATTAAACATATGAACATATGTGTAACAGGAACCTAAGAAGGGAAAGAAAGGACAGAAAAAATAACTGAAGAAGGGCAGAAAATTCCCCAAATTTGGTGCATAACAGTACCCTACACATAAAGAAGCTCAAAAGATTCCAAGTAGAATAAGCACAAAGGGATCCACACCTAAACACATTAGAGTTGAATTGTCAAAAGCCAAAAAAAAAAAAAAAAAACTTGAAAACTGTATCATGTAGAAGGGAACCATAATAAGATTAACAGATAATTTCTCATTAGAAACAATGGATGCCAGATTCAACCATCTGATGTACTCAAAGTGCTTAAAGAAAATAAACCTGACAACTAAGAATATGATATCCAGCAACACTATCCTTCAGAAAATAAAAGCTAAAATATAAAGACATTCCCAAATAACAATGATTAAGTGAATTCATTGCCAGCAGACCTGACTTACAAAACATATTGAAAGAGTTTCTTCAGGCTAAAAGCAAGTGACACCAGATGGTTACTCAAATCAACATGAAGGAACAGATGTGAATAAAGGTAATTACATAGGTAATTATAAAACACAGTATAAATATGTTTTTCCTCTTAACTGATTTAAAAAACAACTGCATAAAACAATAATTATAAAGTTACAATCCTGGACTTATAACATGTAAAGATAAAAAAATATATGAAATAATAACAACAAAAAGAGGGGGAGGAAATAGAGCTTTTTGGAGTAAGAAAATGACACCAGACAGTAACTCAAATCCAAATGAGGAAATAAAGAATACCAGAGATGGTAAATATGTAAGTTAATATAAAAGTCTCCTATAATTATATATATTCTCCCTTCTCTTAAAGGACAAAGTTATATAAAGCAATAATTATAACATTGTACTGTTGAGTTTATAACATATACAGGCATACTATGTACATATATATGACAACAATATCACAGAGGAGGGGGGAGGGAATGGAATTATACTGGAACAGATTTTCTAAATTTTAATGGAGTTATTAGCATTAAGTTTGACTGTGGCAAGCTGAGGTGCATACTGTAATCCCTGGAACAACTACTAAGAAAATAACTAAAACAATATAATATTATGGGCCCAAAGTTTAAGATTATCTGAGAAGGCTAGGAAGATTGTTACAAACAGATCATATCCATAACACTGAGGTATAATTTAGGTGGTGGTTTTTTTTTTAAACAGTTTCATGGATTCAAGAAATACGCTTACCTGAAATACACCTGTCATGTGCCAATGAAATCAGAGGCACGTTGACTTTTCCTATGTAAATATCCTCCTGGGTATCACTATCATCAAACACATAAAAACTCAGAGACTCTGACTTAAGGTATCGATCCAAATCCATATTCATTGGCACTGGGAAACACATATGATCATCAAACTGTGGATCACTGCTACTGGGAATGATGGCTGTGTCATGGTCTGCAAAGTCAGAAAACTTGTACACAACATATGGGTGTGGCTGAAGGTGGCTTGCTCGGGACTGCAGGCGGCTGCAGCATCTTACTGTAACATGAAGTTCATTTAAGTTGCCATCTGTGGAATCAGTAGAACCGAGCTGAGCAGTTTTGGGTGCTTGCTGACTTAACTGGAAAAACATACATATTTATATCATAGTAATAATACAGTGAAAAGTAAACAACAGCTGCCAACCCCCAAACAAAGTAATTTTGTAGATGGACAAAAAGCTGCAGATTTTCACTTCAAAGTGAATTTCTCAGTAAAAGACTCTTGACTCTTATTTAAAACCAATATTCTCTAGAACGTATGTACGGATGCTATTAGCAGCAAATATAGAAGACTGAGCATACATGTAGAGATTGCTGTTAAAACCAAATAAAGCCAAGAAGATAGTCAATCTGATGTTCTTTAATTCTATTTAATAATTAACAGGTAAAGTGAGCAGTTAGGTCCAAGACAAATGTCCCCTAGTTCACAATTTTTTTTTTTTTTTTGCGGTACGCGGGCCTCTCACTGCTGTGGCCTCTCCCATGCGGAGCACAGGCTCGGGACTCGCAGGCTCAGTGGTCATGGCCCATGGGCCCAGCCGCTCCGCGGCATGTGGGATCTTCCCCTCCACAGCATGTGGGATCTTCCCGGACCGGGGCACGAACCCGTGTCCCCTGCATCGGCAGGCGGACCCTCAACCACTGCGCCACCAGGGAAGCCCCACAATTTTATTAAGAGCTACTCCTTCCTTTCTGCCCGTGGATGCCGCCAGGTAAGCATCGTTGATGTCTCCCCGCTCCACTGTCGTCATGTTTAAGTCAGAGTCTCCCAAAGAGCCCGAACAGCTGCAGAAGTTCTTCATCGGAGGTTTGAGCTTTGAAACAACTGATGACTGTCTGAGGAGCCATTGTGAGCAATGGGGAGCGCTCACAGACTGTGTGGTAACGAGGGATCCAAACACCAGGTGCTCCAGAGGCTTCGGGGTTGTCACATATGCCACTGTGGAGGAGGTGGATGTGGCCATGAAGGCAAGGCCACACGAGGTGGATGGAAGAGTTGGGGAACCAAAGAGGGCCGTCTCAAGAGAAGATTCTCAAAGACCTGGTGCCCACTTAACTGTGAAAAAGATTTTTGTTGGTGGCGTTAAAGAAGACACTGAAGAACATCACCTAAGAGATTATTCTGAACAGTGAGGGAAAACTGAAGTGATTGAAGTCATGACTGACCGAGGCAGCGGCAAAAAGAGAGGCTTTGCTTTGATGACCTTTGATGACCATGATTCCGTAGACAAGACTGTCATTCAGAAATACCACACTGTGAATGGCCACAACTGTGAAGTAAGGAAAGCCCTACGTAAGCAACAGATGGCTGGTGCTTCATCCAGCCAAAGAGGTCGAAGTGGTACTGGAAACTTTGGTGGTGGTCGTGGAAGGGGTTTTGGTGGGAATGACACCTTTGGTCGTGGAGGAAACTTCAGTGGCTGAGCTGGCTTTGGTGGCAGCCGCGGTGGTGATGGATATGGTGGCAGTGGGGATGGCTATAATGGGTTTGGTAACGATGGAAGCCATTTTGGAGGTGGTGGAAGCTACGATGATTTTGGCAGTTACAACAATCAATCTTCAAATATTGGGCCCATGAAAGGAGGAAACTTTGGAGGCAGAAGTTCTGGCCCCTATGGTGGTGGAGGCCAATACTTTGCCAAACCACGACCAAGGTAGCTATGGTGGTTCCAGCAGCAGCAGGAGCTATGGCAGTGGCAGAAGGTTTTAATTACTGCCAGGAAACAAAGCTTAGCAGGAGAGGAGAGCCAGAGAAGTGACAGGGAAGCTACAGGTTACAACAGATTTGTGAACTCAGCCAAGCACAGTGGTGGCAGGGCCTAGATGCTACAAAGAAGACGTGTTTTAGACAATACTCATGTGTATGGGCAAAAAAACTCGGGGACTGTATTTGTGACTAATTGTATAACAGGTTCTTTTAGTTTCTGTTCTGTGGAAAGTGTAAAGCATTCCAACAAAGGGTTTTTTTTTTTTTTGTGGTACGCAGGCCTCTCACCGTTGTGGCCTCTCCCATTGCGGAGCACAGGCTCCGGATGCGCAGGCTCAGCGGCCATGGCTCACGGGCCCAGCCGCTCCACGGCATGTGGGATCTTCCCGGACCGGGGCACGAACCCGTGTCCCCTGCATCGGCAGGCGGACTCCCAACCACTGTGCCACCAGGGAAGCCCCCCAACAAAGGGTTTTAACGTAGAGTTTTTTTTTTTTTTGCACCCATGCTGTTGATTGCTAAATGTAATAGTCTGATCATGATGCTGAATAAATGTGTCTTTAAAAAAAAAAGGAGCTACTCCTTCAACCATTCCAGTTATTCTGATCACATCGCATTCTTAAATGAGAAACTAATGAATTTGATGGTACCCACCCACAGAGATGGTTTTGTTATATTTGAGTTGGCCCTCATCCTGAACCAATGTGATCTGGGGAAGCAGATACCTGAGGCCAAGGAACAAGAAAACAGAGTGAGAGATAAACATTGGAGGGGTAAAACCTTGGATTGGAAGGACATTTCAGAAGAGAGATGAGCAAAGGGAGTTGTCAGGCAGGGTCAGAAACTACTCTATGGTCCTTTTTGGGACTATTACTCAGGCAGTCAGTGCACAAGTATTCTAGCAAACACCTGCATTGACTAACTGCTAAACCTTCCATAGCTGATGTGATCTGGGACAAAGAATGTAGTGTTGCAGTGCCTTGTGGTGTTAGGTAATTCTCTACCTTCCATACAGGGACCCCCCTTTCACTGCATTTTTGAATCTGGATTGAACATCTGGAACTTTTGATTCTAGAGAAGTTTCCTGGAGAAGGAAAACAGAACCGAAGTCATAATCTCCTTGGTGGAGAAATCTGGTGGTGTGGAGAGGGGAAATCTGAGAAGGGAATCACAACACTGCTTTCCCAGGGCTCGTTTGCATCCAGCTATAGAAGACTGAGTGGGAGGACTTAGAAAGTACCCCCTCCGTTTTTCGCCCCGAGTCTATCCACAAAAGCTGAAATTCCAACAGTAAATGACTCATTCAACCCATAAACTGGGAGTCTAAAACTCTTTAAACCACAAAAATTAATAAATCATGTGGTTTCTCTATCTCTAATTCCCTTTTCCATAACAGTGTTTCCCAAAGTGTGTTCTGAAGAATACTAGTCCAGAAGGATGATCTCTGGAAAACGGGTGCCATTCTTTAAGTTTCGGAATCAATGTTATATTAGTCATGGTTCTTTTAATTGAAAGTTATGGAAACTAATTCCACCCAGCAAATACAATGAAAAGAGACTTTTATATAAGGCTACAGGGTTATTTCATAGAACTGTATAGCAGAAATGTGGTTGTATCTAAGGAAGGTAATGGGACTGGAAAACTACAGGAATTTACTCTCCATCTAGTTTCCATTTTTCTCTGTATGCTTGTTCACTATTCTCCTTCCAGTCCCATTTTCTTTCCTTTGCCATTTAGCATGGTAGCAGATGGCTGTCCCACAGCTCCCAACTTTACATGTTCCAGGCATGGAGAGTCTTGCTTTCTCTTGATCTCAGAAAGCAGAATCTGATTCGCTCAGCTGGGGGCAGGTGGATATTCCTGAATCATTAGTCATAACTGGGTGGAGTGGGAGAGAACAGGATCACCAAACGTAAAGCTGGCCACTGGGGGCCCACCCCCACGGATTAGAAGAGGGCAGGTCCAAATGAAAAAAAGAGAATCATGACTTGAACAGACATTCCAAAATGTTCCTACTATATTCTATCCCTTTGTTACTTAACATAAGTGTATACTTTATGCTTCCTCTTGAGATTCACGTTATACATGAGAAGCCCTGAAGTCAAGGATCCTATTGAATTCTTCTCAATTCAGTGTTTTCTGCATTTACTGGATCATGGAATTCTTTTGGAAATATGGCTATTAAGACTCCATGAAACATAGTTTGGAAAATGCTGCTCTGAGGAATTGCATTCATACTTCTAATTCTCAGGAAAAGAATATTCATTTTATATTTTACTCTGCATTTCAGAAACCTAAAAGTTTCTGAAACAGCTTGGAAGAAGTTGGAAACAGTTGGAAAAAAGGAGAATAAATGAAAGCTCAATAATAGCTATCCATTTCCTTAACAGTAGAAATTGTAATGAAAGTCACTTGATGTGTAATAATCGTATTGCAATTCTCTTTTTCGAAACTGTCCTGGATAGCACAAGGGAGTTCCTTCGTGGTAAAAGAGCAATTCTGTATCTTGATTGTGGTGGTAGTTACATGATTATATACGCATGATAAAACTGCATTGAACTCTGCTTCTTGCTACACACACACACACACACACACACACACACACGCACACACAAGTAGTTGTACACATGGCATGCGCACATAAGTGCATGTAAAAACTTGCAAAATCTGGATAAAGTCTGTAGCCTAGTTAATAGTACTGTACCAATATCAATTTCCTGGTTTTGATACTACACTACAGTTACATAAAATATTATAATTGGGAGAAGCTGGGTGGAGGCTACACGTGACCTCTGTACTATTTTTGCTACTTCCTGTAAGTCTATGATTATTTCAAAATAAAAAGTTAAAAAAAGCCACTTGATGGCTGTGAAAGAAAATGATTTCGTTTTAAAGCATGATAATATAAAGAAATACTATAAAATCTCTGTGTCATAAAAGGGTCGTAAAGTCAAACAAGCTTACCCAATGCATTTGCTCTGGCCCCTTAAAATTTGATGTTATATATCCCAAAGCCTTTGCCCGTTCTCGATAAAGTCGAATTGCTTGATCCATGGGAACTCTTAATCGGAACCAGTATTCTACTGTGCCAAAATTGGGGATGTCTCCTTTACTTCCTACAAACCAATACATAACTCACTGTTAAAATAGTCCCATAAATCAAAATATATACCAGTAAAAAATACATCAATGGTATTATACATTAAAACTATAAATTTTATACTGAGTAAAATAATATATGACTTGCACAAATGATGTGTGATAGGCAAATAACAGAGATAAAGAAAATAAAGTTACTTCTGCAAGTACGAGTTCCACCGTATGTTAAATATTATTAAAAAACTATGTCAAACTATGTTTGAGGTAGTCCGGTTTATACTATTTCAATCTTTCTAAAATATAAAGAAAAATCTAAACATTGAGTCAAATACTCCATGATTCTTTCTGATGCTACTTTTTATATTTCAACAAGTTGCACTCAATGTAGTCTGACAGATACAAAATGAAACCTCAAAATTATGAATGGAATATGAATTCAACTTTCGAGAAATCTTTGGCACTTTCCCATTTTCCTACCATGCCCAAAGCATAGGGAAAAACACCATAGCTATGCCAAATCTATACCGTATGTAATATACCCTCGCATGTCTGCCCTGCACACCCTCTTGCTGGGGTTGTAGTTGTAGTACGCCTTCTAACTCAGGCAGCTCTTTCTCTTTCTTCCCCTGTGACGATTTCCTCTAGGGCTCCCAGGAGACTTAAGAGCGCTACACTTCCTTTGCAGAAACGAGGAAAGATGTCCTCGTTAGGGCACTGAATGCTTTGGCACAACTGGCAGTTCACCAGTCTACTTCTCCACCACACTAAGTTTTTTGAGGGCAAGTTCTTCTGAACCATGTGACTATATCACCTATGCAATCAATAAAATAAAATCCCTCCCCAGAACCTAAGTCACCCTCCTTCCTTTTTTTCTTGGTCACTTAAAAAAGTTTTCCTTTTTTAAAATTTATATATTTATTGAATTTTATTTTATTTACTTTCTATACAAGCAGGTTCTCATTAGTTATCTATTTTATACACATCAGTGTATACATGTCAATCCCAATCGCCCAGTTCATCCCACCACCACCCCCGCTTTCCCCCCTTGGTGTCCATACGTTTGTTCTCTACATCTGTGTCTCTATTTCTGCCTTGCAAACCAGTTCATCTGCACCATTTTTCTAGATTCCGCATATATGCGTTAATATACGATATTTGTTTTTCTCTTTCTGACTTACTTCACTCTGTGGGACAGTCTCTAGGTCCATCCACATCTCTACAAATGACCCAATTTCGTTTCTTTTTATGGCTGAGTAGTATTCCATTGTACATATGTGCCATATCTTTATCCATTCGTCTGTCAATGGGCATTTAGGTTGCTGCCATGACCTGGCTATTATGCACCCTCCTTTCTTCTTGAAAAGGTTTCTTCACTTGGCCTCTAGGATACTGTATACTCTTGGTTTGTCTCCCACCTCACTGGCCACTCCTTGGTTTCCTTTGCTGGCTCTTCCTCTTCCTGAACTCTAAATTTTGGAGTCTCCCAAGGCTCAGTCCTTGGTCACCTTCTCTTCTTTATGTATACTCACTCTCTATGTGAAATTATCTAGGCCCAAGGCTTAAAATATATTCTGTATGCTAATGAATCCTGCTTTTATATTTCTTTCTCTGACCTTCAGACTAGTATATCCAAATGTTTAGGTGACATTTCCACTTGGCTGTCTAATAGGCAGGTCAGTCTTAACCTGTTCAAACACAATTCTTAGTTTTTTTCCTCAAATTTGTTCCTTGCCCAGGTCTACCTCGATAAATGGCCTCATCATTGTCCTGGTTGCTCACACCAGAAATTCTCGCCTCCTTTGTTTCCCTCATTACTCTACATTCAATTGATGAGCATGTTTTTAAGGAAGAGTTAATCAAATATACACTGAATATAACCAATTCTTATCACTACTTTCATTACCATCGTAATCCAAGCCACCAACATCTTTCCACAGATTAATGCAATAGCCTGATAATGGTCCTATTTTCTTGCTTGGCCCATACAGTCTGTTCTTCCCACAGCACCCAGGGTGATTTTTCTAAAACCTATGTGTGATCACGTTACTTCTCTCCTCAAAACCACCCAATGACTTGCATCACTCAGAGGAAAAAAAAGTCCAAACACCTCACCATGACCCACAAGGCTCTACAGTGAGATCTGGCTCCTGCCTATTGTTTTAATCTCATCTCTGCTCTAGCCACTGGCCTCCTTGCTGTTCCTCCAACATGGCAGGTTTGTTCTTCCCTCAGGCCTTTATACAATACTTGCTGTTTCCTCTGCTGTAAACATTCTTCCCCTGGATCCTGAGGTGGATCTTTATTCAGGTCTTTACCAATGGCACCCCGTAGGGAAGCCCTTATCTGAATTAGCAACCTTCCATCTCTCTCTTTAGCCTCTTGCTCTGATAATTTTTCTTCATATCTAATGATATGTATATTTGTTTTATGGCCCATCTTCCCCTCTAGAAGGTAAGCTACATGAAGGTAGGGGCTCTGTCTTATTTACCACTGATCACTGTATTCCCAGTGCTTAGTAACAGTGATAACATGATAAGCTCCTTAAAAAACTTTGATAAATGTACTACAATTGGGCTTCCCTGGTGGCGCAGTGGTTGAGAGTCTGCCTGCCGATGCAGGGGACACGGGTTCGTGCCCCGGTCTGGGAAGATCCCACATGCCATGGAGCATCTGGGCCCGTGAGCCATGGCCGCTGAGCCTGCGTGTCTGGAGCCTGTGCTCCGCAACGGGAGAGGCCACAATAGTGAGAGGCCCGCGTACCGCAAAAAAAAAAAAAAAAAAAAAAAAAAAGTACTACAATTAATGTTTAATCAAACAAGGATATCAACATGGTAAATAAATGCACTAATATGCTTTAAAAAATTAATAGCCATTGTACTGACATTATTAGTGACATTTAAGAGAGTCCAATCAACTGTGGGCAGCTATATCAGAATGCTGTCCTTACCCTAATGGCACCTTGAATCTGAGAGAGAAGATACTAATGTGGAACACCATATTAATGTATAAACCAGTCAGTGCTTCAAACAGCCAAAGTTTATAAGATTGTACTCACCAACCAAACTTGCTGTGCAAAATATTCGACCGCTTTTTTCTAGAATTTCATGGAATCTCAATTGACATGCCGCGATTGTTTCATAATCTGTGCTGTAAGCCTGGTGGACCTCAAGAGTTATAGTATTTTTCTGAATGTATTGTAAGAATAAGTCATTAACATGAACGAGATATTGAGAAGTAAAGTTATATTCTGGGTGAAGGCCCCGCACTATGGGAGTTGTTTGTAGTTCAAAATCATAGAAAGCAAAGGTACAGAAGGTGACAGGTTCTTTATCTCCAGATGCCTGTAACACTTCAGAAGAAAAGGTTACTTTGTTGATATGGATTTCAAATAGGTTTTCGCCTCGTTCTAAGTGAATGGTTTCATCCAACTCATCAATGGAGTCATCTGGCATGATTTCTGGTTTAAATTTGTACTGCTTGGTGCCATAGGCAATATCCTTTAATTGGGCTGCAAGAGAAGACACACAGTTTAGAGGTTTTAAAGTATTGACATATAAAGATACAAACTGGCTTTTGAAGTGGTAGGAAGTCAGTGCTTTTGGTGTACAGTCTCAATCTTTAATTCTATGACTACACTGTTTTTCTGTAAATGATACTGTATTATTTTGACATCACTTATTAAAAAAATTACAACTTAAATGGTAATAAAGGTTATACCAGGGAAACAGAAAAAGAAAAAAAAAGGCCCTTGAATGAACAGCTGAGGTAAATATTTAGATTTCACTGCTCCTTTGCCTCTGCTCTATTATCTTCTCTCCTATAAAGTCAATTCTCTTTCCACTAGCTCCTTCCCTTCAGCTTACTAAAATATATATTTTTCTACTTTTGCGGAATGATGGATATGTTTATTATCTTGATAAGAGTGATGGTTTCACAGGTGAATACATAGGCCCAAACTCACCAAATTGTGTACTTTAATAGTGCAATTTAAGGGCTTCCCTGGTGGCACAGTGGTTGAGAGTCCACCTGCTGATGCAAGGGACACGGGTTTGTGCCCCGGTCCGGGAAGATCCCACATGCCGCGGAGCGGCTGGGCCTGCACGTCCGGAGCCTGTGCTCTGCAGCGGGAGAGGCCACAACAGTGAGAGGCCCGCGTACCGCAAAAAAAAAAAAAAGTGCAATTTAAAATGTGTTCATTACATTTCTAAGAAGCTGCTTTTAAAAAAGATATATCTCTTTCTAGATTAGGACATTCCCTCACACCATATAGAAAAATAAACTCAAAATGGTTTAAAGACATAAATGTAAGACATGAAACCATAAAACTCCTAGAAGAGAACACAGGCAGAACACTCTTTGACATGAGTTGTAGCAATATTTTTTTTAGATCTGTCTCCTAAGGCAAGAAGTAAAAGCAAAACTAAACAAACTGGCCCTAATTAAACTTAAAAGCTTTTGCACAGCAAAGGAAACTATTGACAAAATGAAAAGACAACCTACTGAATGGGAGAAAATATTTGCAAATGATGCGACCGACAATGGGTTAATATCCAAAATACATAAACAGCTCATACAACCCAATATCAGAAAACCAAAAAACTCAATCGAAAAATGGGCAGAAGACCTGAATAGACATTTCTCCAAAGAAGACATACAGATGGCTGACAGGCACATGAAAAGATGCTCAATATTGCTAATTATTAGAGAAATGCAAGTGAAACTCACAATGAGATATCACCTCACACCTGTTGGAATGACTATCATCAAAAAGTCTACAAACAACAAATGTTGGAGAGGATATGGAGAAAAGGGAACACTTGTGCGCTGTCGGTGGAAATATAAACTGGTTCAGCCACTGTGAAAAACAGTACGAAGGTTCCTCAAAAAATTAAAAAGAAAACTACCATATAATCCAGCAATTCCATTCCTGGGTATATACCCAGAAAAAATGAAAACACTAATTCAAAAAGATACATGCACCCCAACGTTCACAGCAGCACTATTTATGATAGCCAAGACATGGAAGCAACCCAAGTGCCCATCAACAGACGAATAGATAAAGATGTGGTGTAATACATAATGGAATATTAACCATAAAAAAGAATAAAATGCTGCCATTTGCAGCAATGTGGATAGACCTAGAGAATATTATACTTAGTGAAGTAAGTCAGAAAAAGTACGTAGTGTATGATATCACTTATATGTGGAATCTAAAAATGATACAAATGAATGTACAAGTAAAACAGAAATAGACTCACAGATATAGAAAACAAACTTGTGGTTACCAAAGGGGAGAAGGAAGAGGAGGGACAAATTAGGAGTACAGGATCAACAGATACAAACTACTATATATAAAATAGATAAACAACAAGGATATATTGTATAGCACAGTGAATTACAGCCATTATCTTGTAATAACTTATAATGGAGTATAATCTATAAAAATAATGAATGACTATTCTGTACACCTGAAACTAATAATATAAATCAACTATATTTCAATAAAAAATAAATAAAAAGATGTATCTCTTTCTAGATACACATTTCCCCCACTATGTTACACCAACTTTCTAAAAAGAGTAATGTATACTTGTGTCTCCAATTCCTCATCTAACAGACACTCTTCAACTTCCTGCAAAAAGCATCTGCCTTATTTTTCTTGTGAAACTACTCTAGAAAAGGTCACCAATAACTAACCAGTTTCTAGATTGAATGGTCCTTGTATTATTTGAGTTCTTTGCTTAATTGACACTGATGACCACATCCTCTTTTGTGAACTTTTGTGAGCTTTCATGTCATCGTCTGCCCTGCTTCTCCTCCTACCTCTCTTCTTCTTCTTCTTCTTTTTTTTTTTTTTTTTGCGGTACGCGGGCCTCTCACTGCTGTGGCCTCTCCCGCTGCGGAGCACAGGCTCCGGACGCGCAGGCTCAGCGGCCATGGCTCACGGGCCCAGCCGCTCCGCGGCATGTGGGATCTTCCCGCATTGGGGCACAAACCCGCGTCTCCTGCATCGGCAGGCGGACTCTCAACCACTGCGCCACCAGGGAAGCCCCTACCTCTCTTATTCTTTAAGGGTTTCTCTTTCTCTGCTAGTTTGCTGGGGTTCTGTTTTTATCCTCTTTTTAGTCTACATATTCTCATGAGCAATCACATCCCCCCCCCTTTTTTTGTTTGCGGTACGCGGGCCTCTCACTGCTGTGGCCTCTCCCATTGCGGAGCACAGGCTCCGGACGCGCAGGCCCAGCGGCCATGGCTCACGGGCCCAGGCGCTCCGTGGCACGTGGGATCCGCCCAGACCGGGGCACGAACCCGCGTCCCCTGCATCGGCAGGTGGACTCTCAACCACTGTGCCACCAGGGAAGCCCCACATCCCCTTTTATTTATTTGAAATATAGCTGATTTACAATGTTGTGCTAATTTATGCTGTACAGAAAAGTGACTCAGTTATACACATATATACATTCTTTTTTAAATATTCTTTTCCATTATGATTTATCCCAGGAAACTGGATATAGCTTCTTGGGCTACACATTAGGACCTTGTCTATCCATTCTAAATGTAATAGTTTGCATCCACCAACCCCTAACTCCCAGTCCATCCTTCTCCCTCTCCCACTCCCCCTTGGCAACCACAAATCTGTTCACTACGTCTGTGAGTCTGTTTCTGTTTTTTAGATAGGTTAATTTGTGTCATATTTTAGACTCCAGGTGTAAGTGATATCATATAGTATTTGTCTTTCTCTTTCAGACTTACTTCACATAGTGTGATATTCTCTAGTTGCATCCATGTTGCTGCAAGTGGCATTATTTCATCCTTTTCTATGGTTGAGTAGTATTCCATCGTATATATGTACCACATCCTCTTTATCCATTCATCTGTTGATGGACATTTAGGTTGTTTCCATGTTTTGGCTATTGTGAACAGTGTTGCTATGAACATAGGGGTGCAGGTATCTTTTTGAATTATAGTTTTGTCCAGGTATATGCCCAGGAGTGGGACTGCTGGATCATATGGTAGTTCTGTTTTCAGTTTTGTGAGGAACCTCCATACTATTTTCCATAGGGGCTGCACCAACATACATTCCCACCAACAGTGTACATGGGGTCCCTTTTCTCCACACCCTCTCCAGTGTTTGTTATCTGTAGACTTTTTTTTTTTTGCAGTACACGGGCCTTTCACTGTTGTGGCCTCTCCCGTTGCAGAGCACAGGCTCCGGACGCACAGGCTCAGCGGCCATGGCTCACTGGCCTAGGCGCTCCACAGCATGTGGGATCTTCCCGGACTGGGGCACGAACCTGTGTCCCCTGCATCGGCAGGCGGACTCTCAACCACTGCGCCACCAGGGAAGCCCTATCTGTAGACTTTTAAATCATGGCCATTCTGACCGGTGTGAGGCGGTACCTCATTGCAGTTTTGATTTGCATTTCTCTAATGATTAGTGATCACAACCCTTTTTATGACTTCTGTTACTATCAATATTCTGAAGACGCTCATATTTCTATTTTTAATTCAGATTTCTTTCCTCAATTCCAGACCCACACATCTAGTGGCTTGCTGAGCCCTCTATCTAGATATCCCCTAGGTGCAACAAACTCAATATACCCAAAGCAGAATGGCTCATATTGTCTTCCTGTTATTTCTGTACCTTGAATTTCAAGTGATGATGTTAGCCTTCATCCAGCTGCCTAAGCTAGATATCACGGTGTCATCCTAGGTTCCCCGCCCTTTTTTTTTTACTCTCCCCACATCTGTAGGGTCACTGCTATTCAAAAATATTTCCTAAGTCTTTAGCAAATTTGTCCCTGTCCTCTGCATCTCCACTGATGCTACCTTACTTACACCCTCAGTGTTTATTACCCAGATTATTAATGGAACCCAATTCCTTCCTTCCTTCAAATTGTACTCATTCTTCCCAATACCCATAGCATAATCTCCAAAATGAAGTTCTGGGTGTACTACTCCCTACCTTAAAAATTCCCTGGTGCTTCTCTAGGTTAATAAGGTTCAGACTCATCAGGGTGGCAAATGGGGCCTTCAGGATTTGATTCTTACCAGCCTTAAATCTAGGTTCTTCTCCATTTACTAATCCTGAGTTCCAAACAGACAGATCCACATGCATTTTCTCAAATGAATGGCAGTGCTTCACATTTAGGGTATTTTTACCTGCTTCATCTACTTCCTGGAAAGCCTTTCATTGTTTTTACTTAGTGGTGAATTCTGTCATCTTTAAAGCCTCCAAACCTACTGTGTGGGGACTTCCCTGAATCTTCAGGTATAAATAGGCATTCTCTCCTCAATGTTTCCTTGGCAGCTTTTGCATTTTTCTAACTTCACACTCTTCACAATAAAGTATAACTGTCTACTTACTTGTTCACAACTTACAAGTTCTTGGAGGAAAAGCCCGAGCTTTTTCCGTTTGTATTCTCATTGCCTAGCACTTTGTTTAGGATACATTAGGAATTTGAGCATGTTTATGGAAATAATCAATGAATTTAGGACACATTTAGAATATATTGGTAAAGACTTAGGGAGGCTTGAAAGGAATGAAAATCTCAAACTGTGTGACCTCCCTGTTATTCAGGAAAATTTCATTAAGTGAATTTTTATTGAGTACTACTTGAAATAAAAGGAACACACTGCTCTTTGGCTTTGGAAAACCCTGTTCAGTCAGATGACGATAGTTACTGAACCCTTCTACTTAGAGCAATGGTTCTTAGAGTGTGGTCTGGGAACCCCTGAGGGTACCTGAGACTGTTCTGGAGGTCTGTGAGGTTAAAACTATTTTTAAAATAATACTAAGATGTTATTGGCCTTTTTCATTCTTAGTCTCTTACAAGTGTAGAATAGAGTTTCCCAGAATCTATGTGATGTGTGATATCATAACAGATTGACTGTAGAAGCAGATATAAAAACCCAGCTGTTTTCTATTGAGACAGATGCTGAAAAGATTTGCAAAAATGTTAAGCAATTAAAAAAATTTAAAACCATGTCGCTTGTCTATTTTTTTGGTATGGAAAATATACCTATTAAAAAATAAAACTGTAATTTATGTTAACATGTAATGGGTTAATTATTATTTTAGCATGCCAAATATTTTTAAAATTTCTCATTTTTAATTTCTAACATGATAAATATCATGAATATAACCCATATAAACATAAGGCCTTTTGGATTCTCAGTGATCTTTAAGAGTGTAAAATTACTGCTGGCACAATTACTAAGCCTGCACATCTGGAGCCTGTGCTCCGCAACAAGAGAGGCCGCGATAGTGAGAGGCCCGTGCACGGCGATGAAGAGGGGCCCCTGCTTTCCACAACTAGAGAAAGCCCTCGCACAGAAACGAAGAGCCAACACAGCCATAAATAAATAAATAAAATTTAAAAAAAAAAAGGCAAAATTCCTTAAAAAAAACAATTACTGCTGGCATAGATCACTGAATTTAAGTACTGTATGGCAGGGAGCATGAAAGAGAGACAAAGTACTTATCACTGTAGAACTTATTATGTTGCAGTCATAGAGAATATGCAAAACTGCACCGGTGAAGAACACTTATATAATATAATCCCTAAACATATTTTTTGAGTACATGAGAGTAAAAGTGGCAAGTGCTGAGGTAGTGTTGTTCAAAGTACAGTTTTACACCTGCATGTGAATTGCTTGGAATTATTTCTAAATATATCAAATCAGAGACCCCAAGATCTCCAGGGGTAGGGCCCAGGAAACTACCTTTGAAACAAGTTCCCCATGTAATTTTCTTACTTGCTAAAGTCTGAAAACCACTGTAAGGGCATTTCAAGTAGAGGGGTGGCTAGCAGTAACTGGAGCCAGCTTTCTGGCATGGGCACACATTTGCTTAGATTCTGAAGCAGGGAAGGGTATATCCTGGAGTCAGAGTAGAAAGGAGGTTCAGACAAAGCCCTGGTGGTGGGACCGAACAAGATGCATCTGACAAAGAGCAAGCCGACTTGTTTGGCTGAGATGCATAGTTTGCTTAGAAGAGAAATTAGAAATGATGTGGTTAAATTTAGTCTGCGGTACTACTTTATGAAGCACTTTGAAATCTTGCCTGCAACACCGAATTCAAAAAGCAGTAGGGAATTACTAAAAATTCTTGAGTAGAAAAGTATCAGATAAAAACAGCCTTTCTGGTAACTTATTATTATAGTTAATAAATTGGGGAAAAAAAGAGCAAAAAGAAAGTGTGAGTGTACATTTGGATGACATTTTCAACTGTTGTAAAAATCCACTTCTCTAGTTACTGTGGACGAAGAATTGTGCACGTTGTACCTTCTAGTTTCTGGATGCGTGCAGCCCTGATATCAAGAAGGTGGACATACTGTTCCACTTTGAGTTCATAATCTTGCTGCAAATTTTCCATCTTCTGGGTCACTGCCTCAACTTCCATCTAAAAAAATAAAGATAACAAGTTTCAATACTCAGGATTTGTTCCATTTTCATCTGTTAAAGCAACTATGATTCAAGCATTTTTTAGATCCTGGGGATACTGGGAGCTATAACCTGTTGTTTCCTGACTTCAAAGAGCTTACAGTTTAGAAAATTATGCTTGGCAGTTTTCGTTAACCAGGAGTAAAACCCACAAAACTCTGGGTCCCTTTTAAGGAGTGGTGACCCATTTGTTAGAAGCTAATATAACAGGCGGCTGTGGCAGGACCAACTGCGGAGTGTGCCGGCGTTGGTGAATACGTCGCCATGATTCGTTCCCTAAAACCAGGCACTGAAAAAATTACTTGTTTTAGAACTCTTTAGTCAAGAGTATCTAGATATAAGGCTAAATTCCAGGCATGTGGTAACACATGATAATAGATTATAACAGACGCTAATACATGATACTGCTTTGAAATGTAAATCATCAGTAGAATATTATGGGAAACCTATCCTCCCAATTTAGTGTATTATATTACCTGATAATCTTTATTAATTTTATGTTGCATAATTAGCATGTTTCTCGTCTTTTCAAGTTCTTGCACTGTTTCTGCATGAGTTGCTTGCAGCTCTTTCATGGAGTGTTCTAGATCTTTATTAATTTTACTGTCTACTTTTTCTAAAAAAGAAAGGTCTCCATTTTTTTGTGATTTTTGAGCCTAAAACAAAAACATATTTTATTACCAAGAGTTTCTAAAATGTAACTGTGAATTAATATGGATATAGTAAGAAACAATCATTAATTGAAAACAGATATATTTCCATTTTCTGTTAGGAATAAAGCAGTCCTGATATAGAATACATATTTGGATAGACATTTGGAACAATTACAGAGAAATAAAAAAAAGTTTATTACTTCACGAAGTAAAAAAGAATCATGTACGTTTATTTCTATTCTTCATTTGATTAAAATCTATACCATGATGATCTAAAAGGAAAGAAATGTACTTTCTGTGTCTTCCTGTAAATAACAGAATATTCTAGAACTAGAAAATATCTTCTGGTGACATATATAATTCAATATTTTACTTAAGATAATAGGGTGCACCAAGGTCTCTTAGGACAGAAAACTGTTGGTTAGTTTTATAGTGGGGCATATAAAAGTAAAATGTTTGTTACAGTTGGGGAAAGTGCTTTAAATAAGAGTTTTTGAGGTCTACTTTAATGTAATTTTGATGTCACTATGAAATATGTATATGCTGTAACTAAATGTCACCTGACCACTTTTCCTGAATAATTCATTCTCCAAGTATAAAGGTTACAATAAGGGTCATCATTATGCTGAAACAGTTATATGTAGACATGAAATTCATGATGAAGTTTAGAAAGTTACCTTTATAAGCAGGAGAGCTTCACTCAATTCATCAGCATTAATATCACTCTCCTGCAAAAGACAGAATAAGTAAAAGCTCACAATGGAAAGTGCAAGAGACATTCCAACTATGTAGATTACCCTCATGGAACATAAACTGCAAGATACCACGAATTAATAAACTAAGTTATCTATTTGTATTCTTTTGCTTTGTGGTATAGTGTTTTCTTTACGTATGAAATATTTAGATAAAAATTTGGAGTTCGTTTCCTAAATGAGAAAATAGTTCACCTGGTTGTAAAACTTCATGCGGTTTTTAAGTTCATCAAGTTGTTGCTTTTGTTCCAGGTACTGTAACTGTAGTTCTCTATTTTCTTGAATGATCTTCTCATTTTGGTCTTAAAAATGAAGTCGACACAATTCGAAAGGTAAGTGAGAATGAGGTATAAGAACACATTTTAAATTGACTTAATTCATGATACACACCAAGCTCAATCTAGCATTGTTCTGGCCAGAGAGGAAATTGAGCTAGCACCTTAGACTAAGGCAGCAGGGGAATGAGGAACAAATGAACACTATCATGTGTCTACCATATGATTCACTTGCTTATCAAAAACTTAGGACTTAGTTTCACAGTATTAATATAAGGAAATTGTGGCCTCTGGAACTTCAAAGGAACATTCTATCTAAAATACCTATGAAAATATGTTTCTAAATCTATGATTTTTACTTACTTATTAAGGGTCCTGAAAGGCATGCAAAAAAAAATTTTCTCTTTTAGTTTTTTCTAATTGACTTCCTTTAGTTATCTTTTCCTAATTCAGCATAAAGTCTTTTTATTAAAACAAGATAATTTCTGATAATAACTCTGGAATTATGGAATTATAATCAACCCCATTTTTAATAAATCTTTTAAGAGAGGAGAAATGGATTCTCAACCAGTGCATGGTAGTATCAATAATAATTCATGTGTGTTCTTTATTCACAGAGTTCACACTATTAGTTAGGAATGGAGATAGGTTACGTTTGCCTATGTGCTCATTTGCCATGACCCACAAGCAGGCGTATAGGGTAGAACTACAGAAGACGGCAAATCCATAGAGAGACTAATTTTTCACTCTCTGCATTAAACATGCTTAACTTAAAAAAAAGAAAGCATAATAGCTAGCTAACAAATCTACTCTTTAGTCCTATGTTCTTAAGTGTACTTCTTTACTAGAGTTCGTTGTGGTGGTCAAGTATTCTCCTTTGTGGGCTCCCTGTGGACTGACTCTAAACCGTGATATCCAAAGTGTCTCTACTAATTTCATCCTGCTCACAAAGATTTATGATCATCATTCCTTTTCTTAAAAAAAGGGAAACCAACATATTTGCCAAGAATTCTTTACATGAATACATTTGCACACTGACTGCATTTTATACAAAAATATGTTTCGGACTTTTATAAAGCTTTGTGTTCCCAAGCCATAAATGCTATATACAAGTAAAAACTGTAAATTACACAGTTAAGAAGAAATGAACTAAATTTGAATATTTTTAATATAACATACTTCTGGCAAACTAAAAAGTAAAAAAAAAAAAAAAGTTACCCTAGGGTATGTAGAGCCATTTTAATATCAAATATATAAATATTTTTCTTATTGATAAGAGGTTAGAAGGTTATACTAGAGTACAAATTACTAATATTCAGTGAAATAAATGAAAGAATTTCCAAATGTGAACAATACTTGGAAATATTTAAGGTAAAGATCAAACATTTATCTCTATACTAAGAATTAGGATTAATAATAAATATGAATTCTTATGAGATAAATTTGCTTTTTTGGTTAGAGAGTAGAGTAAGAATGTGGAACCCTTTATTTGATGTTGATTAGGTTAAAACAACATCCAGCTAGAATGACTAGGTAACAAAAAAGGAGGTAAATGTAGTCAGCAAGAAGTAAAACCAAGGTCCTGAGGATAATGTAATTTCCTTCTCTGGCTAGTGAAACTTTTAGGGGTTCTGAGGGGAACCAAAAGTGTAAGGACATGACCATTCCATCTTCATCCAGATGCAGTGTATATTATTCCTATGCTGTCTTCTATTCTTTCAATTTTTCAGAGCAGGGTCCTGAGAATAATACGCTACTGGCATAAATAAACTTACTCAAATATTTCTTCCTTTTCTGATTTTTCGTTCAACAACTATGTTCCCACTTACCTGGTATTTTTAAAACCAGGGCTTTATTAGTGGGAAAATAACTTATTAGTGGGAGAAGATATTACTGAGCACCAGTAACTTTCTCTCTACTGAATTTTATGTAGAATTCTCTACTATATTCTTCCTTTCTTAAACTGTTTACTGGGGATGTCACTCCTGGGACTTTAAAACGTATGGAGACATTATAGTTCAAAGAGGAAATAGACTTGCTGAATTATAATATGAAAAATCAAAGCACCCTGTACAAGATGAAAAATAACCTCTTTACCTATGATTTGACAAAAAGCAGGTTAAGCTAAACAGCATTTTATTCAAATGAGATAACATTTCACTCTTTTAAAATTATGTTCTTCAAGCACACCATTAATAAGCAGAGTGCAGAGAACAATTCAACTAAACAATTTTCAGAGCTCCTTTGTGCTAATATCTTCAGCTGTGATCAATATAACCATATGCATTATGCTGAATTATGCATTTCAGCTAAAGATAGAAAGGAACTTTCAAAAGCAGGCCCTTAAACACATGCAGTTAATTTAAGCATTAACCAAATGCAAACTGCATTTACATATCCTTCCCCCACATATTCGCACAATCTGAAACTAATTTGTACCTTGAATAAAGAGGTGAGTATTCTCTAAAAATAATTTGCCAGTTAGATGAATGACTACAAGAAGCCAGGGAAACATCTTCTGGCAGAGAACACTTGATACATGAAAAGGTAAATGTGTGAAGAGACTTCAAAGTAAAATTAAACAATTTTGAAATCTGTAATACAAAAAAGCAACTTTCTAAATATTAAAAGATTTCCTTAAATAGACAACTTCAATTTTTTGTTTAGTATTTTCCTGGAAAAAATTGTTTAAAGGCTGTATTATTTTTCTTATAATCTATTTTAACATTTTCACAAAGAAACAAAAACTGAAATTATTAGACCTGTAAATTTCAGGTATGCAAGCAAAAATAACTAAAATAATAGTTGCATTAAAAAGAAAGATTCAGTTCTAGCAATTTTTCTTAAGAAAATAATCAGATAAATGTGTAAAGATTTGTGTAGAAAGATGTTCAGGGTACTTAAAAAAGCTGAAGCTATTTAAAAATTCAACAATAGAAGACTTAAACAAACAATCTATGGTACATCCTCACACTGGAAAACTATGACAGCCATTATAAATGATGATGATGCGGATTTATATTTATACTGAAGGAACGATTTCATAATACAGCAAATAAAAAAGCACATTATAAAACTGTATGTATACATATAGAAACAACTCTGGAAGGACATATATAAAAATATTAATAGTGATTACGTTGAGGGCTGTGGGACTGAAAAGAACCCCCAGACTTAATCCAACAGTAATAAACAGGTTTTAAAAGACCACCAAGATTCTATCCTCTTAAGAGTTTCTTACCAGAGACCAATTCAAATGTGTAAAGATAAGAGTTTTGGAATTTTTGATATCTAGGGAAGTACAGAAAGCACGGGAACAAGAAAGGTTTATTTCATTTCTCTTTCCTTAAGAAAGAAAAGAGAGAGGAAATACAGAGCCCTTCCACTTCGGTGGAAGAATTTATTGAGCAACTACTAAACAAAGCACTCTGTTAGGTATTCAACACTACATATTAAAGTTAGGAACTAAGAATCTTTGACATAAAAACTTTAAAATATCCACCCAGTCAGAAATCATATCATTTTATTCTACTCTCAGTCTTCTGGAGAAAATTTCATAAACTGTCTGTCATCATTTAAACCACTTGGTAAATAAATACTACACACATATTTCATTGAAATTAAGACCCCATTGATTATAAGTTGTGTTCCAATTTCAGACTTCTTAAAATGTTAAAAAAAAGTTACACCATAATTTAAAAAATGTTATCACCTATAAGATGCTTCCCAATTTCAGAGATATTAAAATGGGAAAAAAAATCTTCTTAGAGTTAACGAAATATGGCATTGTGATCTAAATCAATATAGAGAGTACTGACTAGATATGTAATTGTTTTTTTAACTGAGTCTGCATTAAACTTTTAAATGTTCTCATGCAACTGAATTGCAAGTGTTCAAAAGGAGCAACCTTATTATCACATCGCTGGGTTTACCTACTGGCTGAGCAAACAGATGCAACACTTGGAGCAATTAATTCACTTCCCTGATTGTGCATTTGTGTGTATATGTGTGTAAAATATAGTAGAGCAGACATCTACTTTAATTATATAATTATTTTACTTCTGTGAGACAAGAAAGGTGAGATCTGGGACTCATAACATGTAACTTATTAATGATTATTATTTTAGCAGGGACATCTTGACAAGGCTTCTTTATTTAAGTTCTCTGTCACAGAGCAGAATTAGCCATCTCACTATCAGATCAAAAACAGCCAAGCAAGACTTCTGCCGTCCTCGGCTGTCTTACACTGCCTTTTTTTTTCCTCCACTGCACCTGCCACCACCTGGTGTATCACATATTTATTTAATTACTGTCAGTTTCTCCCTCTTGAATTTATGCTGCATGAGGACCAGGTCTTTGTTTTATTCATTGCTGTATCCCCAGAACTTAGAATAGTGCCTAGCACATACTGGTGCTTAATAAACACTTGTTGACTCTTGAATAAATTCAGGAAAATTAAACAAATTAAAGACAACCTGAACAAGAGTAACTCTGAGAAAAAAATAATTCCTTTGGCATATACGCTAAGCTGAGTAAAGGGAAATTTTGAGCAATCAATAAACGCATAAAAGTGGATGACTGTTAATATAGGCTGTGTCCCTAGTACGCAGCAAGGTGCCTGGCAAAACGGCAGGCACTGCAATAAGTACTTATCAAGTCAGTGAATAACAATGAATAACACGCATGTCTGAAACGAGTAAGTCAGTAGTCATTTTATATGTACCTCTTTCAGTTTTTAATCTGTCAAGGATTTCAGTTTTGTCTGTTAAATCGGATTTTAAGGCAGTCTCGAGTTGAGCAATCTGTACTTTCAGCTGCTGTTCCTTTAACTTCCATTGCTCTTCATGGGCAGCACTGAAGGCACTGCAAAACACACGTGACAGGCAAGGAGAGCTTGGAAATCAGCTTCAACCGAAAATAATAAAGAGTAAAGCTTTTAGTGGCACAGAGACCACTGTCATCATGTCTTAGGAATTAAGTAAACATATGCTGGTCTGCTGCTGTTGAAACCAAGGCGCCTTTCTCAGGCTGCGGTTAGGCAACATGAAAGAGTTTGTGGGATGAGCAAAGGAACTGGCCTTAATTTAGAGCTCTAAAGTCAGAGAAGTTGGCAGTGTGCAGCTTTTGTGGGACTAGTAAAGGAATTCAGATACTGTACATACTCCAGAGGAATCCACAGTTCCAAACCTCAGCAGCAGACATCGGACAAAACCATTCTCTACCACGAATAAACCCTAATACAGAGAAAAGGGACTCCCCACCTGATCTTTAAATCCAGAATTTGAAACTTTTAAAGAGTCTGTGATAATAGCATATTTACAAAATACTGGCCACAAAATGATAGCATTTTGAATTATTAGACGGTGATTCTGATATTAAGAAGCAATGATCATGCAGTTTTTGTCCTAAAAAGCAAACAGCAATAGGCTAAGAACAAACGGTTTTACTCATAATGCATGACTGGGGTGAAAACCCAGTAAGAACACCTTGATAAGAATGACGTAGATAGAATTATTATTCCTCAATAAAAGTGTAGCAGTTTAAACTATCATGAAAATCTACTAATGATCAGCCCCAGGATTTTGGAAGAATCAGCTGAAAAATAACTAAATGGTACGCAGAAGCTATACAGTAAACATTCATTTAGGCCAGTGGTTCCCAAATGCTGGCCTACGTGAAACACTGGTGCTAGGTTAAAAATGCAGATTCTGGGGCCCAGGGATTCATAGTTTTCCCCAGGTGATAGCCAGGTTTTGGAAAAACTGATCTTGATCTGTATTTCAGCAGAAAACTATTATCTGTGAAGCTTGATATGACTGAATAATTATCAGCAGCTTTGACCCTTCTACTTATTTTAAACCCAGTAAAGGAACCAGAAATTTACAAAATCTGGTTTTGTACTGATGATGAAGTAAATGGAAAAGAAACTTCTTATTGAAAATTGCCCTTAATGTTGCTCCCAGCTAGTCTGAGGTTTTAGTCCAAAAGAGATACTTTTCTGGGAGGCATAGCTTTCAAAAGAACAAAAAACTGTATATTTATTTTACAGTCTGAATGTTTCTATTGCATTTAAAATAACATGACCTTAAAAATAAATGGAATTCTAGAAGTTTCTCTAAATATGACATCTGTTTCTTCAATCAGTGTTCTCATTTCATGTATGGAACCTTAAAAAAATACATGGATCTGGTATACCAATGTTTTAAGTTAATTTTATCAAAGGTAGAGTTACCTAGGTTTAAATGAAATCCAAATATGTACTTTAAATACTAAAGTAAAGAATATTCCCTTACATTTTCATTTTTTGGTAAAGAACAAATATATTGCAAAGTATATATACCAAACACATACACATGTATATATACATGTGAGTGTGTATGTGTGTATGCATGTGTGTGTGTGTCTCTTATTATTAAAAGTATGTACTACCCGGAAAAAAAATTAGCATGATGAAATAGGCACAACCATACATTATATCAGCCGCTAAAAATTAGAAACAGTAGTGTTCCAACAGCATTAGTACCAGCAAAAAAGATCACCAACAGTTAATCTGGCAGAAACATCAGAAGCTGTATGTGTTTAAATTAAGAACAATTTAGCAGCCTGGTTTTTCCAAACCCACAAAATACTAGTGTAAATCAGCATAAGTCACTCTGAATTTAGTCCACTGCTATCTTCCCTCTAAATTTAGGATTACATTCCACTGGAGTTTCATGAGGAATTCCTTTTGAATTTACTGTATTCCTCTATGCTTGGAGCCATCTGTGTAACTATAAATGGTAAACCACATCTGGCTCCATTTTCTTTGTAGAGGCTGTGTACATGATTAAATCTGCATATGAGAACAGTCTTTGAGAACCTTTTATTCATGAAAATGTTTCTGTACATTGCCTACAGTGACAACTGAGGAGGGGATCATAGTTGGTCTTTGGGCACATTTCATTGTTACATTATGTTGCTGGAGTGATAAAATATCAATCTGCAGTGGAATGCCCATTGGTTCCTGTGGTCATTGGCATATCCATTGGCAGTCATGGGTCAGCATACTGTAAATACACACCCTCGATCAACAACGTGATAAGATAAAAAAAAGAGTTGAAGAATTCATCTCCACCCTAAGGTCTTTTTTCTTACAGAAAGAATTCCTTTTATTCCAATGTTCAAGGGTATCCTAATGTGAGAGATAGGGAAGAATAAGCTCTAATCATCCATAAAGAAATCCATAGGTACCTTAGTTAGGCCTAGTGGAAATTAAATGCATATTAACATGGGGATATTTCACTTACTAAAGGAAAAACGATGCCCCAAATGTACTCAGTTTGATTTCTGGGAAGCACAAAGTGCTCACTTAGGATCATATGAGCTTTCATGTCTCCTAGAATATTCTAGGGGACAGGTGTTCGCGTTACAGCAGCGGTCCCCAACCTTTTTGGCATCAGGGACTGGTTTCGTGGAAGACAATTTTTCCACAGACAGGGGTTGGGGGGTGGATGGTTCAGGTGGAAATGTGAGCGATGGGGAACTGCAGATGAAGATTCACTCACTCCTGCCGCTCACCTCCCGCTGTGCGGCCTGGTTCCTAACACGGGGTTGGGGACCCCTGCTTTACAGAAATGGAGCACAGAGAGTCTATGGGTGGTCAGCAGTGCTCCCTTAAATTTTGGATATTAGATGGCTATCACATTGTAAAAACCTGAATCATCCAATTCTTAAAACAGTTAATATCATCTTCAAAAACTGGACCAACTCTTCTTTTAAATAGTTATTAGGTTAGTGTCTCTCAGGGAGTTAATAACTTAAAATCACCTTTAACAAGAGTCTCTGGATTCAAACTCAAATTGACTGAATCTGAACTGGATGGTATTGGGGGATGGGGAGGAGGGAAGGCGGGGAGGTTTCACAGGGTTGGTGAAACCTCCATTTTACTGTTTTCCAGGTTACTGATATACATTATAGTTGAAGGACTATTGCATTCATCAGCTATATCACCCTAAAACTATATACTAACTTCAAAAATGAGATCCAGCTGTACTATATTATAGTATAGAATTTCTCTCTGACCAAATAGAAAGACTTAATTGCAAAAATTTTATTCTGAGTTTTTGAAATGAACATTTCTTAAAGTTATACTTATTTCTTGGCATAGTATCAAACATGCTATAACGTATTAAAAAAGGCTCATACCAAATACTAAGATGAAGATTTTACCTTACCAGATGATTCTCTAATATGTCATATGTCAAACAATAAACACAGTAAAAATATCATTTGAAAAAGGAAGATGAGAATGCAATCTGCACATCACATTTTTCTCCTGAAAACTAGCCAATTTTGAATAACAAACAAATGCTCTCCTTTTAAAAACATGCTATCACTATGACTAACCAAACAGGGAATATATGTAGTTTGTGACGAGCATTAGTTACTGGCAATGATGAATAACACTGCCATGAAATACAAGAGCTGTAAAGAATCTTGGGGAGGATGTTGATTTTTGTAGAGTTTTTCCAACTATGCTTCTGAAAACACATTATATATTTTAAAAACTGTATTAGAGAATTTTACAGCTCTATTTACTATCACATATGCTTGCCGGGTTTTGTACCTAAGTGACATTTTTTTTGACACAAATGTTTTGACACTCATTATACACATTTACTTCTATATACCTCACACAAAATTAAAGTGTAAGCAGCATGATGAAGTCTGTTTTTAATGTGACAGGAAAAAAAAGGTTGCTCAAACGCAAAACATTAAAAATAAAAACGCTTCAAAGTCAGATTTACACTCTTAGATCATCTTCTAATATGGAAAGGTAGTTTCATGGTGATAAACTAAATATGAGAAAAACATGTCTTTCTTAAAATTTCATTTATGCATTATTCCCAACTAACTTTAATGTTTTTTATTACAAGAAAGTACTTTCAGTAAATCCTCAAATTGAGGGGAAGTAGAAAATGTGTAAGTAATGACCAAATGGCACTTATATTCATGTATTAAGACCATGTTAAATTACTTGAAATTACAAGATGTTAAGATAAATATAAATCAATAAAAATTTCTAAATGTGTGACAGTCCTGTTATTCCATGAATGTTTCCCTTTGCATATACAATTTTCCATTGCAATTAAAATCAGAGATAGGCACAGAGAAAGAAAAATTCAAGTTTTAGAGTCAAAAGAAATGGGTTTTAGTCCTGTACTGGAGTCTCAGCAATGTTGTGTGACTCTGTACAAGTCTCTTAATTTTTCTTGAGTCTCAATTCCCTCATTTATAAGACATGGGGATAACATTATTTTCTCTGCCATATAATATGGTGGTGGTGTGATCTCTCCATATAATGAAATTTTAAAATTTCAAACATACAACTACTAACTACTTAGGTATATATCACTATAAACCTATGCATTGTTCTATAGAGACAGAAATACCATAAAATAGGAGGTATAATAAATGCTTTAGGTAAAATTAATCAGGGCTGATGAGAGTGGGACCAGAACAAAGCACTGAGGCCAAATGATCTGGGAGGGGGCGTAAGGCAAATTCCACATAAAGCTGTTTAGCCAGTCTATCCTTGCTGGAGAGCCCAAGACGTTACTTTAACTGAGGTCTCAAACCGCTATTGGTAACCCTTAATATAATGAGCCCCTGTGCAAATATAATCAACACTAGTATAAGCAACATACATGATACATACCTCTGGAATGATGCGTAACATTAATTTAGTTATCTTTTCAACGTAAATCAAAATAAAGGCCTCTCCCTACATTCTTCGGTATAATTGGTTTAATTCATAAAATGTAAATTTAGTTTGCAAAACATATCAAACATAAAACATAGTTAAAAAGTTAAAGATATAACTCTAGATCAGATGGCTATTTTCTGATGTTTCCGAATATGATCAGTTAGAAGCAACTGTTGAATATCAGCTCTAACATATATATTTC
This sequence comes from Lipotes vexillifer, assembly GCF_000442215.2. Classification (NCBI taxonomy): domain Eukaryota; kingdom Metazoa; phylum Chordata; class Mammalia; order Artiodactyla; family Lipotidae; genus Lipotes; species Lipotes vexillifer. The sequence continues at coordinate 2,290,871 of NW_006786802.1, read as the reverse complement.
AATATATATAAAATTTACTTTCATGTAAACCTGTATTTATCATTTATCAGTATCATACACTGAAAAGACTTAAAAATACACACACATCTGTATCATTTAAGTAAACTTAGCTGTAGAGTAGAATTCTGTTTCTAACATTACCAGAAGGGATTAATTTTTAAAATACCATAATTATGAAGCAGATAAAAAAAGAAAAGTAAAGCAGCTCTTTAAAATTCATCTTAAGATAAAGATGCGTGTGTTTTTTGTTTTAAGAAATAGAAAAAATTGTAAGCGAATACCTTTGCTTTCCACCAACAGAATCACGCGAAGCTAATAGGCTGGGTAGCCCAGCAGAAGAAACAAGGGCTTGGAGAGACCAAAAGAGGTTCAAATACAATCTCTACTACTTCCCAGCTTTATGAACATAGGCAAATTTACTTAATTCTGTTTTATTTTCATTGTCTGCAAAATGGGCATTAATAATACCTACATTTCCAAGTTGTTGTGATGAATTTATAACGATGTATGCAGAGTATTTAGCATAGTGCCTGCTAGCTTACAGTTTGCATTCAATAAATGATAGCAGTTGTTACTGACAACAAAGTGATATGGTTTTCTTAGTAACAGACTGCTGCTCAGGTTAAAGAACTTATTACCAATCTCTTAAAAAAGCTTATTTTTCTTTTATAACATATATAGATTTCTTGCAATCATCTGTTGCTAATTCTTTAATCAATATTAGGTATTCTGATATCCAATGTTTTGACAGAAAAGATCTCAAACAAGAGGAGAGAACATATGGAATCATGATTTACCTGTTATAAAGTTTATCATAGTTTTCCTTTAAAAGTTCCCGTTCCTTTTCTAAATCATTAATTCTATCCTGCAGCTGAAATGAAAAGAAAATTACACATTAGGTATATAAAACCACGTGGGGATTAAAAAAAACATGTGAGGAGGCTAACATGTCTTGATTTCTAAATTGCAGCTGTGAACTAGTCCACTTATATCGTCTGTATTTAATTTAGCATTGTTTTTCTTCCAAGTTGTTAAGTAAACATGAAATTAATATTTCTGTTTTAATTTAGTAGGAACGTATGCACTGCTTTATGGCAACATGTACCAAAATTCAATAAAGAATGTGTTAAAAGCTTGCTATTAAGTTTGGGGAAACATAATATTTTTTACTGTCTTCTGCGATGAATTCCATCATTATATTCATTTTGTTAATTTCCAGTTGGCCCCCCAAAATAAAAGGATTAACTTTTCTTTTGGTTCGTGGTTCAAACAACTTGTGTCAATCACTATTTACTCTGAAAACACAATTTCTCATGTTACTTGGAATTTACAAAGAGCCAGTAGTACATCTTTCAAATGAATGAACAAATAAAATCGTATACCTTGTTTTATCCCAATGAATAATATTTTTAGAAATAAACTCAGGGTAATAATTACATCTTGATAACTAAAATGTAGCTTTTTGTATTTATTTCTAGTATTTAAGTTTCATTCACCAGTATATTTTGTCGTTACAACCTTTTCCCATGGATCAGAGTACTCTTAAAATTCATTCTCTTCTCAAAATTCTTTTGTCGCTAGTGTGAGACACTGTAAAAGATTCTTCCAAGATGAGAACAGAATGTAGACATCTTATTTCATTTCCATTCTGTTTAAGGACAAGTTTAACAGACTGCAGAAAAAGACTGCGCTAGCTGGGAAACATGAGAAGCAACATGAATAGGAAGATGAGTTTTGAAACAACTTCCTAGAAAACAAAATTCTCAAAACTGCTGATGTTGGAGGGCAGAACATCCTTCTCCTTAGAGACAGATCTATTCCTATAATTGTTCTGACATCTCAAATGACTAATAAGCTGTTAAGGCTGAGAAAGTTAAGTTCCTCAGGTAACCTGGCATTTGTTCGTTTAAAAATGTTATGGTTTGCTGTCTCCTCAAGGATCCTTAATCCTTTAGAAAAATAGTGGATCTCAGCACATTTGCGAGTATTTTTAAGTACCGATTTGCCATGCACATAATATATTGACTATATTTTGCTGTGCTCAAAGTGCCATGCATGTAGTTTAGGATTTTTAAGTCAATATAATATTTAAAATGTCTCTATTTTACTTTTTCAAAATAGTTACAGAGAAGTGTTAATGCAAAGGAATGGCTAAACTTTTGGGGAGCTTACCTCTTCTATTCTTCTTTCAGAAAATGTCATGGAACGTAACTGCTTCTCAAGAGTGCAGCATTTTAAACGCTGCTCTTTAAGCTGCGTGTTTAGCTCATCTCCATTTGCCATCAAGGCATCATGGCTGATCCGGAGAGTTTTTTGCTTCTAAAAAACAAAACGAAAATCCTTTCAAAACTATTTTTGGATTCTGCTTTGAATGAATGATCACCATTCCATAAATGAGTTTACTTCTGAAGTCCATGTTATAGTGTTTATTCCTTATCTCACAAACAATGTATATATGCTACTATATTAATGTGCCATTATACAGTGTATAATGTCTCCATAAAGGATACTCTTGGCCATGTGTATCATGAGGAAGAAAATATTTTAGCAGAGTCACACAATGTAGGCTGTTTTTGTCCTTTATTTTATTTCCTCCTAGTTTTCTGACTTGTTGATAGTGACCAGTGAGTAAATTAGTTTTAGTAAGTAATTATTTTTTCTTTTTGCTGTGGTTACAGTGGTCGGACATGCTGTCTAAAAATGCTGCTGCATGGGTTAAAAATAAATGCTGACCACAGATATTCAAACTGAAAAGATCTGTCACCACACCATATAAATAGCCTTGGAAGGTTAGCTTCTAATTGTAATACAATTAAGAATTTCAATTCAGTAAAATAGTTACTGAAGTCTTCTTAATTTTCAAAATTGACCTATTTATGAATATGTTTTAAATTCAATTTTACATAATTACACTAAAGTCTTTTCATAGAGTCCATATGACCATAACATGTAATGCCTTATCTGCTAATTAAAATCATTAAATTTCTATTGAAGTTCTTCAATTGTTTAAAAGAAACATGGCTATTGAGCTACTTGAGTCCAATTTTTGTTAATCTTGCTTATAATCACAGAACAGTGTCTTTAACCAGCTTTCTCTGTGCTTCATATCTCGCTGAAGCTGTTGGCCTGAACCTCTCAAATCTCTACCCAAAAGAGGTACCTGTGCTATCAAAGATGCTTGATATTCATGGTATTTAAACAAATACCTGGAGTCACTGTTAAATGGAAATCAAAACAGTCAAAGTGATAAAAGAATGCAAGATCACTTTTTAATTCCTTTCTTAATGCTGCCTTTTAGAGATGGCTTTCAGCTACATGTATTTTTAATCTCCCTCTTCCATCCATCTGCAGATAGTGTTATCAATCCCACTCTCTAATTAATTTCTCTTTCATACACCCGTCATATTTATATGGAAGGCAGTGTATTACTTGACATTAAGGAGGTACCTGTAGGATGGACAACATGACCCAGAGTATGGTTGAAAAATATTTATCTAATTCAATAGTGAATTTAGGCTTCAGATGACCCGCTTTGCATCAATTTACTGCTTTCCTTGTTTCAGTACTTCAAAGAAAGTACTGCTTAATATGAATTCTGCTCATCTGGAATGTTTTGGAGTTCATTAATTCCAGAACCTATGTTAATTATGCAGTGCCAATAAACAGGAGTCCTCTGATGGTACATTCCTGTGCGGCCACAGTCCTTGGTAAAACAACCATGGGGATAAGAGTCTCAAGTACTGTCAACCGAAAGGTTAGGATTTAAAATAAATACACTGACAGTTGACATGAGGGGTATCCAAGTATTTTCTGATACTGGTAGTGACAAAACAAAACAAAACACCACATATCAAAAAAGATTTAACAAAACTTGATTATTAATCTATTCTTAACATTGATCTATCTTGGATATTTCAAAATGCTTAGAACTGAAGATATATGCAAATACATCTAAACCTTCAGTGTTATGTGCCCATATGATTCCAGATAAAAGGAGTTAAAAATAAATTTTCTTGACCTGAGATGCTTTATGATAAATGTGTTTATTATTTTAAGATGACACAGATATTTATAGAAAGTCCAAGCAGTTAGTTATTTCTTTAGTTATTAAGTTATAAATAGCTAACCATACAGGAAGTGAAATTATAGACACTTGAGAATAAAAAGAGCAATCTTTAAAAACTACTTTTTAGTGTTACGACCATTCTACTTAAAAAAAAAGTTGAACACTATTTTCGAACCTTTGTATCTATGTATCACCATAATAAAATAAATTATCACGGTACCTCTTGAAGCTGAATAAATTTTCCTTCCATTACTGAAAGAGCATTGCTTTTCTCCACTAGCTGCTTATGAAGCTTAATCATTTCTACGTTGTCCCGAATGTTTGACCTTCAATGATGTATTTAAGAAAAAGAGAGAGAATAAAAAATGCAAGACAAAAGGAAAAAAATCTGTGGTGGGACTACAATTTTTCATTGAATGTTACATAGAAAAAAATTTACACACTTGCATATCAGTCACTGAGGTTTTTAGTTTATTATACACTTAGGATAGACTTATTATTTAAAACCAACCAGTAGTCATTCTTGAACTTTGATAAATGCACAGACTCTCAGAGTTTGAAGGGAGCCCCAAATTTGACGACTTTTGTCACTTCTACAATGACTGATAATATAAATTTAATATCATTTTATAGTGTCCTTAAACTCGGTACAGAGGACATCAGTCTTTAGCACAGCCATTGTTCCACCACCAAACTTCAGACTTATTTGAAGGAGGACTATCATACTATTTTTCACTAAATGAAAAATATGCCATACAGCCACTCATCTTCCCACCACTCCCTCGAAACAAATGGTATCATAAGATTACCATTTATTGGAGTTTCCTCCTGAAGTTCAGACTTTTCAAAATATTTCCAGAAAAAGTGACTTAGCATTTTATACTAATAATGCCCAAAGCTGGCATTTAAATATGTTGCAGATGTGCCTTTAGCTGTAAGAGATCATTTAACGTCCACAGGGTATATAGAAACTCTATATGCTGCAATACTAGTTTGTATTTTTCCTACTGAGATTAAAGCAAATGTACAATTTAACAGGAAGATCTTGTTAAAGGTTAATCATAGATCTAAATGAATACCTGTTTTCAAAAGGCATTTATTTTCCTGACAGAGAAAGATTCCTTAATTTAATACGTTTTACATTCAAAAGTATTTTAAAAATTGTGAAGCTTGGTTTTAGACTTCATTTTCTAAGAAAAATAAACATAAAAATTTTAAGTTCAGAAAATTATTTCAGTATTTAAAGTAAGTAATTTTACTTCCAAAACTTATCTAGTATACACATATTGGAAAAATTGTCACAACGCCCTACTGGAACCAGAAAATGGACTACAAAGCTCACACATCTGTAAACCAGCTGAGGACCTGAAATACTTAATTTTCCTCTTTGATATTTGAAAGTTCATTGTATTTTGGCATCGAACAGTTAGTTGTCCTCACACAGAAGATAAACAAGTCCAAGAACCTGGATCTTGCCCAGGTACAGTCTTAACACAATGTTAAAATAATTATGTGTCTAAAACATGTTATCTAGTAGTACTGAGCACACATTCAACAGTACACTCACCAATATTCCCCTCAGTATTATTTTTACTCACTAAGAAAAAAAAATAATAAGATGAAGGGAAAATATATTTTGAATAGATCTCAAGAAAATATTCATATTTTTTCATATTTATTAGTCAAAATAGAACTTACCTGTTTTCCCCAGAATTACTTGGTTTGACTGCTTAACAGTGAGTGACATTTATTGATACAGAAGGATAGAATACTATTCAAGTAATTTCAAACCTCTTCTTACGTTTTCAGCTGTACCTGATATTTTATTTTACTTGTTTTTAAGCATGTTAATATTTTCAAAAAGATATATACATGAGATATGTTTGAATAGTAACTATTACTTGATGACATTAACAAAAAATTAAGCCCAACAAGCCTTTCAGTCACATAGGGTCAAAGAAACAGCAGGTTTTAATTTTTAATTTTCTTTGTAAGGCAAAGGCCAGTAAGTTGCAAAAACTTTCAGTGGTCTAATTGGTGGATGCTTTCTTGAATATTTTTCTAAAGTCCTCGGAGTTTAAACTTTTCAGAATATTGACTTAGTATTTTATACTAATGATGCCCAAAGAGTGGGCACAGATACAACAGACGTAGTATTTATAAAAGAGCAATAACAATGCAGTACTTTAAATAAAAAGTCAGTTCGCTAGAGAGTACACCTATTTGGGGATGACACAACACCTGCAAGTCTTTAACAATTACTTTAAAGTGTCGGTTTTAGGGCTTCTATACATAATAGTCGTTATTATGATGGGATATTTTTGATGGCAACAATGCTGTTAAGCTGAAAGTGCAGAGTCAATGACATAAAGTACATAAAAGTTAAAAGCAACATTGTGATGAATGTGGCCTGGTCTTCAGGAAGGTGTGCAATGAAAAATCATCTGAAACCTGCCAATCAACATTTTACACAGATGAAATATGGTAAAACAACAAGGGTGTACGTGAGAGAGGAAAGAGGGAAGGAGCTGTCACAGCAAAGTGAGAAGGATGTTGGAGGCAAGAGGGAGCTAGAGTCATTGCTAAGTGGCCTGTCCTAGACTTCTCTGCATGTGAAGGAAGGCCTCAGGTTGGTTTCCTCTGAAGAACAGACAGGGCTAATTTTATGAGCAATATTTTATGTGACCTCCACATAGTATTTTCCTGCCCTGTTCCATGTACTATGAAGGGAACATCAAATCTTCAGGATGATGACATTTGAACAGAAAGAACAATGCATAGTAAAAACATTCAGATGAACTCTGATGGTCATGTACCAATTCATACATGCTGCATTACACATGGTGAAATGATCTGCAAAGGGATATCAAGCATACTAATTAAGTGCTTTGTAAAAACAAATTTCTCATATTTTTCAACAAGGATTTTGAAAAACACTATAAAAAATTAAGTTGGAAAATGCGTTTTTTTTCTTTTCCTTTTTTAACAGACATTATTTAGAATTATGCTCAAATCTTCTAAAACTATGAGAAGAGCTGTTGGCCCATCTCTAAGATTAAAAACAAACTGAAATAAATTAGATTTTATCTTGAAAAAAAGTAATCCAGCTCAAAAACCTATGTGCCAAGTTTCTCTCATATAATTTGAAACAGTCAAGCAATAAACTCTGAAAGAGGAATTTCTAATGGAAGCCTTGAAAACACTTGACTCCAGCTTTGCTACTGGGTGCCATAATAAATCCAGAAACGTAAAACCTCAGATATACTGAAGAAGGAAAAACTTTCAGTGGTGCTATGTAATGTATAGTCTAATATGAAAGCTTAAGAAGCCAAAATCTTTGCTCCAGTGAAAGTCTCTAATACTTCAGTTCCCAGGCACACAATTCCTCCCTGCCGCAACCCCCATCAACATTTCATTCTTTGCTGCAGTAAGGACTATGAATGCTAAAAAAAGCTTCTTGATTTTTTTGAGGCAAAAAATGTTGTAATATAGTACTTTAACACCATTTAGAAGGGAAGGTTTTAGAATACAAAAGGTAGGCTATGAGACTCTGGAAAGTTGTTAGGTAAGATATTTATGAGGTAGAACGAAGAGGTTCTTTTTGAGTAACAGTTTTAGGGTAACTAAATTTGGGGGATAAGGTTGAAAACAATCTTAGGATTAAAAAAAACTCTACAGTTTTTTTTTTGGGGAACAGTGGCAGACTCTCTAAGTATATTGTTGAGAGAAGTGTAGGTCATTCATAGCTCTTATTAGGGATACACAGATAACAATAAGGTATCACTTATGAATAGAATTATATGAGGTTGCTAGTGAATTAAATGGAATAAGCTTCGCTAAAATAGCCAAGCGAAGTCTATTTGAAAGGTAATGACTTTGCTCAAAACTGCTGCTTTAGTTCACAGATGAAAATAATGCTCCCTGATTTAAGATTGCATAAAGGAAAACGTTTGTATGTGTATGTTTATTTGCCTCTGGATTGTATTTTTCTTGTGGTGTTGGGTCAAAATATAAATCAGAACTCAATATTTTCTTATGTTTAAACATGCGCAAGGAATGGAGGGGGACAGTTATGTAGAGCTTTCTACATTTGTACATAAACTCTTCTGAAAATGGAGGGAGCATTCCCAAGGACGGGTTGGGGACAGGAAGAACCCAAATCCTGGCTCATCTTCTTAAGGGGCCATTTTGAAGATCAAGTTTAATGGATTCTGACTAGTAATGGGAATTTGAGAATTATATTAAAAATATCAAAAAGCCCAATGAGAAATGTAGACTCACTGGCAATTAAGCTGTAAAAGCGAACTAAAGGTTTTATATTTTTACTTTTGGATAGAATTATAGCAAATCGGTGCAAAATACAGGCTATTTCACAATTATCAGAAGCAATGATTAGCGTGATATAGGTCTTGGATGAAAAAAATACAAATTTATTAAATTAATACACACTGCTTACTTAGGAGGCAAAATCTTTCAGAATACCAAGGTCTCTGGGGATAAAAGCATCTGGTTTTAAAAGGTAGGGAACCACTTACTCATTTCAACCTCTTCATTTCACAGTTAAGGTAGCTAAATGAGGCTTAGAGAAGTGAAGAATCTGGCCAGAGTTCTTATGGGAGAGATCCAGGTCTAAAGAGAGAAATTCTTCCTACTCTTGTAAGTTGCTTCCTTTCTCTGGGATGTTCCTAAGTTTTAGCTTTCTCTCCACTCTCACATACACACTAACACACTAGTTACTATTAATTTCTGTGGTTTAAATAAAGTGCTTGGGAAACATGCCAAGCAGCTATCACAAAAAAACTTAGATAATATTAATAATAAAAAACTTGGGGATAAAAGACATAGTATTTGAGTGCGATAACTTTTCATTAGGCAAATTTTAAAGTATTCAAAACAACAGTAGGAACTTGTTGGATATATTTTTTAAAAATGACAGATCACCTCCCTGTATAATAGTAATGTCTGCATGGTTATCCCTCGCCCCAGTTACCCTTCTATCCAAGAGCCAGATGTGCCCTCTAAATTAGGGGGCTGGGCAATCAGACAAATCCAAATTGAGAGGCATTCTACAAAACTATCATCAATGGGCTGGAAAAGACGGGAGAACCACTCTAGAATAAGGGAAACCTAAAAGTCATGACAATTAAATACAATACATGACACTTGATTGGATATGGGATTAAAACAAAGAAAAACAAAACAGGGCTTTCCTGGTGGTGCAGTGGTTGGGAATCTGCCTGCCAGTGCAGGGGACACAGGTTCGGGCACGTGCAGCAGAGCAACTAGGCCCGTGTGTCACAACTACTGAAGCCCACGCACCTGGTGATCATGCTCCACATGGGAGAGGCCACCGTGATGAGAGGCCCGCACACCGCAGAGAGGAGTGGCCCCCGCTTGTCGCAGCTAGAGAGAGCCTGTGTGCAGCAATGAAGACCCAACGTAGCCAAAAATAAATTAATTAATTAAGAAAAAACAAAACAAAAATAGCAATTAAAAAAACAGCTATAAAGGCCATTATTGGGACAATTAGGAAATTTTAATATGGACTGTGTATTTAGATGATACTACTGTTGCATTCATTGTGAAATGTCCTGAATGTGTGATAGCTGTACTGTGGTTATGTAGGAAGATGTCCTTGTTCCTAAAAGGTGCTTAGAAATGTAGAGAGGGTGACATGATACATGCACCTAACTCTCAGAGAGAGAGAGTGGGAGAGAGGGGGAGGGAGGGGAATGGGCCTGTGCCTGAGTGGGCAGAATGCAGAACAGGCTGTGTCATTCACAAACATGCCAAGGGGTGAAAGGTATGTGTGTTCACACTACTATTCTTACAACTTTGCTGTAGGTTTGCCATTTTTCAAAATGAAAAGCTGGGGAAGAATTTTGAGTGCCAGGAAGTAATCCGCGTCTGTGCACAGCTGGAAAGATGGAGCCCCTAAAGCCAAGCTGCTTTGTATACTGTGCGGCTGCAAAAGGCCTCTGTGTTTTATGACTTGACAGTGTGCTGTCAACCAAAGGGAAGGGGGCAAGTCAGTGTCTGAAATATTTACGGGTTAAATTTCCTCCACTGGGACATTATGGCACTTACATGATTTCTAATTAAGAAGGTAAACACCCTAACATTTACTTAAAAAAACACTTAGTACAAACTAGTTACACATTTGGTAAGAGTATAAATATTTTTGGAGTTGAAAAAGTCAGTAAAAGGTAAAATCATCCTGATTTTAATGTTCATGTACATGTGTTCACTGATTACTGCTTTGCAGTTAATTTAAGATGGCCTTTTTCATAAGCAGAAAATGTGCATTTTTATATTGTTTAAATTTTAATATGGATTTTTGTTCAAAACAACACAGACATTCAGGCTACTTGTAAATGATACAAGATTTTTTGCTAATGAGGCATTATGTAGAACATATGCAAAAATCACAACTCAGTCTTCCAAAATAGACCACAATAACAGGAAAAGACATGATTTTAATAAAAAAGAGCAGCACTGGGCTTTTACTTCAAAGCAATTAAGGGCTTTGGATAACCAAAAGTTTATGTCAAGCTGATGCCAAACCAAACTGGTCTATTAAACACATACTACGAAGAGTTTCTGTAATATTCTATGAAAAGGCTCCTTGCCATAAATATCAAGCACCGCACTCTGAAGATTACAACTACGTTAGGTTCATGTTTGAGAACAAGGAGTCCAACATTCAGATCAGACTTCTAGAATTTCAAATCTGAAATAATGTATCCATGAAAGAGAAGTTTAAATATGTTTTCCATTTTGTGATTTTTCTCTACAGTAAATTATACCAAGTTTTATATTCTCCCCAACATTTTTCAACAGTTTTCCATTAGTCTCAAAAAAATTTCTGTTACACATAAAATTTTGAGCTATGTGTAAACATATAAGAAAAAAAAAAGACTTGAAGACCCTTATTTGAAGTCATTTCTTCAGTTTTCAACAACTATATTTCAAGAAACAATATGTTATTCACCATAGGTACCCTTCCTTCTAAGCAAATAACCAATAATTTTCAATTTTATAAAATCTGTAAGGTAGGGTACAAATTGCTTTCATTCTTTGGCCTCTGCAACAAAAGCTTCTTTAATAATACTTATTTTGTCTCTGCTTCTAATTCTTGATGTGACAAAAAATAGACTGCTATGGAGTGAATAACATAATCCCCTAAGGTTAGCCTTAGTTTAGTTTTTAAGGTAAACTCTTCTATGTGTATATGCTGATGTCTTCTGCTGAAAATACCTTATACTAGAAAATATGCAGACCCATCTATGACTCTAGTTCTTCAGCTGTTCTAGTCCTAGGACTGAAGGACTTTTGGATTTCCCTTTCAACTAACACAACACTCTAGTTCTTAGATGATCATATTCCTTTGGAAGAAGGAACGGCCAACACAGGGTTGATCTTACTCTTTGGGAATTTAAGAAATACAACAGAGAAAGTAGTCTGATAACCTTGTACTCAGCTGTTGAAGAATGGGCTCCAAGCTTGGGCCTGGCCTAATGCAGAATTTTTATATTCAGATAATATTTTAAATATGGCTGTTGGCAATTTATTAAGATCATCATATTCAGTTTTGGGGTCTTCAGCACTGTTCCTAATAAGGAACCATTTATTGGTTTTCCAAGAAGGCTAGGTCTATTCTTAGGGGGAAAGTGGATAACTCCTAGGTATTTAAAACCCTGGTTCAAAGCCAGGGTTCAAATTACATTCCCTATTACAAATATAATTCTCAAAAATATTCATTTTTCTTTTGCCCTGCACTTAGAAGGGCATATTAATGCCACTAAACATAGAATTTCATTACAAAATTTAATTTTACACATAACTTTTTAGGAACACAAATTAGTAGAGATAATATTAACCTTTTAAATCTTTGAAATAAAAAGCTTTTCATATATTTTTGGCCCACTTTATTTTTTTAAAACAAGTCTTCTATTATGCATCTTAGCTTTTTCAAATATAACTATGTAAGGTTTGTTTGTGGAAGAAGTAAACTCTGATTCTGAAATGAGAAAGTGGAAAATCATACTTGGTTTTTCTAAATGAGAACCTACTCACATAGGTATGATATCACACTTGGTAAGGGAAAAACAAATAGAGGATCTAGGTCTGGTTTAAAAAAATATTAAGAGAGAAATAAAAGAGACAAAAGACATAACAATCACATGCAATGTGTAGACCTCATTTGGATTCCAATTCAAACAGCAGGAAGTCATCGTTACAGAAGTTTGAATATAAACTAGTTACTAGATGGTATGAAGGAACTGCTGTTAATTTTGTTAGGTGTGATAATGGCACGGTGATTACATTAAAAAAATTCTTTATCAGACAGCAATATATACTGAAGTATTTACAGGTGTGATGACATGATATTTGGCAGGGGCTAATTAATTAAAGAAAATGAAGGTGAAGGGATAGATGAAACAAGATTGGTTAGCATGTTGATAATTGTTAAAGTTGAGAGATGAGTACATGAGATTTCAATATACTACTCTCCATATCTTTGAGTATGCTTGTTCCAAACAAAAAGAAAAGGGCCATAAAGGAAGAAAATAATTCAAGGAAGAATATGGAAAAAAGATAAAATCTTGTTGGAAGCACAACGTGGAAGCACAAAATGAGGGAAGAGGCATTAGGAACCAACAAATGACAAAGAAGGACGGAAAAGAAAATACTATATATTATCAAACATCAAAAATGAAGAGGCAGCAAGGAGACTACTGAAGGGCCCCACTGTCACCCATAACAATCAGCAGAATTCGATGCAAACTTTGAATATTAGGAGAGGTAACATCTTTATGGGATGAAAAAAATGGGTACTGTATTATGGAATTTACTACCTTTTAAGGTTGGGAAAAACACTTAAATAAGGTTGGGCTTATTCACAAGGTATGCTAACAGCTGAGTCCTTGTCACACATATTTTTCTTGGTAGGTACAATCAAATGGTATCAGAACTTCCTACCCGCTTGGTAAATGAGCAGAGGAAACAAGATGAGGCAGAGTAGGTTAGGGAAAAATGCCCTTAGACTTCAGTTGTTGATAGCAGTTAGTAGGTCTAGAGCAGGCTTATATGAAGAATGTTAAGTAAAAACATGATTTTTAAATAGAGTAGGCTTATCCTTCTATGGCACATGATAAAGTATTTTAAACTAATTTTGACCTTATCAAAGTGATATTTCTGTTTTAACATACCTTTGATCTGTAGCCTGCTGTTCTCGAAGCTGAAGAAGAGATAACTCAATTTCATTTTCTTTTCTCCTCAACTGAGTTTTCAGGATCTCAGCCAAGTGCTCTAACTCTTCTATCTGGCCTCTCTGTGACTGAATAACATTTTCTCTGAAATAAAGAATCTTTACAAGAATTTGCAGCTTGAGGGAAAATCTGCAGTATATAAGAGCAGTACAAAGAAAGTGCTTCATAGTAAAGGGCAAGCAAAAGTTTAAAATTTTAGCTTAAATGCCCCGGCACATAGTGAAATAGTAGCAGATTAAATGTGATAAATTGGAAGTACATATGGAAGAATTCAAGGTATTGCTTTATATAAGATAATGTCCTAGGCAATGGACTGGACTGTGGTTCAATTCAATGCAGTATTTATTGGTCACCTACTAAGTACTCTGTGATCTGGTCTTCAGATAATTTATGTGCCTTTGTTCTTTCATAGGCACACCTGCCTATACCACCCAAATTAACACTTCACAAAGAGAAGGCAAGAAGTTTGCAAAACATAACTTAGTGGTCTCTGGTTTATATTTTATCTCTACCATGTCTGGCAGCATCCCAGTGTACCAAGCCTCAGGACTGGTCTGAACCCTTGCTATTCCACTGACTAACAGGAAACGAGGTTAGGTCTAGTCTTTTAGTTTTATTCTTTCACAGGCAATCATTACTGTAACTGGTATTTAAAATATTCAAAAGTAAAAATTTAAGCCAATATTATTCTTAAGCAGCTGTCTAAAGTATGATACTCTTTGTCTCCTGCTTTCTCTCCTCATTCAGAATTGTTACTTTTTGATGATCCAGGTGAAGGCCTTATCTTCATTTGTGTGACTTACAGACACTGAGATCACCATGAGGCTTTGATTAACTGGAAAAGTAAGCTAAACGTGGCAGAAGTAACTTTTTTGAAACCACAGTATGATGAAGAATGCGGTACCATAGAATCAGCATGAAACAAAATCTGAAATCCATATGTATTTGATAGCTCCAAACTTTTAAGCCACTCCCTCCAATTCTTTTTTCTTTTTTTAAACCACAGAAAGGCTAATTAATTCATGATCTAAAAAACCCCCCAAAACAAAAAAAAACTACCTGTAATTCTTCTGAGAACGAAAATGTTGCCTCTAAAGCTTATACTATTCTAAATGACTGGGCTTTATGCCATTCCATTGAGGGGGAAATTATAATAAAGAGGACTCAAGAGGACTCTTCTCTAAACGCTTCCACTGAGGCAACTGGTTAAGTTTTTCATTTACCTCATTGTACTGGAAAGATGTTATATAATATCTGTTCTTACCTCACAGATCTAGCTGTATTTTAATGGAGCAAATTATTTGTACACAAACCAATTTTGTTTAAAATAAAGGCAAGGGAGGGATCAAAAAAGACATGATCAATATACAGTGTTCTAAAATGACCACAAAAAAAATACATACAAATTTCTTATTTCTCCTCTGGCTTCTTCGAGTAAAATGTTGCCATGTTTTGTAGGCATGGGTTGCGGCATTTCCGCTACATCTGTATCTTGGAATTTAATACCTAAAAATAAATTAATAAAATTATTAATTAGTGAAGTTATTTAGAAAAGAAGGACCCCTGACTTGCTATCGTAAGGAAATATGCAATACAATAAAGTCTCTTAAGTACTGAGAGATATGTGCTCCACAGTACAGAGAATCAGACATACATTGCCAAAGGAACTGTTAGATCTCAGCCACCAGTTGGCATTACATAAAACACAGCAACAAGTATTGCTCATTTAACAAATTCTACTATGGAAACCAAATTACCCAGAAATAGTTTTATTCAACTTAGATTTAGAACTTCCAAAGTAAATTCTGAAAGAACCAAAATTTTAACAGGTCTTTACAATATAAACTGAGGTATGAAGGAAAAAGTTTTCAAAACCGTGATTTTTTTTGAGTATTTTTGATAAAGGTTTTTTGATTTTTAAATTACTCATTCATAGCCCTTGACCTTACATTTTGAACCTTATCTTCATTTGTGGGATTCACAGATACTGTGAGCGTTAAGTCAAAATATTTCCTGTACTTTGATTTATTCTACCTCAATAAGAAAATCCATATTTAAACAAAGGTAATTTGAGAAGAGATCATCAATAGGATTCCTTTAAATAAAACGTTTTGCTGCTGCACTTAAATATAACTTTTCTTATAAAAATGATTACAATTTTTGTAATTTACAATAATTTTGTAAATACTGTAAATTACAATAATTTTTACAAGCCTGGTCCCATTGTTAAAAATGAGACATTCTTTTAATTATAGGAGTTACTTTACACTTATAATTAGGCTATTAGTTTTAGGTAAATGAAGTACGACAAATAATTTAGATTTTTAAAATGGAGAATAGTTCCAGACATAAAGGTACAGAAAAAACTCATTCTCCTTATAAAAGTTTACTTTTTAAAAATGAGAAATTTAATTAGGAAAAATGGAACTATCATTTGCTATTTCCAAAACCTTCAACATTTAGTGCTGTAATCCAGAGTAAAGAATGGAACAGGCCCTGCCTAAAACATTACAATAGTTTACCGTGTTAAAATTTGCCAATTATATTATTTTGGCAGTAATACTAATTCTTAAGCTTTTCCTACATAAATCAAGGAAAAACTAAACATTACTACTAGAATTAAAAAAAAACCCACTTATACTCAAAACATATCTTAAAACTTACAGTCTCATGGTGATTTTCCAATGGCTATATTTAAAACGTATACTTTATAATCTTTCTACTGGTTCTTCACAATAAGAATTGTTTCTACACTACACTGATCACACCTTAAGCCAGTACTTTCTATCCTTTATCCTGACAAGGTACAAATAGGAAACGATAATATTTGTACAGCAGCTTTGGGGGGTAAGACTGCTTGTGGCCCAAGAGGGTCAGGGTTCTTGCCCAGCCCCTCAGGCTGCGGTATTTCTGACAGCTCTGGTCTAAGTCCCAGCCTCAAAGGCGGTCTTGAAGAGTCTATTAAGGCTACTAAGGTAGCAATCTTGATAATGATACCTCAGGTTTACACAGAAAGAAGTTAGTGAAGTATTCATTACTATTTAATCCTTTGTGCAACTTCTGTGTCCTAGGTTCTGTACCAAACAGTGAAAAAGTTCTGAATTACTAACAGTGTAAATACAAGGAGAAATTAATCTATGTAAGTAACATTTTAAAGGCTCTTCTGTTCTGCGGCTCTTCTACAAGGAGAAACTTCCATCAAACTCTTCTATTTAAACAGCAATTCATAGCACTAGATTAGCTTGCCATGTTAATCTAATATTTGGGCATCGTTTTTATTTAGCATAAAAGACCTTGCAGACCACAGGGATCATCTTGCCCAACTGTAGTCACAGATGACAAAACTAAGGTTCAGAGAGGATAAATGACTATTTAAAGGTAAAATATATTGTTGTGGACCTACCATCTCCTGACCTTTCTTCTAACCTGGTGTTATCGTTCCATTTTACAGATGTAGAAAATGAGGTTCTGGGAAGTCAAGTGCTCTCTTCCACATAAAAAGTTAATTAGCAGCAGAATGTATTTTTGATTTATAATTCATTATGATTACTTTGGTTATATTCAAAGTCTACTGCTAATCTCACATAGCTAGGAGTAGCCAAGCTCTTTTATCCTGGAGCTGCCTCCTGCCTACTGTGGAGGCCTTACTGACTTCAAAGGAACTCTGTCTAGGGAACATATAGTGTTAACATTTTGGCTTGGAGAGAAAAATAGAACAAATTTTTCTCTTTTTCTGTTCAGATGGTGTTTTTTGTTCCCTCAATGAATTGAAAGTTTTACATGATTCTTTTATTTCCCTAAAAATGTTTGGTCTTTAAGTGGAGCACGTTCCAAACAAAGATGAACTAGAACTAAAATTCGATTTCCTTCCCTAGTAGTTGAAATGAAAAAAGTATTCCTTAAAATATTTATTGACTTTTTGCTTCTTTATAAATAAAGTTTGTCTGTGGGTGGAGGGAATTGGGAATTTTCATTAGAAATACTTAGGTTCTGTCTACAGTATTGAGTCTTCTATATTCAGCTGAATTGCTCTGTAAGCTGGGTAGGTTTTAGGTGATTCATTTTCAAGATGAGAAGAGCGACTGACCAATGATCATTTTTTGAAGATGGAAGAGACCTTTATGGTCGCTTGCTTAAATCCTTTTATTTTATGTGTAAAGAAAACTCAAGTTCAGAATGATTAGAAGACTTGTCCAAGGTCACCAGACAGTAAGCAGAGGAGCAAGAACCCAACTTTTTAAACCCCTAGTTATGTGCACACTCCACTGTCAAGCTGCCTCCACACAATGAGGAAGATTTAAACAATTCTGTAAAATTTATAGAAGGCCTTTGGACAAAGAACCTAAGTGTGATCCTTCAGAACAACAGTGTGACCATATGAGCAAATTAGTGGTTTCTCTATTTGCCTGAGTCAATGTGATTTCCATCTATAATATAAAAAACCAACTCAAACTAAACTAAACCCGTAATTGATGTAGTTTCATACATGCTTCTTTTATTAGTTAGGACGAATAGTTTTACTAAACAAATGTCAATGTTTTATTAGACAAATTTGAGCATGATCTAGTATTCTTATATAAAATGATCTTCATGTTAATGTGATTTTATCAAAAAGTGAAAAAATGATCTCTCTTTCTAAAGACACTCAAAAACATGAATAGTACAGAAATAAAACTCTGTGTGTATGTACGTATGTGTGTGTAAAACAAGTTATTAACTTAAATTTAGGATTTAATGTAAGCTTTATTTTACCTTTCCTGGGGCATTCCTGTAAGCCTGCATTTTCATTCACTTTTCTACGCCCAGTGTTAACACGAGATTGCACATAACTGTACGGAGTTTGCCTGTGACCCTGGACCTGAAGTTGCTGTTTGGTTGAAATTAGTCTGTTTTTGAGGACTTCATTTTGTCTTTCAAGCTCATGAACTTTCTCTTGCAGCCGCTCAATCATTTCTTCCATTTCCACATCTCTTCCCAGCCGCTTGGGGCCGCCACCAACCCATTCATATCTTTTCTTGTCATTAACTAGCCGTATTAACTTGGTGGCCATTCTAGGGAAATAATAAAAAGATGAAAAGGAATGTGAGAAGTCAGCATAAAATGCATTCTGTTGAAAGGAACATAATCACTGTGAAGACTTCAGTGCAGAACCTGAATAATAAATTTCAGGTTTTGATGTAACTATTACTGCCTGTGAAGAATCCTTTGATGATAATTGAAACCACTGGGCAACAATCTGCTTTATAGCACTGACAAATAACAGTTTCCTAAGGCTTATCATTTAAGGTTAGTAAAGAGAGGACACATATTTACTCCATATGTTCCTCAAATGCAATTTTTAACGCATGACCTTATGTAGGAATGCTGTATGCACTTAAATGTAGCTACAGATTGTGGATATGGTGGGTTATATCTGCAAGCCACAGTAAGTTAAAACTTTTCAAAATTATATTAAGACTATGCAGCATTTAGGTGATGTATTGTTTTCAGTTTCTCTAGGATTAAGACATATTACAAATATAAAAATGTTAAAATGCATAGATACATACATATTAAAAGCCCAATGAAAAATTCAAAAGAAACCCAAATACACCATTAAATGTTGCTTAGTGCTCAAGAAACATGCCTGTTTAATGGTAGAACTTAATTAGGTACAGAAAGTATTATTTCAATGGTACTTTTAAATTTAGACATACATTGTGCTTTTGACATCTCAGGAGTTTATACCTTTGATTCTTTTAAGTTTTGATAAAAACTGGTTAGACAGAACAAAAGACAGAAAGGGCACACGGGGGTGATGTAATATACACGTACGGAAAACATGCTTGACAGTGAATGGAAAAATCTTGGCAGTACAAGAAAGAAAAGGTGGCTTTGATGAGAGACACAAGTTCAAGACTTTACAAAATTGGTCGCACATCTTCAATAGCTGATTCTAGTTTATACTGAATCTATTTTTATAAAGACCCAGACAGGAGATTGAAAATAAAAACACACTTCATTTTTCTTTAAACGGGGGTTTGCTTTATTTTAGCATGGTTATGGACAGAAGCTTTTACTTAGGAGAACAAAAGTGAAATAAAAAAAACCCTTAATAGCTTTGGGATGTCACAGAACAACCTTTTTTTGCCCTAAGCAGAGTCCTCAGTAAAAGCAGTAGTAATACATGTCTATCTACACTTCTGGCTACTCGGCCTACAGCATGCAGCATCAGGGGAAAGCTATGCATAACATAATCAGTTAAGATTGTTTTCTTTTTCCCTTGAGGCACATCCATTAAACATGCTTTATAAAGGATATAGGATAATAAAAACCAAGATCCAAGAGTACCACAAACACCCTAGTAAAGTAATCAATGGATTAGTTCCTTTTCCACCTAATCCAGAGAAGGATATATCATTGAGGAATCTGGGCAGGTATCGTAGCCCAACAGAACCACACACTCTACCTAGCCCTTTAGGACCCTGAGCCCCACCAAACGGCTTATCCATAGAAAGATGGGAGCCATTTAAATGAGATGTCAACCTAAATATCTGAATCTTCTGTTACACAAAGACTTTCACACGGATAGAGATTACATTCAAAAGAAAGACATAGATTTAAGCAAAGATCAATAAAACTAAAAGCTGGTTCTTTGAGAAGATAAACAAAATTGATAAACCATTAGCCAGACTCATCGAGAAAAAAAGGGAGAAGACTCAAATCAGTAGAATTAGAAATGAAAAAGGAGAAGCAACAACTGACACACAGAAATACAAAGGATCATGGGAGATCACTACAAGCACCTCTATGCCAATAAAATGGACAACCTGGTAGAAATGGACAAATTCTCAGAAAAGTACAACCTTCTGAGACTGAACCAGGAAGAAATAGAGAATATAAACAGACAAATCACAAGCACTGAAATTGAGACTGTGATTAAAAATCTTCCAACAAACAAAAGCCCAGGACAAGATGCCTTCATAGACGAATTCTATCAAACATTTAGAGAAGAGCTAACACCTATCCTCAACTCTTCCAAAATATAGCAGAGGGAGGAACACTCCCAAACTCATTCTACAAGGCCAGTTCCACCCTGATACCAAAACCAGACAAAGATGTCACAAAGAAAGAAAACTATAGGCCAATATCACTGATGAACACAGATGCAAAAATCCTCAGCAAAATACTAGCAAACAGAATCCAACAGCACATTAAAAGGATCATACACCATGATCAAGTGGGGTTTATCCCAGGAATGCAAGGAGTCTTCAATATGCACAAATCAATCATTGTGATACGCCATATTAACAAACTGAAGGAGAAAAACCATATGATCATCTCAATAGATGCAGAAAAAGCTTTTGACAAAACTCAACACCCATTTATGATAAAAACCCTCCAGAAGGCAGGCATAGAGGGAACTTTCCTCAACACAGTAAAGGCCATATATGATAAACCCACAGCCAACATTGTCCTCAATGGTGAAAAACTGAAACCATTTCCTCTAAGATCAGGAAAAAGACAAGGTTGTCCACTCTCACCACTATTATTCAAGAAGTTTTGGAAGTTTTAGCCACAGCAATCAGAGAAGAAAAAGAAATAAAAGGAATCCAAATCAGAAAAGAAGAAGTAAAACTGTCACTGTTTGCAGATGACATGATACTATACACAGAGAATCCTAAAGATGCCACTAGAAAACTACTAGAGCTAATCAATGAATCTAGTAAAGTAGCAGTACACAAAATTAATGCACAGAAATCTCTTGTATTCCTATACACTAATGATGAAAAATCTGAAAGAGAAATTAAGGAGACACTCCCATTTACCGTTGCAACAAAAAGAATAAAATACCTAGGAATAAACCTACCTAAGGAGACAAAAGACCTGTATGCAGAAAACTATAAGACACTGACGAAAGAAATTAAAGATGATACAAACAGATGGAGAGATATACCATGTCCTTGGATTGGAAGAATCAACATTGTGAAAATGACTCTACTACCCAAAGCAATCTACAGATTCAATGCAATCCCTATCAAATTACCAATGGCATTCTTCACAGAACTAGTACAAAAAACTTCACAATTTGTATGGAAACACAAGAGACCCCAAATAGCCAAAGCAATCTTGAGAAAGAAAAATGGAGGAGGAATCAGGCTTCCTGACCTCAGACTATACTACAAAGCTACAGTAATCAAGACAGTATGGTACTGGCACAAAAACAGAAATACAGATCAATGGAACGGGATAGAAAGCCCAGAGATAAAGCCACGCACATATGGTCACCTTAATTTTGATAAAGGAGGCAAGAATATACAATGGAGAAAAGACAGCCTCTTCTATAAATGGTGCTGGGAAAACTGGACAGCTACATGTAAAAGAATGAAATTAGAACACTCCCTAACACCATACACAAAAATAAACTCAAAATGGATTAAAGACCTAAATGTAAGGCCAGACACTATAAAACTCTTAGAGGAAAACATAGGAAGGACACTCTATGACATAAATCACAGCAAGATCCTTTTTGACCCACCTCCTAGAGAAATGGAAATAAAAACAAAAATAAATGAATGGGACCTAATGAAACTTAAAAACTTTTGCACAGCAAAGGAAAACATAAAAAAGACGAAAAGACAATCCTCAGAATGGGAGAAAATATTTGCAAATGAAGCAACTTACAGAGGATTAATCTCCAAAATTTACAAGCAGCTCATGTAGCTCAATATCAAAAAAACAAACAGCCCAATCCAAAAATGGGCAGAAGAGCTAAACAGACATTTCTCCAAAGAAGATATACAGATTGCCAACAAACACATGAAAGGATGTTCAACATCAATAATTGTTAGAGAAATGCAAATCAAAACTACAATGAGATATCACGTCACACCAGTCAGAATGGCCAACATCAAAAAATCTAGAAACCATAAATGCTGGAGAGGGTGTGGAGAAAAAGGAACACTCTTGCACTGTTGGTGGGAATGTAAATTGATACAGCCACTATGGAGAACAGCATGGAGGTTCCTTAAAAAACTAAAAATAGAACTACCATACAATCCAGCAATCCCACTATGGGCATATACCCTGAGAAAACCATAATTCAAAGAGAGTCATGTACCACAATGTTCATTGCAGCTCTACTTACAATAGCCAGGACATGGAAGCAACCTAAGTGTCCATCGACAGATGAATGGATAAAGAAGATGTGGCACATATACAGAATGGAATATTACTCAGCCATAAAAAGAAACAAAATTGAATTATTTGTAGTGTGGTGGATGCACCTAGAGTCTGTCATACAGAGTGAAGTAAGACAGAAAGGGAAAAACAAATACCATATGCTAACACATATATATGGAATCTAAAAAAAAATAAATGGTTCTGAAGTACCTAGGGGCAGGACAGGAATAAAGACGCAGAGGTAGAGAATGGACTTGAGGACATGGGGAGAGGGAAGGGTAAGGTGGGATGAAGTGAGAGAGTGGCATGGACATATATACACTACCAAATGTAAAATAGCTAGCTAGTGGGAAGCAGCCGCATAGCACAGGGAGATCAACTCGGTGCTTTGTGACCACCTAGAGGGGTGGGATAGGGAGGGTGGGAGGGAGACGCAAGGGAGAGAAGATATGGGGATATACGTATATGTACAGCTGATTCACTTTGTTATAAAGCAGAAACTGGGGCTTCCCTGGTGGCGCAGTGGTTGAGAGTCCGCCTGCCAATGCAGGGGACACGGGTTCGTGCCCCGGTCCGGGAAGATCCCACATGCCGCAGAGCGGCTGGGCCCGTGAGCCATGGCCGCTGAGCCTGCGCGTCTGGAGCCTGTGCTCCGCAACGGGAGAGGCCACAACAGTGAGAGGCCCGCGTACCGCAAAAAAAAAAGCAGAAACTAACACACCATTGTAAAGCAATTATACTTCAATAAAGATGTTAAAAAAAAGTATGAAGCAAAAAAAAAGACATTTAATATGAAAAAGCAGTCATCATCTAGAGAAAAACAAACAACTCCAATTTTTAAGGCAAGAAGAGCACATCCATAGAGAGGCTTAAAATTCCTTCAAAGATATGCAAGTAAGCTTTGCCAAGAAAGGTAAGATTGCATCTTTTTGTCCAGTAATAGCAATAATTTTCATTTGATTATTTTATATTAATGAAATAAGTGATCGGGTAAAGTTTGAGTACTTCTTTAGAAAGGTGGTTTATCAAATCTACATTCATACTAAAGTAAGTGATTCTAATTATATCTTAAGGATAAATTTAAAGGTAGTTTATCCATGTATCTAGGTAGTGTCAGTGGTGTGAAACTGAGAAGGAAATGAAAGCTTTGGGTCATAGTGGTCATTGGATCACTACCCTCAGGGCTGAGTAAAATAAAATTCCTGGAGGTTAAATGGCTTGAACATACCACAGGCGAGTGGCAGAGAGACAAAGAACACATGCACATCACTTGACTCCTAGCCCAGTCCCTTTTTCCATTAAACTACATAGCTCATTATTAAGTTGTTTTCTATTTTCTGGCTAGGACAAATTACTAATGAGGTCAAGGCTGTGAATTTAATTCTTTTACTGACCAATTAGGTTTACAAAGGAAAAAAACTGTTCAGCGGTCACAGACTAAATGCCTCATTCAGACAGGGTGATGGCTGTGTTAGTGGTCAGAAAAAGAAACAGGCAAGTGAGTCTTGAAAAAAGCCATCATCACGACTCAAAAACCAACTCAAAGTAAAAGCTCTGCACAAAGCAGGTCAGTGGGTCATTAAAACAAAGTCCACAGAATAGAAACTGACTAGAATCACTCCTTTAGAGGCTAAGTTCCAAGCGGAAGAAAAACCCCCTATCTTCTTTGTTCAATCGTTGTCTCACCTTTCCATTGAACCTAGAACATGAATATGAATACAGATCTGTTCATGCTCACAAATGAGAATGAACTTTTAATGCCACACATTCAGAAGACAGTCACTGTTCCTGAACAAGAAAGAATGAAAGCTATCTACTCTTAAGAAATAATCCCTGCAGAAATTTTTTGCATACAAAAGTGACCCTGTTTCCTCAGAAACAATAGATTCTTTGAAATAAATACAGATTCTAGGTTAATCCAAGCAAAGTAAAATATGTTCCAGATAGTGAGGTGATGTTCTCATTAGTAAACGCCAAATCTTAAAGGAACATGCATCCTAACAAGTTAGAGTAGCTAATTACTTTTTAAAACTTTCATTTTAAAATCAAGACGCTTAGAAAACAGATGTTTTGGCCATTTGCTTATTAAACTATAAATATTAAAGCAAAAGTTATTTAGAGATACGATACACTCATGGCACTCATAGCTATTAGCTCTTTCTTTCAAATGGCAACTTCAGACATAATAAACACTCATAATCTTCTTGGTTTATTATCCTTGTTTGTAAGATTTTCCATTTTTAAAAACTGTACTGATTTATAACCTTCCTTGCTCCAAAAAGGATTCAAGGTGGGGTTTTCAATTAAGTTTATAGAAAAGCATATCCTCCAAACTTTACAGAGTCAGGAAAAAAAGCTAAAAGCTTTTTATCATAACCTTTTAATTTTATCCTCTTGCTTGCGGGCATGCTGTTTAAGTAAAATGTTCTCATCATGCAAACGCAAAAATCTGTCTTCCAGTTCCTCACGACTGATACGTGACACTGCCTGGCGAGACTTCATTGTCCGTGTTGTTGAAGTTTCTGCAAAAATGCCAAGGTAATTAATAGGAGGATTACTTAAAATAGCCTCTAAACACAATAACTGTTGATATTAATATAATCTCTGATGCGCTCATCTCAGGTTTTTTTGTGACCTACAATTAAGACTGCTTTAGAAAATGTTATAGCATTGTTCACGCCACTGATTGGAGGTAAGAACAAAAATCTTTGCTGTTAATACTTCATATGCAATATTAAGGATTTGAGCAACAATCGTTTCCACTCAAAAAATGTATTCAAATAACAATGCAAGACGGAACTTACATCAAATAAGAATGAAAGATGCAACTCTTATTCAATAAAGACTTTTCAATTTATATGCTGAATGTTGAAAAAACTAAATAAAAAGTCGGTATCTGTAAGTATTTTTTTCAAAGGCAAGAGTTATAACAATAACAATATGATTAAGATATTTTTCTGAGCTATGGCTTATAGAAAATAAACAATAAAATCTGTAAGACCAAGCAAACAAAAACCTTCACAAATCATTTATAAGCTATCATATATTTTTAAAGAACTTTTACACCTTTTAGCATGTGTGTATATATTTTTTTACATATGCTTAAATTTGCTATTTTCCTGTGAAGCTGGTCAATTTTCAACAGTCCTCCAAAAGAAACAAGGGACAAATGGACAAAGATTAAAGCCCTATGAGGCGGTTACTGAGGGCAAGACTTGAACTTAGGGTATCAAATACTAAAAAATAGCCTTGTACACTTAAAATTATTTGTATTTTAATCCCTGATACTCCATCAAAGATCTAAAGCAAAGCTTATAGGGCTTCCCTGGTGGCACAGTGGTTGAGGGTCCGCCTGCCGACGCAGGGGACACGGGTTTGTGCCCCGGTCCGGGAAGATCCCACATGCCGCGGAGCGGCTGGGCCCATGAGCCATGGCCGCTGAGCCTGCGCGTCCGGAGCCTGTGCTCCACAACGGGAGAGGCCACAACAGTGAGAGGCCCGCATACCGCAAAAAAAAAAAAAAACCTTATATATACTTTTTACTTTTTAAAATTTTTGTTTTTTATTTTTTACTTTTTTTTAACATCTTTATTGGAGTACAATTGCTTTACACTGTTGTGTTAGTTTCTGCTGTATAACAAAGTGAATCAACTATACGTAATACATATACCCCACATCCCCCATTCTTTTTACTTTTAACAGTAAAAGCTGTATAGTCAAATTTATCTTTTTCAATGAACGATATTTTGACCACCTTTCTGTGGTAGTTCAAGGTGGCCACTTGCAGTGTTTTGATTAACAAATGTATGAAGAAGCCTTAGTGGAATATATTTTACATCACAGCCTTCTCAATGACAAATGTTACGGAATGACAGAATGGCTGACACACTGTACACACAAACAAAAACACAGCTCTACACTGTATATTGTTCCTTAAAGCAGTCCTTTTCTTTCTCAGTTTGAAAGTGCTTTTTAGCTCTATAGCAACCACTAAGTGATAAAAGGACAAAGAAAACCTCTAACGTGTATTAATTTGATAAAACAAAGTCAATAGCACTTGGCTAACAAACCATTTTGAGATATTCTACTTGAAAGGCAAAAATGTTTAAATATGGCATTTCCTCTCATATAAAATTTAAGCCTAAAGAAACATTTTAATGGCGAATGTGATTTAAACCAGGCAATTTGGTTTGGAGGCTTGGTACTCTCTGTGTCGTTTCTACTGATGTGTGGAATTTTAAGAAGATGATTTATAACAATTCTTTATCAGAACAGAGGGGGATTTTACATTTTCTATGAGCTGTTGATAATTGATGCATGCAGTAAAATACCATATGTTGTTCTAAATTCTCCATATTCTTGTTTAGTCCAATCAAGACTATATAGTTACTTAAATGGCTTTGTTTGTACGAATATCAGAAATACTTTAAATTAAAAGTAAAGAAGTTACTGATCAAAGTTCATAATGGTAATAAATAACAGCTGGCTGTACCTTGTAACCCTCCCATTCCAAAGAGATTCAGACCTGTATCTTTCACAGGCAGGTCTCCTGCAGTCTCATCAGTTGGACCAGACATTGTGTATCTGTGGAGAGAAGAAAATTCAAATAAAATCTTTCCAAGTTGTAACATTAACTGTGCAATGGAATGAACCAAATAAAATGAATAAGGCACTAGAACTTTAATGGACATCTTATTGACCACATGTGCTGCTTGAAGAAGATGAAAGCTTCTATTTTAAAAGTAATACTACATTCGGGCTTCCCTGGTGGTGCAGTGGTTGAGAGTCCGCCTGCCGATGCAGGGGACACGGGTTCGTGCCCCGGTCCGGGAAGATCCCACATGCCGCAGAGCGGCTGGGCCCATGAGCCACGGACGCTGGGCCTGCGCATCCGGAGCCTGTGCTCCACAACAGGAGAGGCCACAACAGTGAGAGGCCCACGTACCACAAAAAAAAAAAAAA
>NW_006786802.1:2171725-2263353 GCF_000442215.2 Lipotes vexillifer | reverse complement strand
ACCAAAAAAAAAAAAAAAAAAAAAAAAAGTAATACTACATTCAATCGTGGAGCCAGTGGTCCTTTCAACAGTATATTTCCTATAGTTTGCTTAGGAAATGAGGTAAGATTCTCATTCTTCCTTTTCTCTTCTTCTTTTTGCTCTATCTGAAACAAAAACAAACTCCCCCAATTTAAGAAATACCTCCTCTCCATCCTCCATCCCCTTCTCTGCTCCCCAAAGAAAGAAGGTATTTGGAAAAAACTCAAGTCAGGAACTTGATTCAAATGGTTGTTTCTCTTACTTACTGGCCGGTCAAGTCACCTAATCTTGCTGAGTTTCAGTTCCTTAATTAAAAAAAAGGAAAAAACAATTCCTATCTCACAGAGTTATTTTAAAGGTAAGTGAGATGGTAAATTAAAGGCATTTAGCACATTTGCCTGGGATGTTCATATCACTTGAATATTAATCTTCAGCTTGATGCATAAAGGAGTGGGTAGTTCCAAGTTTTGTGAAAGAGGTTTCATAAATTCACCAGCTGGGTTTGTTTTTGTAGTGTCCTTTGTTGCCACGAGGTCTAGGTCCCTACTTCCTAGGAAGTCCCAGGGCTTCCTACCTCCACATACATGCTGTCCAGCTAACTGTGGCATTTTTACAGTTTCCATTCTTTACAGAGATGCATCACAGTAACTTAGTTTTAAATGCGGATGTGAGTGGTCCATGCAATGTTTAGTAATGCAAAAAACCAATGAAGATGTCCTAAGGCAGAGGTTCCCAACCTCTAGCACATTGGTCCTAGAACGTAAAGTCTGAGAGAGTAGCAAGCTGATTTGTCTCGTTTACCTCTGTATTCTCAGAGCCTGGCACAGAGCTGGGTGCATAGCTGGCATTCACTAAATAGTTGTTGAATGAATGAATGAATGAATGGAGCCCTTGGGGCTTCAGGGTCTGTGGAGCCAGAGATGGTTTCCAAAATCTTGTATGCATATGTATACATGCATCATCTTTTAGAGAGAAGGTTAATAACTTTCATTATAACTCATCAAAGATTTCGGACCAGTGCATTTTTACCGTGACATAAACAACTAATAGACATATGCCTGGGAGATCATCTACTTCTTATGGAAACACTGCCACAGGAGAGGTCAATTTAGGAACCAAATTAGCAAGAAGTTTAAACACAGGACACTTGTGAAAATGATAACTTTTCCATGATAGAGCTATGGTGGCTTTTATAATAACAGTGATGATGATGATGGTGTTAACATTTATTGAATGCTTACTAAAACGTGCCAGGTGCTCTTCTAAGTGCTCTGCTTATGTGAATTAATTAAATATCTCACAATATCCTTGTGAGGTTGTTACTCAAAATGTTTCCTACTTTACAAATGAAGAAACTGACACACAACTTAGGTAACCTGCCCAAGGTCACACATTTAAGAAGTTGTTGTCTGATCCTATTTTTGACTGTCACAGCTGGGAAGCAGGGGACCAGTGTTACTGGCATCTAGAGGCCAGAGATGATGCTAACTATCCTATAACGCACAGGAACCACAAAAAAAGGAATTATCTGGCCCCAACTGTTAATAGCGTTGAGGTTGAGAGACCTTGCACAGTGCTGCGATGTCTCACTAACACCGTGTCATGCGATCTCTCCTGGCTCACTGTGTGCCACTCACACTGTTCTCTAGGTTCTTCAAATCCATGGTACCCCTTGTCTTGATCGAGGCCTTTGCACCAGCTGGCTCCTCATTCTTTGGGACTCAGCTGAAAAGTCACTTTTTCAGAGAGGCCTTCCCCGAGCATCCTATGTTAGAATACTCTTGCAATTTCAGCGCTGTTTATTTCTTTTACAGCAATCATCTCGATCTGCAATTATCTAATTTACTGGTTCATTACTACTTCCTCTTCACTAATAGAGTGTAAGCATCTTGAGACCGGCATCAGTCCTGTTC
Organism: Lipotes vexillifer; assembly: GCF_000442215.2. Classification (NCBI taxonomy): domain Eukaryota; kingdom Metazoa; phylum Chordata; class Mammalia; order Artiodactyla; family Lipotidae; genus Lipotes; species Lipotes vexillifer. The sequence continues at coordinate 2,261,419 of NW_006786802.1, read as the reverse complement.
ACAGCTGGTCGGGAACAGTGCCTGGCACAGGGTGGGCGCCAACATTAATGTTTATGGAATGAATAAATGAATACCTGGCACTGAGACTAAAATAGTAAACAAAGTCTCCACCTACATGGAGTTAAGAGGCTATGGGGTCATCACGATAAACAAATAACTGTAAAAATTAAGCAAACAATAGGTCACTCAAGAGGCTTAGGGTCTCCCAACCAATTCCTAATCCAGGGCAAATAAGCGAACTGTTTGTGTGACCTTCTACTTGAAGAAGGACCTGGAGAAGCACGGCAATTAGCCTCAACGCTCATCAGCTAGGGTTTAGGGCTGGGACAGAAAATTTCAAACCGGTGCTGGGGGTGGGGACAATGGGCAGGCTGTGATTCGGGCCTGAGGAGGTGGAGGTGTCTCGAGCCTGGCTTCTCTTCACGCGAGTAGAACTCCAGGGCTTCTCCAGGACGTAGAGCAGACCCCAGGACCCCGGCCCGTGCTGCAGGTAGCGGGGCGGCAACCTGCGCCCCATCTATTCCCCGGGAGTACTCACCGCCACTCTCGCCCCGTCGCTAGCTACCGTTGCTATAGCGCCGACGGCGTGTGGTGCGGCCGTCCGAGAGGAGCACGGGAAAAACATGGCTGGCCCCCGTTGCCTCCTGGGAAATGTAGTTCTCTTCGGGCCCTAGCACGCCAGCTGTCGGACCCGGGAAATTCTCTAGCTTCCAACCCCGAGGCGCATTCCGGCGTCGCCGCAGTGCATCCTGGGAGTGGTAGTTCTCGCGGCTCCGAGGGAGAATGGCGGTAGGCGGGAGCAGGACGCAGAGAGAACTACATGGAGGAGGCGGGGTGTAGGGCGAGAAAGCTACGCGACTAGCAGTGGCGAAGGCTGCTGTATCGGCAGCATGAAGCGGACCCCGACAGCCGAGGAACGAGAGCGCGAAGCTAAGGTATGTCGGGCTCTCCGGAGGCTGGGATCTTTCGGGCACTTGTAGCTGGGGGCTGGGAACCGGAAGGCCTTGGTTGAAAGGCTAGCGGATCCACGGTCTTAAGCCAAGGGATGACAAGGCCTTGTCAGCAAGGGAGCCAGAGACTTCGGGGGCTCTAAATTCGTGCTGCTCGGGATGCAGGCCTGGTCCAATGGACCAGCCACATGAGAATCAAGACACCATTTCCTTGTCCTGCTTCTGCACCTCATTCCTTGGTTAAATTTGTAGCTACCCATGTGCCTCAGTTTACCGGACTCTCAGGTGCCTGTGATCATATCAGTTGTGCTTTCTTCTTCGGTAATGATTTCTGAGGACTGACATTGGTTCAGGTGAAATAATCTGTGCGGTCAGATGTGTGTATTTGGAACAGTTGTCTATGTTGTGCCTTCGGCACAGTGGATGTGGATCTTTAACTACAATCCCATTTTCTACTTTTGGGGTTCACCCTGTAGCACTTGCTCTTCCATGAGATTACAATAATAATAGTAATAGAATTTTTCTTTTTTTAGCATTTATTACGTGTCAGGCTCTGCGTTTTCATAATATTTATATTATTTCATATTCTTATTGCAACAGATTGCAAGTTAGATATTATACAGGTGGAGTATCAAGAGTCCTGTTTTACAGATGAAGACTTGAGGCCCAGAAGAATTGAGTGTTTCCCTCATTCCGCAAATCAAGTCCTATTTATTTGTCTAAATATATTGGTAATCGGGTCACTTGTTTCCATCTTCACTACCTTGGACCAAGCTACCATTATCTCTTCAATGGACCGTTCCAATAGTCTCCTTATTGGTCTCTATTCACTTTACACCCAAACACTCCTTGCTCCCCTTCTGTCCCTCCTTCCACACAAGACTCTTCTCTACACTGTAGTGTGTGAGCTTTTCAAAATGCAAATCTAGGGCTTCCCTGGTGACGCAGTGGTTGAGAGTCCGCCTGCCGATGCAGGGGACACGGGTTCGTGTCCCGGTCCGGGAAGATCCCACATGCCGCGGAGCGGCTGGGCCTGTGAGCCATGGCCGCTGAGACCTGTGCGTCCAGAGCCTGTACTCTGCAATGGGAGAGGCCACAACAGTGAGAGGCCCGCGTACTGCAAAAAAAAAAAAAAAAAAGTGCAAATCTAATCATGGCCCTTTCCTTCCTACATCCTCTGCCAACCACCTGTTTAAAAATACTTCATGGAGGGCTTCCCTGGTGGCGCAGTGGTTGAGAGTCCGCCTGTTGATGCAGGGGACGTGGGTTCGTGCCCCAGTCTGGAAAGGTCCCACATGCCATGGAGCGGCTCGGCCCGTGAGCCATGGCGGCTGAGCCTGCGCGTCCGGAGCCTGTGCTCCGCAACGGGAGAGGCCACAGCAGTGAGAGGCCCGCGGACTGCAAAAAAAAAAAAAAAAAAAAACTTCATGGAATTCCCTGACAGTCCAGTGGTTAGGAGTAGGCACTTTCACTGCGGTGGCCTGGGTTCAATCCCTGGTTGGGAATTAAGATCCGGCAAGCCTCGCAGTGCGACCAAAAAAAAAAAAGAATCTATCATGGTTTTCTGTAGGATAAAGAGGAAACTTCACATGACCACACTGTTTTGCATGGTCTAGACCCTACTTGCATCATCCACAGCCTCAGTAGACATGACACCCTCCCTGCTCTCTGCCCATCAGCCACTTTGGCCTTCTTAGAAGTCCCTCTGTCCTGTGCTTTATCTGGTTACAGGGCCTTTATACATGCTATTTGTTGCTCACTCTGTATCAGGCAATTATTGGATGTGAGAACCATTGGTAAGTGAAATAGACACTGTTTGTGCTCTCATAGAATTTAGAGTCTTACAAGTGAACTCACTTTGTCTTAGGGCAATACCTCTATGGAGTTAAAATATAAAATGTGCTCTATTATGACCCGAGTTATAGCAAAGTTTCACCAGGGACCTGAAGTTTCCATGCTTGAGTCTGTGATAAAGGCAGTATATAAAGATTGGTACAAAGGGGAAAGATCCTTCTGCATTAGTCTACAGCAGTTCCAAGAAACAGATGTCACAAAGTGGTATTGTGTGTAATGTCTTTCTTACCTTTTGGGTTTACAATGAAAGTTATTCATTTCTTCTGTAAAGACTTATTTAGCAGCTATTATTTGCCCGACACAGGGATTCTGATTTTGGCTAAGATAGAATCCCTGCACAAGGGAGCTTTTATTCTATTGAAACCCTAACTGTCGCCTGTGAGGTAGTTGTTAATGTCATTCACACTTGATGGATGTTGAAATGGAGGCTTGTAGAAGTTATAACTTGCCCAAGGCCACTTGGTTGCTCTGTGAAATGAGGTTTTCTGACTCCAAAGCTTTTTTTCCATTTTCTCCTTGTAAAACATGTTGAAATGATACAGCAAGTTGTCTGCCTGTTTACTTAAAAAATTTCTTTGATCTTTATTTAAAATTTATTTATGAAATATTACTGGTTGGAGCAAAGTATAGGAAATTAAGTTTTAAATCTTAAATATAAAACGATAAAATGTTCATTTACTCATGAATTATCTTCACTTTTTCTAAAGGAGGGTTATTTACGTACCGTAATGTGCATCCGTTTAGTGTACAATTTGGTGAGTTTTGATGGATAAAAACACCTGTGGAACCACCACCACAGTTGATACAGAGAACATTTTAATCCCTTCTAATAGTTTCTTCTTGCTGGTTTGCAGTCAGTCTCTTCCCTCACCTTGGCTCCCAAGCAACCACTGATAGGTTTTCTCTCACTGTAGATGGTTTGTATTTTCTGGAACTTCATATAGGTGCAAGTATACTGTATATATTCTTGGGTCTGTCTGCTTTCAATCAGCATAATGATTTTTGAGATTGATTCATTTTGTTGCGTGTATCAGTATCTCATTCCTTTATATTGCTGATTAATTGTCTACTGTGTGGCTCTGGCACATTTGTTTATTCATTCACGAGTTGCTGAACATTTGGATTGTTTCTGGTTTGGGGCTATTATGAAGAAAGAGGCTATGACCACTCATGTATAAGTCTGCATTTTCTTTTCTTTTGGATGAATACCCAGGAGTCCACTTGGTGTGTGCTATGGTAGTTCTGTGTTTAACCATATAAGAAACCGCTAAACAATTTTTCAAAGTGATTCTCCCATTTGTATTAGTTTCCCAGGGCTGCTGGCACAGGTTCCCACAAACTTGGTGTCCTAAGACAACAAAAATGTATTCTCTCACTGTTCTAGAGATATGTCTGAAATCAAGGTGTTGATGGGGCCTCTGAAGGCTCTAGGGGAGAATCCTTCCTGGTCTCTTCCAGCTTCTGGTGACTCTAGGCATTCCTTGGCCTGGGCTGTATAACTTCAATCTCTGCTGTAGTCTTCCATGGCTACCTTCTCTGAGTTTCTGTGTCTTAAATCTCTGTCTCTTTTCTCTTATAAGGACACTAGTCATTGCACTGAGGACCTACCCTAAATCCAAGATGATCTTAATTTCATTATCCTCAAGGTCCTTAACTTAATTACATCTGCAAAGACCCTTTTTCCAAATAAGATCACACTGACAGGCACCGGTGGTTAAGACTTGGCCATATCTTTTTGGGGGATGCTATTCAAACCCACTACACCATTTTACATTTCTGTCAGCTGTCTGTGAGGGTTCTGGTTGCTCCATAGCCTCACCAGTACTTGGTATTGTCCGTCTTTGTCTTTTAAATTTTAGCCCTTCTAGTGGGAGTGTGGTGGTATCTCATTGTGGTTTTAATTTGCATTTCAGTGATGACTAATGAGGGTATCTCTTTGAAAAGCTTTTTTCCATGTGGTAGTATCAGTACTTTGTTCCTTTTTATTACTGAAAAATGTACTATTCTGGGCTTCCCTGGTGGCGCAGTGGTTGAGAGTCCGCCTGCCTACGCAGGGGACACGGGTTCGTGCCCTGGTCCGGGAAGATCCCACATGCCGTGGGAGCGGCTGCGCCCGTAAGCCGTGGCGGCTGAGCCTGCGCGTCCGGAGCCTGTGCTCCGCAACGGGAGAGGCCACAACAGTGAGAGGCCCGCGTACCGCAAAAAAAAAAAAAAAAAAAAAAAAGTACTATTCCAGTGTATGAATGTACCACATTTTGTTTAATCCATTCGCCAGTTAATGGATAGTTGGGTTGTTTCCACTATTTGACTATTATGAATAACGCCGCTATGAACGTTTGTGTTCTCCTTTTTATATGTACAAATGTTTTCATTTTTCTTAGGTAGGTATCTAGGAGTGGAATTACCGGGTCATGTGGTAAATCTGTGCTTAACATTTTAAAAAAACTGCTGTACTGTTTGTTATGGTCTGAATGCTTGTGTCCCCCCCAGATTTTCTTGTTGAAATTCTGACCCCCCCCAGGTGATGGTATTAGGAGGTAGGGCCTTTTGGAGGTGATTAGATGGTTAGGAATGGAATTAGTGTCCTTATAAAAGAGGCCTGAGAGACGTCCCTTGCCCCTTCTGCCATGTGAGGGTACAACATTAAGTTGGGAGTCTACAACCAGAAGAGGGTCTTCACCAGAACCCAGCCATGCTGGTACCCAGATCTTGGACTTCCAGCCTCCAGATGTGACCAGGAAATTTCTGCTGTTTATAAGCCACCTAGTCTATGGTATTTTGTTACAGCAGCCTGAATGGACTAAGACATTGTTTTACAATGTGGATGCACCATTTGATATTCATGTTTGAGGGTTCCAATTTCTTGACATCCTCATCACTTGTTATCACTGTCTTTTTGAAAGTGGGTGTGAAGTGGTATTTCATAGTGGTTTTGCTTTTCATTTCTCTGATGTCTAATGATGCACAGCTGCTTCTCGTGTGTTGGTTTATCAGGTATATATCTTCTTTAGTGAGGTGTCTGTTCAGATCTTTTGCTCTTTTTTTTTTTTTTTTTTGGTTGGGTTATTTGTGTTCTTAGTATTAAGTGTTATGAGTTCTTTATATTTTCTGGATATAGGTCCTTTGTCAGCAATATGTATGGTGAATATTGTCTCTCATTCATTTAGTTTACTTAATAGTCTTTTGACGAGCAGGAGTGTTTAATTTTGATAAAGGTCCAATTTATCGATATTTCTTTTTCTGATTCATGCTTTTTATGTCATATCGATGAAGTCTTTACCTATCCTAAGGTCACAAAGATTTCTTGTTTGCTTTTTTCTTTTTGGCTGCGTTGGGTCTTCGTTGCTGCGCGCAGGCTTTCTCTAGTTGTGGCGAGCAGGCGAGCAGGGGCTACTCTTTGTCGTGGTGTGCAGGCTTCTCATTGCGGTGGCTTCTCTTGTTGCGGAGCATGGGCTCTAGATGTGCGGACTCAAGTAGTTGCGGCATGTGGGCTCAGTAGTTGTGGTGCACGGGCTTAGTTGCTCCGTGGCATGTGGGATCTTCCCGGACCAGGGATCAAACCTGTGTCCCCTGCATTGGCAGGCAGGTTCTTAACCACTGTGCCACCAGCGAAGTTCCTCCTGTTTGCTTTTTAAATTAAACTTCTTACCACTATAAGGGGTAATTACTTTTGGTTTTCCTTTTCTCTTTGAAATAAGTTAGAATATATTTTCTTCTTGTGATTGCTTATGTCATAGACTTTTATACAGTTTCCAAGTCTGGAGGGTGAATAAAAAGGTTGGATTAAATAGTTAGCTTTTTATGATAACATTTATTTAATTTGTGTTAAAACATAAGAGGGTACCAAAGTACACTCATGCATTTTTTTTTTTTTGCGGTACGCGGGCCTCTCACTGTTGTGGCCTCTCCCGTTGCGGACCACAGGCTCCGGACACGCAGGCTCAGCGGCCATGGCTCATGGGCCTAGCCACTCCACGGCATGTAGGATATTCACGGAACGGGGCACGAACCCGTGTCCCCTGCATCGGCAGGTGGACTCTCAACCGCTGTGCCATCAGGGAAGCCCTTCACGCATTTTTAAAATGAATTTTTTTACAAGGCATGTAGTGGAATAGTCCAGATTAGTATTTTATAGGCTGAGTTAGAGCCATGGCCTCTAAAATTTTTTTTGCTGTTGGACAGAGAGTTGGCACCCTGTGCCTCAGTTTCTCCAGCCAGAAAATGGAGTCAAGAATAGCTGCTTCTGTGAGTTGCTGTGAGAATCTAGTATGATTAGGTTTGGCCATTGTGCCAGGGACAGAGTAGGTATGGCTTTGATTGAGGGTTGCCCAAAGAACCCTTTGCTGACATAAGTGTGCCCCCATTTTTTTTTAGATGATATAATTTATTATTTTGAAATGATTTAAAATTTATAGAAGAGCTGTAAGAGTAGAACAAAGAGCCCTCACAAACCTATCATCCAGATTCAAAACTTGCTTACATCTTGCTACATTTGCTTTATAGCTCTCTCTCTTTCATATAAATACATGAACTATTATTATTATTTTTTATGAACTATTACAGAGTAAATTGGAGACATCAGTCCTCTTTACCCCTAAATACTTCAGCATGTATTTCCTAAGAACACAAGGATGGTCTCATATATAAACATAGCCAGTTGTCAAGTTCAGAAAAAGTTAACATTGATAAAATACTCTTATTTAATCCAAAATCCATATTTAAATTTTGCTGATTGTCCTAATAATATCTTTTATAGCTTTTTTTTTTTTTTTCTGGTCCAGGTTTCAATCCAGGGTCATACGTTACCTTTAATTGTCATGTCTCTCTGTTTTAATCTCCTTCAATCTGGTCTCCTTTAATCTCCTTTAAATTGGTTCCTCATCCTTTCTTAGTCTTTTATGACATTGACATTTGTGATGAGTAAGGCACTGACCTTTGTGATGAGTACAGGCTATTTTGTTTTGTATAATGTCCCAGTATTCTTTTTTTTTTTTTTGCCTTGCCGTGCTGCATACGGGGATCTTAGTTCCCTGACGAGGGATTGAACCCGAGCCCCCTGTAGTGGAAGCACAGAGTCTTAACCACTGGATGGCCAAGGAAGTTCCCCTGTATTCTTGTTTGTCTGATATTTCCTTATGATTAGATTCAGAGTATGCATTTTTAGCATGTATATTTTTAAGGAAACACAAGGGCCACTAGAGATCACAGATTTACAACTTACACATTCATCCTGCCTATGAAGGTGTTTTATTTGGCCCAAATGAACTGTGTTTGAAAGTTTCCAAATTATTTTCCAATGTTTAAAAGTTGAGAGATTTCACATAAAAGTCTGGATGGCTGGCTTTCTTGAAAAACTAGACTATCTGGCAACACTAGGCATGCATTTCATTAACTAGAGCTGAACAGTGGCTGCCTCTTTAGATGAGAATGTACTTTGCATTCTGCCACACTCCAGCATTGCCCATTTAGTCACAGTAGAGTGGTTTAGAGTGTGAGGCTTTAGAGGCAGATCCCGGAATAGAATCCTGCTCCGTCATTTGCTTTAAGCAACTTAACTTGTCTATACCTCTGTTTCCTCATCTGTAAAACTGTGGTGGTATTTATGATTTTGATGATGGTGAACTGAGATATAGGTAAAGCACCTAGAACATTGTGGTGTTGTTATCACCGTCATCTCATTGTCATCATCATTACCACCTGTCTAATCCCAGTAGATATTTAGCCTATATTCAGGCCATTCATTCTGTGAACTTATAGTATATGAGTGTCTAATCGGGCAGGTTTTCTCTACTGGGGTCACATTTACTTCTTACCCATTCGTCCCAAATGGTACTAGTGATGTACCACCCTTGGGAGAATTGAGAACATAGTCAAACTATTTTCTGTGTTCCTTGGTTCAGTTGAGGAACCCGGTTAAAAGTGCCAAGTAGGATACTCAGCACTGGGGACACATGGGTAAATATGGCAGATTTGGTCCCATGGGACTGGCTGCCTTACCATGGAAGATAGATAATTAAGCAAGTACCAGCAGTAGAGTGGTGCGTTTTACCATGGGAATGGGACATGGTAGCAGGGAGGATCTACTGTGGTATGGGGGGGTCATGGAATTCCTTCCTCAGGAAGATCTATTTAACGTGGTCTAGGGGTTATGGAATTCCTTCCTAAGATCTCTTTAAGGATGTATCCTTACGAGAGGCCCAGGACTCCTTTAGAGGTTGTTCAGAAATATTAGAACTGTTCTTCAGTTCTGGAATGAAAAGATGTGGATGTTGAATTCCAAGCTAGTGTCAAAGGTTCTTATGCTGGCTTCGGTGAGATCATCATTTTTTAAATTATTGAGAATAGAAACAGTTTAAATTTATTACTGAGAGGGTTATATTCTTAATGGGAGCATAATAATTTTGTTTGAGAAATGTACATTTTAACTTTGCAGTGGAGAAAACCTGGCAGTCACTACCTCAGCCAGGTGATCAAGGTCAACATCATCAGTGGCAACAAGTCATGTTGATGACATGACCCCTTGATCTGTTTAATTAATAATAAAGTGATTAAAATGGTAAAAACATGTATATTAGTGAAGGAATATATCCAGAATAGATAAGCCTGCTGTTTCAAATAAAAATCCATTAAAATGTCTTCCATTTTTGGTGATAATTGTCTTAATATCATTTAACAAGATAAACCTTAAGTTGTAAGGTATAATGAGTTATAAATATAATAACTCAATAAAAGGAAATTTGTTATTTATGTATGTACCCACTGGGTTTTTTTTTTTTTTTCTTTGCGGTACGCAGGCCTCTCACCGCTGTGGCCCCTCCCATTGCGGAGCACAGGCTCCGTTCCCGCAGGCTCAGCGGCCATGGCTCGTGGGCCCAGCCACTCCACGGCATGTGAGATCCTCCCGGACCGGGGCACGAACTCATGTCCCCTGCATCGGCAGGTGGACTTTCAACCACTGCGCCACCAGGGAAGCCCTGGGTTTCTTTTATTTTAACCTCAATTTATTTTATTTTTGCAGTTTGGCACTTTAGTGAAGTTCTGAGAAGGTTCTTTTGGCCCCTACCTTCCTCATGGGCCATCCTGGATTATTTCACCTGTTTATCTGATGGTAATTTAGGAAACTAAATGGAGGACATTTTTGGTGGTGGACCAATGACCAAGGAATTTAAAAAATTAAAACTTCGCCTGACAAATTCTACTCTGTGTTTTTTCCCCCAAATCCATCTTTATCTTTTGCTTGATCTTTCTTCCAGAGTATGGGTCAGCCTTTAATCATCATTTAATAGTTTTGATTGCCTTTTCTAGGTAGAAGAAAGGTTAGTTTTATTTGCTCATAGTTTTGAAACCACTTTAAATACCTTCCTTGAGTAGTTAAACCATTGAGTCACAGTGAGTTCTTATTCTATTATTTCCAGGTCTTTTTCTTTCTTTTCTTTTCTTTTCTTTTTTTTAATTCAACTGTATTTGATTTACAGGGTTGTGATGATTTCAGGTGTATACAGGTCTGTTTTTTAACATTCTTAATCTTAGTGTTGGTTTTGAAAACTAAATCTTGTCATTGAAAAAAAGTCTTAATACACTTTCAGCAATCATTAACTTCTTTAAGACAGTGCATTGGTGTCTGATTCATCCTTCGATCTTTCCAGTGTACCTGGTAGAGGGTCTTGCACATAAAGGAAATGTATAAGTATCTTCTGATAGAGGGTCTTGCACATAAAGGAAATGTATAAGTATCTTTTTTTTTTGTTTTTGCGGTACGCGGGCCTCTCACTGTTGTGGCCTCTCCCGTTGTGGAGCACAGGCTCCGGACGCGCTGGCTCAGCGGCCATGGCTCACGGGCCCAGCCGCTCCGCGGCATGTGGGATCTTGCTGGACCGGGGCACGAACCCGTGTCCCCTGCATCGGCAGGCGGACTCTCAACCACTGCGCCACCAGGGAAGCCCCTAAAGTTATTTTTAAAGTGTGACTTTCTAATGTCTCGAAGAAAAGAACTTTATAGTTGAGATGGTACTTTTGGAGCTTCAAAAAAAAGGCACAGTTTGGAGAAGGTGAATTTAGAGTTCTGCTAACCTCATTCACTTATTAACCTTTGGTTACAAACTGATTTTGGATTATCTTACAAAATTGTCTCACTAGCTGATTTTCTAGTGTAAGCTGGGAAGAATCTGGGGGACTGTTGGGTTGGGTCAGGACATGTTCAGGAGATTAAGATGTACATTGGTGGGAACTTGTCTCCAAACATTTGCCCTTGGCATTGTGTTTCTCTGCAAGACCAGAACGTGTTTGAAAGCTGAACCTTGAGCATAGGTTTGAAAGCCTATATAGGCTTGTATTTTTGTTTATGCTACAAACATCTGTCCTGTTGCCATGCCCATCATGTATTTGCCCTGTAGTTTTGGAAAGGACCTGCCTGTGAAGTGACGTGCTTTCCTTTATGTTAAAGAACCACCCTGTGGATAAGGGTCTAGGTTGAGGCCTTTACATCTGGTAGAAACCACATAGAAAACTCAGTTTGAAGGGCCAAATTATGTTGCATCCGGTCTGAGGAGGAGATTTGTTGCCAGTGCATGAGTGTTTTCATAACTGTTTGTGATCAGAAAATTCAGAGCTCTGATTTCTGCATTAGCCCTAAGTCTGCCCTTTGTCACCTTCATTTAGCGACTGGATCATTCAAGGCTGAGCCTCAAGGGCCAGCATATCTCCAGTAATAATATAAAATGGGCTGATGTGGCAGCCTTAACTCACTCTGCTGAATTGGGCATGATTAAAGTCTCAAGGCTGCATTAATATGGATTTTCTCTTTCCGTGTACAGCAGTCCTTTATCTCACTGTTTCCCAGTTTGCCATTTTTTGAAAACAGAGATGGAAAATTTTGCTGATGATATATTTTTTTCTGTCAGCATGAATGTTCTGCTTTTCTTTTTCTTTTCTTTCTTTTCTTTTTTCTTCTTTTTTTTTTTTGCTTGAAAATGGCACTAGGCAAACGAATGCAGACATTACAGTTTCCGTGGGCTCCAGCCTGTTGTCATGTCAATCTTGTTATTTAGGTAAATAGCGTGCCATTTTTTGACGACTCAGCAGCCAATATGCTGTGAGCAATTTTTGTTTCAGTCACATGATTGGCTGGGAACACTATAAATGATACAAATAATTGGGAAATCGTAGTCATTGTTCTTATAAAACCTGATCCTGGTGTTGGAACCAGCCAGGCAGAGGAGTTGCATATGCAGCCCCGAAAGGAAAGGATGGGTAGCCAGGGTGCCCAGCTTTTAAATTCATCAGACCCCTGCTGCTTAAATTGCCCCAGCTGTTAATGCTGGAACCATTACAGTAATGGACTCAGCAAATGAAGGGGAACGAAGACACGCACACTTTATTACCAGAGGGGCAATTTTCTTTTCATCTGTAATAGCAGCGGTGCCTCGTATTGATCAGCCCATCAAGATACTAATCCTCTGTAAAATTACTCGTTATAACTGAAAATGTGTTAATCCAAATCAGTCTGTGTCCCGACTGCCTACTTACCATTGAATACAGACTATCAGATGGTTTATTTTTCATGATTTAAAGCCTCTGCCCTGGAAATGGTTGGCGTTTCCCCCGCAACACCGAGTGCTTAATCTTAGCTCTAGCCCAGGGTTGTCTTTTTGTTTTAAACAGAACATCACCCACTTAATTAAGGAGTGAGTGTCTGTCTTGCTGTCTGAGTTATGCTGAGTTATATACGTTCTTCTGGATTTATTAAGCATCTTATTTTACATTCGGTCTGTGGTTTGTGCTGTAAATAAAAATAAGCCCATCTTGCACACATTAGAAATTTGCAGGTAGCAAACTGTCAATAAGTAGCAGGGATGGAAGCTTCTTTGATTTACACTTCAGGCACCAGGTTGTGCTTTGTCGATTGAACCCATAGGCAGGATGTATCTTGGTGTCTGCTGTGTAGCAGATGTGTTTTTGCATCTTTATCTGAGAAAGTTTATGGTTATTTCTGCCTCCTTGGTTCAGTAGATTGCCTTTTAGACAATGAGGCATAGCTACTCCGCCCTCCCCCATTGTGTTTTGTGAGACATGGCTATAGCTAGATATTATTTTATTATGAGAAGATCTGTTAAAACTGAGTTCTATCTTCCTTGACATTAAGAATTTTAGGAGTTACTCCTTAAAACTTTCATTTTTTTATTCATTATAGTCTTCATGTACATATATATTTATTTGTACACAGACTGATGCTCTCTTGGCAGTATTTTTATTTTCTCGAATATATTGTCATTGCTCAAAGCATTTGTGTGGCATTCTTCATAGAGTTCATTCAGAAATTCTTTTGTTTGCGGTATGTGGGCCTCTCACTGTCGTGGCCTCTCCCGTTGCGGAGCACAGGCTCCGGATGCGCAGGCTCAGTGGCCATGGCTCATGGGCCCAGCCGCTCCGCGGCATGTGGGATCTTCCCGGACTGGGGCACGAACCCGTGTCCCCTGCATCAGCAGGCGGACTCTCAACCACTGCGCCACTAGGGAAGCCCTCAGAGATTCTTAATGAGGACTTTCTTTGCCAGGAATTGTGTTAGGGGCTGGAGATTCAAGGATGAAAAAGAGACAGTCTTTGCCATTGAGGACCTTAGCTCAGTTGGAAGATAGGCACCTGAACAAATAATTACAATAATGTAGTATTGTAAATGTTAAAATCCACTTGTGAATGTAGTTCCTGGGAGCAGATATGAGTTATGGGCACAATAGCAAAATCAGCTAATCGATTTTTCTTGCTATGTTACCAAAAGCAGAATTAAACAGTTTAATCACACTTTAAGACTTGCATCTGAATGATTCCCAGCTGTTTGAAAGAAATCTCATCTTTCAGGAGACTGTTTACTGCCCTCTGGGGACAGTCAAAAGAAGGCTTTCCAAAAATGTTATGCTTAGTGACCGCATCTTTGGATATGTATAGAGTTTCCCATGGAGACGACTTTAAAGGGGATAGTACTTATTTGATTGCTTATGTTCTGGCATTATATTATAAGTCAGTCTTGTTGCTTTAGAGTATAGTTTATCAAGAGAGATAGTAACCTGTCCTGGTTAAGAGCATGGATTTTGGCCAGCCTGCCTTGTTTTTCCCCTAGCTTTCCTTATTAGCTGAGCAATCTTGGGTAAGTCACCTAATCTTCTTGAGCCTCAATCTTCATCTGTAAAATGGGGATAATAATAGTTGTGAGCATTAAATGGTTTAATATATGTAAAGCATTTAGAATAGTGATGGGCATATATAAGTGCTATGTATATAAGTATTAGCTATTATTACCGTGAATGTGACTGTAGATAATGAAATTATTTTCCACATGTGGCTTATGAAAGGCAACTTTGTAAATGTATGACCACAATATGTGTGGCAGATAAGATGGTGAAGCATTTTTTATTTAGAATACTATCTTTTCCTGATTACATAATTTGTTATTTTAGAAAAATTTAAAAATATGGAAAAATACCAAGCAGGGAAAAAAGAAGTCTCCTATAATCCTTTAGAGATAACCACTGTGTAACTTACTGTATTGGTATATTTCTTATAATATTATTATTATGCCTGTTATATATACAATATGTGCAGTATGATCCTAATTTTATCTAAAATATATTTATGATACATATTTATACAAGAGATATTTTAAACAAAAATTGGAATCATAATGTATATATTTTGTATTCTGGTCTTTTTCACTTACCAGTATCCAGTATATTGTGAATATTTTTCCATGTCATTACAATTATAGTATAGTATTTCATCATATGGATTTTCTTCCTGCTATTATAAATTATCCTTCAGTGACCATTCTCGCACATAAATCTCTGCGCAAATCTCTGGTATTTTCTGTAGGGTAAATTAAAGGAAGGTGAATTGTCGAGTTAACATTTGTAAAGATTTTTGGCTTATATTGTCAGATTGCCACCCAGAGGGGTGATGCCGGTTTCCACTCTAACAAGCAGTGCATGAGAATGCATATTTGGTACATCCTCTCCAACACTGGGAACTGTCATAAGATAAAAATATTTGCTAACTGGGGAGAGATGAGTAGGAGCTCATTGTAGAACTAATTTGTATTTTCTTAATTACTAAGTACTGTATGGTTGAATTTACTCCTATTGTGATTATTGGCCAGATATAGTTCTTTTGTGATTTGTTTATTTATATAGCCTTCATTCATTTTGCTAATGTATGTCTTTTCTTATTGATTTGTAAGAACACTTTATAGATTAGGGATATTATCATTTGTTAATCATGTGCTGGAAATATTTTTCCTCGTTTGTTTATTGCCTGCCTTTTACTTTCATATTTTTGTTATTCAGATTAACGGTCACTTATACGTCCTTCTAATAATTTTACATTTTAATTGTTTTGTATAATTCTTGTAATGCATCTAGAATTTAGTTGGTGTATGATATGTGAGAGATGTCTAATTCCTCCTAAATGATTAACCAGTTATCCCCACTGCATTTATTGACTAGATTGAATGCCAAAATACTCAGATCTGCTTTTTATTCTGTTTCCTTTGTTTTGTCCGTTATTCTGACACACCATTTTAATTACCAGAGTTTTATGATACCTTTCAGTATCTGACAGTACAAGGCCCCCATGATTATTCTTTGCTTTGGAAGTTCCTTGACTCTTGCACTGAGAAGGCAACTTAAAATTTTTTTACAGAGAAAGTTAAAAATCACTTTTTCAAGGTCTCCTGTATATTCCACCAACCCTTTGGTATTTTAATTGTTACTGCATTAAATTTAGAGTGTAATTTGGAAAGAACTGAAATACTTATGGTAAATAAATTTTCTTATTTAACAGTGTTATCTGTCTTTACATTTATTTAGGCTTTCTTTTATGATCCTCAGAAAGTTTTGTAATTTTATTCAAATGGGTACTATTTATTACCTTCTGGGTTTACTCCTGGGTATTTTACATATTGGAGTACTATTTTTGGTTACTATTGCAAATGGGATATTTTAAAATTATATTTTCTAAGTAGTACTTGAGAAAGCTTTTCTTGTATGCTATTTTTATAATTGGCCACAATATAGAATGCATCCTTATCATTCTTTTTTTGTTTGTTTGTTTGATTTTCTTGGGTTTTCTAGGTGTATAGTAGGTAGATAATTTAATCATTTGCAAATATAACTTGGTCTCCCCCCTTTCAGTAATTATATTCTCCTCTCCATTTTTTCTCTTGTGTTATTACATTGTCTGGAACCTCTAGTGGCTATAGCAGATAGTCATGCCTTTAATAGTGGTGCTTTGGGATTCTATTATTAAGTATAATGATAGTTGTTGGCAATAATCTTTGATTTTTAGTTTATTTGTTTTTCCCCTTAAGGACTGAGGTTGAATTTTTATTGAATATTTTTTTTGACATCTATTTAGATGGTAATGTCTTTACTTCTTCTATGGATAAGATATAATCTCTTAATATTGTTTCTAATATTGGTTCCTTGTGATAAATCCTACTTGGTCACATTATATTGGCCTTTTAGCATACTACTGAATTCAACCTTTTTGTATTTCAATTAGGAAAGTAAGATGGGTCTGTAGCAGTGATTACCAAGGAAGCTAGAAGGTGGTACCCCTAGGGGGAATATCAGAATCTTCAGTGAGGCATATTTAATGTACATTTTAAGGTCATTATTCATACTAGAGTTAGTGAAAATAAAGCTCTTTTGGCTAACGTAGAGGGAGGTAAAATGGGTAAAAATATTGAGAAATATTCCTTTTTGTGGTTTGTTTTGTTAAGTTTTGATGCATAGTTAAGCCTGTGTCATAAGATGAATTGCACCATTTTCCTTCTGTGCTCTAGAGCCATTCACAGAACACCAGCATTATTTGTCCCTGGAAGTTTGAACTAAATTAACTTGTAAAACTCATCATGTGATGTTGGGGACGATAATTTTTGGATAACTTTTTCAATATCTTTTCTAGTTAATGGCCTATTTAGTTTTCTTTTTGAGTAAATTTTGGTCATTATGTTTTCTCAGAAATTGAGGTTTCAAATTTATTGGCATGGTATTCAACATAACATTCTCTGGTTTACTAAGATAGAGTTGAGCATAGTTTCATAGTCTAAAAATTCCATATTCATTTTATATCTCCTTTTTAATGATAACTTTCTGTACACATATATTCTCTTCAAAAATTGATTATATTTGTCTGTTTTAAAACTAGCTCTTGAATTTGTTTATGCTAATTTGTTTATCTCTGCCTCTTCGTGTTTCCTTCCTTATGCTTTTCTCAAACTTTTTGTTTCTATTTTACTAAATTCTTGAGAGGAATATTTAGTTCATTTATTTTCATTCTTTTTTAATATGGAAAGCACTTCAGAATCTTAAAAATAATTTTCTGTGTTTCTATAGCAATTTATGCATGTTTTTGTAGCACTTATTCACTATTGTACTGATTTTTTGTTAATCTCTTTCTCCTCTCCTTAGTTTTACAGACTACGTTGTATTTATCTTTGTACTGTAGTGCATGTAAAGTCTTGAACACAGCACTCCCTAAATAACGTTTCTTGAATGAATATCAGCCTCTCCCATTCTCTCCTTCCCCCATCACCACAGGAATTAACCAAGTCCCAAACTTTTCATTGTGTTGTGCAGACTTCCGTAGCTCTTTACATGAGGTAGTAGCTGCTAAAGTGGAAGGACCACTTCACTGGTAGTTAGGAGGCTAAACTTCTGGTCTTAACATCTGTCACTTACTAGACATTCATTACCTGGTATGAGTCCCTCAATCTCTGTGATGTTTCCTCATCTTTAAAATGGGGATGATCATCCTCTCCCCTCTCTGCTTCATCTGAGTTGTTGTCAAACAATAATGAATGTAAAAGAACTTTGAACATGAAAAAAGTTATACTGATGTAAATATGATTTAAAATAAAAGGCTTTTATTTTAGTATTCTTGTCTTATCTACCACTCTACCAGCCCCACTTCCCAAACAGAGAAGTTATCAAGTTTTTTGAAGCAGAAACTCTTAAAAAATATGTATGTGCATTATATATATTGTATAAAATATATATAGTGTCCTCTGAAATATCTACCACAAAACTTTGTTGGCAAATTTAGAGTAAATATTTGTTGATTGAATGTTTTCTTAGGCTCACTTTTCAACTGCTCGTTACCGAGTGATCCTTAAGTTTGTGAAGACCTAGGAGCCCTGTACCCAACCATGAAATTTCTAGTTTACTGTGAAACAAAAAGCTTCTAGTTTATTGGAGTGACCTAGACAGTTGAATCGACACACAGTTAGTGAAATGGATGTGCATTGTTTGAGGACATCAACTTTTTGGTACAGTCCTGTTTCCTCTGCAGAAGAAAGCTGCAGACATACTTTCTTCCCAAAATATAGACTAAAAAGCTAGTGTAATCTACATAAATTGATAACAAATTATAAAATTGGTAAAAATCCTTTTCCATTTTCATAAGTCTGAGAGCAGTTGTTTTAAAGACATTCTTATTTGATGGAAGAATAAATGTATGATTATTCCTTCCCTTTCAGTTACTGTTACATTACAATTTCATTGCTTCCCTTGCACTGAGATTTATTTTTAACTTATTTTGTCTATTGCTATGGAGGGGTGATATTGTGTCACCGTCTCTTTTACTTAAGACTTTATCATTGTAAATCAACTTACTCTTCAATTAAAAAAAAGTGAAGTAAGTCAGACAGAGAAAGACAAATATCATATGATATCACTTATATGTGGAATCTAAAAAAAATGATGCAAAAGAACTTATTTACAAAAGAGAAATAGACCCACAGACATAGAAAACAAATTTATGGTTGCCAAAGGGGAAAGAGGGGGAAGGGAGGGATAAATTATATAGGTAAGTTTTATCTATATATAAAATAGATAAACAAGGACCTACTGTATAGCACAGGGAACTATATTCCATATCTTGTAATAACCTATAATGGAAAAGAATCTGAAAAAGAATATATATTACATATATATGTGTAACTGAATCACATCGCTGT
Source organism: Lipotes vexillifer (assembly GCF_000442215.2). Lineage (NCBI taxonomy): Eukaryota > Metazoa > Chordata > Mammalia > Artiodactyla > Lipotidae > Lipotes > Lipotes vexillifer. Next base: position 2,242,609 of record NW_006786802.1, on the reverse strand, counting down.
ACACCTGAAACATTGTAAATCAACTATACCTCAATAAAAAAAATAGTCTTTACATGTTCTTTGAGGAAATGAATGCCAGCTGATAAGTCAGTCTTAGATTAACAGTTTGCTTTTAAATTGCTAAATGCCATCCAAATGCAGAGTGGTAGTATTTTTCTGTGTAATTGTTAAATATTTTCTTTAAAAATAGCACTCACTGAAGGGTTTCATGTAACCACTGAAATTTTTATCGTGACTTCTAGTGCAGCACGTGAGCATATAGTACTCCTCCTGTGCCCTTTTTTTAACAGTTCATTGCAGCTGGATAAAGTTCATATAACTTTAAAAACACAGATACCCTTTAGGCTACTTTTAAAGATTCCTGTGAGACTTTATATGTCAAATAATTGATGACAAATTCTGTTTGGTTGTTTTTAAGCTCAGACTCTGAGGATTACAAAAAAAGTTTCATGTCGGAGCACTAAAACCTAATTTGATGATGATGTATTAGATCTTCCCATGCCTGAGGAATTGTCTCCAGTTCCCCCTGTTTCATGATGCTTTTGAGGATTAATCTCTTCATCTCTTCCTTTCCTGACCTTATTTCCTATGTCAAAATGTATGGTAACAACAGTAGGTATGCCTGTGGTACACTTGCTGGTGTGTGGTACACTTGCTGGTGTATGGTACCCGACGTCTTGGCATTTGGTCATATTAAATTTAGCATTTTATTATTAATTGTATCTATTAGTGTTTTATGCAATTATCTTTTTCCTAGGGAGATTATAAGCTCCCTCTGGCCAAGAACCATGGTATAAATTTGTTTTATGTATCTCACAAAGTACTAAAGATGGTTGGCATTCAACATTTCTGGTCAAATGGAAGCATGTATGGACTGGAAGGTGAAGTTGTTTGTTTTTTTAACTTTACTGCATTTATTTATTTTCACCTCTCGATTTGTTCTCTATCAACAATAGAAAATATTTTGTTTAGAAACGTTTTGTGTAAAACCATATGACAGAATAGATCTCAGGGAATTGTATTTGTGGACTGTAGGAAAATCTTAGAGTTTGGTGGCCCTTTACCTATCACTGTTGTTGTTTTTTTAAAAGAGTTATACCGAACCACCTATGTGTCCCGATGTATTTTGCCATTTCATCTACTGCTCTTCCTCCTGTTTTTATTTAAGACTATAAAGTTACTTTAGTGTAAGTGCTGCTGTCACCTTTGCCCTTAGCTAATCAAATAGTTTACTTTGAGGGAAACATTTATCTCCCACTTTCATTATTATTCTTTTTTCAGCTGTAAAGATATATATTTTATGTCTGCAGAAAGCTGTAACAGTGAAACGAGGTATTGATCTGCTGTATTTAGCAATTTCTTTCCACCTTGCCATCAATAGCATGTCAGCATCTGTCTGTACCGTGGTTGACCTCACAAATAGCTCTTTATGCTCCCGTTGGATTCAAATGATATAGTATGCTGAAAACTAAATCAATGAATGATTATAAAGTTTTTAGTACTGTTTCATGACCCAGAGGCAACTGGTACTCTTTGCAGATTATAGTTCAGTGTACAGTGAATATGGTCAAGTGTGTGTTTCTGGCTGTTGTTCAGCCGAAAGGAGGAAAGCAGGATGCCAGCTTGGGTTAACTCATCTTCTAAACGAAGTATCTCACAGCACTTAGGCTCTTCAGTGAAGCATCTCGCCTTACAGAATCAGACATGGAGAAAGCAGTCCCTCCATTTAGTTGAATATTCCCTCCCCTCCCCCCTGCATGTAACAATGTTTCTAAAATTATTTGAGCTTTAAGCATATAGGTTTTTGCTTTCATTTATAAAAGAAAGATAAAATTAAATGGTGTGTCACTGTATCACGGAGGACCTACCAAAAAAGGCACATAGTAAGAGGAGGAAGAGTAACCTTGGTCTAGGTCTAACGGGACTCTCATCGGCTGCTATCTGCACCTGGAAGAAATACCAGGATACTGCCGTTGAGGCCACATTCTTTGGCCTTCATCCTACTTCTGGGAGGTGTGCTCACCTGCACTGATCTGTGGAACTTTGAAATAGTAGGAGTCACTAATTTGACTGCTTGTGAATGTTGCTGAATCCAGCAACATTAAAAACAATTTTTTTTTATTGAAGTATAGTTGATTTACAAAGTTGTGTTAATTTCTGCTGTGTAGCAAAGTGACTCAGTTATACACATATATATATTCTTTTTTAATATTCCATTATGGTTTATCCCAGGACATTGAGTATATAGTTCCCTGTGCTATACAGTGGGACCTTGTTGTTCAATATTTTTTTTGAATCTTGCTGAATCTTATTGTATATATGAAAGAACCTTTTAGATATTGGAATTTGGGATATGTGGAAAGGTGGGGGAGGATAATAGGGAGTGAATGGAGAAAGTGGTACCGAGCGAGCAGTTGTCATCCTCATCTTTTGGGGATATGAATCAAATGTATTTCTTTACAAGAAAATGCCATTTTGATGTATTCCTTTGTTCATCAACCCAGTAGAAAGTTTGACAAAGGGTCTTGAGGAATTCATTTATTCATGCATTCCTTAGACAGTTATTGAGTATCTACTATGTCCTGGGCTAGAGAGATTGGATATGAGGGCGAATCCTTCTTGAATGTTTGTGAAAGACATACACACATTCTGAATGTGTGTGCCTGCCTTACCCCTACCAACTGCCATTACTTGCCCTCCCCCCATAAGATATTTGAAGGGGGGAAATAAATGACGGACCGCAGGTCGATATCCTATGTGTCATCTGCATGAAAGTGGGGACCCCTTCATTCAACATCACAGAGCAGGAAAGCCTGAGGAGGGAATTTAGCCTAGTTCTCTGAATCTGGGGTTGACAATGACAGATTCAGGTATCACACTCTCTTTTTCCTATAGTATTGACTTTGCTGATATTGTAATAATTTGAGCATTGGACTTATCCATGTAAAGTTTTTCTTGGGATCTGCTCAAGGATCTGCCTCTCTTACATTCTTAATTTACCTTTGTTACTCATTGTGAATCTGTGACTGGTTAAGCTGTGAATCTGTTTTTGAAGCCATTTAAATTTTTGTTCTTTATTATCCCTTAAGAATATGAGTGCCATTAGTTGACTCTGTAGAACCTAAAGGAGTATTTCCTTTTATGTGTCCTGTATCAGTTCACGTTAAAGTTGGAGATTTGCAACCCAGGTCTAAAATAAAAGGATATGGGGAAAGAAGTTCCTGTCTCTGAATTTAGTCTTTGTGATTTTGTGTACCATACATGCCTGAGTACTAAGTAAGGGATTTTCCCCCTAAAATTATCCCTCAGGAAAGAAAAGCCATCTCATATTCAAATTCTTATCAAATCTCTTGTATTGCAGAATGCTCACTTGGCTGCTTTATTTTGAACAACAATAGGTAATTGTGACTTGAAATATTTTTCTCAATCAGAGCTATATACGGTAATTTAAGTTTATACACCATGATTTCTGGTTTTGTCTGGGAGTGGAAGGTTGGTACATGCTCATATAGTACTTAAAATAAGTTACACTTGGTTATCTGCAGCTCTGTATTGGAGACTAGGTATGTTCTTGTTGCTATAGAGCAAAGGGCAATTAGTTGACCTCTGTCTGTACAAGCTTTAATATTGGGGTGTCTTTGTAAGCTTTGTTCTTTAGAGTTGATAGGTTATCTCCTGTCCCCAGGCTTCATGAAGGAAGGGTGGTTGATAGTGATCAGGGCTTAAAGACTGACTTTAGTGCTGCAGTTGGTGTAGACCAACACCTTCATAGAAGGTTCATTTTCAAGTTCATACCTCTAAGGCTGTCTCTGATGAGGGCCACTTATGGCTCTATTTGTGGATAGAAATCCTATTGTTGGTGAAAAGGGTGTAAGAAGACCTGTTTAACTTAATTCTTGAACTTAGCCAGTCACTTTTAGTGACAGTCCTCTGGCTTCTGAGTAAGATGAGATATTTCTTTTTACTCAATAAAGATAAAGGAGAAGTCTCTTTGTTAATATGTGTTAACACACACATTTGAGTGGGGTCACATAATTCCACTGTACAAAAAAGCAATAAGATCTCAAACTTAGAATTGTAGAAGGATGTATTTGTGTTGTGTGCTAAACTCTGAATCATTTGTGAACTATATTCTTGGAACAAACTCAAAAAATTATAAAATGTTTTGATAAGTTACTGTGTACTTCAAATTATATTGCTTTCATTAAATAAAATTCTCTCTCTATACAGTTACATTCTTATGCTCTCATAGTAATATGATATTAAGATGAAATAGTTCCTTTTTAAGATTATTTTCTTTTGTAGACACTTAGGAACTTAACGAGAAAACTGGCACCTGGGTTCTTCTGTGCCATTTTGAATGATATACTTTATTAGAAACTACCTAAAGAAGAATAAATTAATTTTGCATTTTCTTTCCTTTTTATGGGCTCTGAGAATGTGTATGTGTCTGAGACTACATCGGTGTCTAAAAGGCTAGCATGCTTAAAACCATGGCTGAAGAGTTATGCTTAACTGTATACTTTACATGCATTTGTGATTTGAAATAGGGAAGAAAAAGTCAAATCGGAGACAGCTTGAATGGCATACTGTCAGTTTAGAGCTTCATGAATTGGCAGTGGTCTCATTTAGGACCTTCAGATGTGTGTCTGCCTGGACAGAATGAGACCGTTTTGCATGTTCCGGAGGAGACAGTCACTCCTTGCTGCTTCACAACAGGCAGTGGTGCATGACAGTTGCCCTTCATTGCTGGCTTCTTGGAGCTTAACCTCTGACCCTCCACTTAGTCGCTGTGCAGCGGTTGGAGCAGGTTGGAGATGTTGGTGAATGACGGGTATTGGCCTGCAACGTGCTTGTCATTATTTGACTGTCAAAAGGGGCCTGCCATTGGTTTCCATCAAGGTTTGAAACCTCTGTGCAGCAGTCCATTTTACTTAACTTCCAAGGCTGTCAACAGCATGATCAAATGTGCATAAAAAATCAGAGTGCTGAATATATCTGCAATCAGAAGATCGGAAGTTTTCCTCTCTTCTTTTCTCTCTCTCTCTCTTCCTCTTTTCAGTTTTCTTTTGGTTAAATACATTCAGATGACTTTCACAGGGCCAAGAGGTTGAATCTGTTGGCCACCGTAAAAATAGTGAACTGTTGTCTCCTGTGGTCTGAGTTTCATATAATCGCACAGTGTGGATCTGAACAGCTCTGCCAGTTAAACTCTCAGACTTGTCTTGCATATTCTATCAGCTTTTGGCCATTGGTTTAAGGGAGTGGATGCTAGCCCAGTGGTACCTGGGGTTATCTGACAGGATGAAACGTTTACGTGTTTATGTAATTTGGGGTCAGTTGGTATGATTTGTAAAGCAGGAATTGAAATTTAAAATAAATTATGAAGGGAGGATAAGACTTTTTTTCTCGTCATGGTAAAGAAGTTCAAACACAAGAATTTAATTGGCTGTGACCAAGTCTTAGAAACTTCAGAGGTCGGTCTTAGGCAAGGTATTTCTTAGATAGAAAAAAATATGGCGGTGAAAGCCATCTTTTCTTACAAATCTGAGACTGAATTAAAAAGCATCCTAAAGTGGAGAAGGGTGAGGGAAAGCCTAACAGTATCCTTAAAGTATATGAAAAATTCTGGTAACTAAGCTTGGTTTGCTTCTAGAGTAGCGTTGTGTAGTGAATGGGGTGGGAATTCTAATTTTGCTTCTGCCACATCCAACTGTGTCACCTTGGATAAGTAAGTTAACCGTTTAGTCTCAGTTTGTTCATGTGCAGAAATGGGGGTACTAGTGTCTGGTGAGGATGAGAGGAGATTCTGTGTGAAAAGTACTTGCTTTTGTGCAGTACTCCGAGCCCCCCCATAGGTACTTCCTGATTTCCTTTTTGTCCTTTTGTTAGCAGGGAAGATTTATTAAATAGTCCTAAGGCAATGCTTGGGCAGATAACATACTCTAGGACTCAGGACAGTCAATCTTTGTGTTTCGGCTCTTTCCACACCACATTACTGATTTTAGTTCACAGTATCACATTTTAGTCAAGCACTCAAGTCACAGATCTGAGCGGCCTGCCTGCCTTTTCCCTCCTTCCCGCCTTCGCTCACTCCACAATTATTTTTTGAGCTCTACCTGTGTGCTGGGCCGTGTTCTAAGTTCTGGAACACAGCCATGAACCAAACAGACTGGATGTGCCTGCTTTCATGGAGCTCAGATTCTGCAGGGAGAGACAGAAAATAAGTAAGCAAATAACTATTTTTTTTGGTAGTTCTGTATGCTGTGAAGAAAAATAAAGCAGGTTTGGGTTGTCGGGGAAGAGCTCTCAGTGGAGGAGTCGTTCAGCTGAGAACTGACCTGGGGAGTGAGAGGGCCCTGGGAAGATGGGGGAGGGGCTTCCAGATAAAAGGGGGCCGCACTTCTCTCTCCTGCTCTTCAGCCAGTTGGTCACCAAGTTTTGGCCTCTGTCCTAATGTCTTCCTCCTTCCCTCCCTCCCTCCTTCCCTCCCTCCCTCCTTCCCTCCCTCCCTCCTTCCTTCCCCTCCCCTCCCCTCCCATCCCCTCCCTTCCTTTCCCTTCCCTTTACTTCCTTCCTTTCCTGTCTTCATCTTCCTGTCACTCCTGTGTTTACGCCTTTTTTATTTCCTTAGGCTACTAGCCTGCGGTCTCCCTTCCATCAAGTTCCTCTTTCTTGCCATCTTTAGACATGTAAAGTGGCCATAGCACTCTACTATTTACAGTTTCTCAGAGATTTGCCACTGGCTACATGTTAAAAATTCAGGCCCTTGGGCTGGGCTTGCCATATGAGGTCCCTATTGTTTCAGCCTCCTTCATTATCTGGGCCAGACCCCTGGCTCCCACCCTCTCCCCCTACAACTTCACACCTGATACCCCTGCTGTAAGAACTGTAAGAACACGACAGCTCCCTGAACATACTAGGCCTCTGTGCCTTGACGTATGCCTTTCTCTCCCTGGACTCTTCTCTGACCTCATGGCACCTAGAAGATGAGAAAATGAGGTTTCTTTCAACAGTTTCCTCAAATGCCACCTCCCTCTTCTGAGACTTCTCTGATTCTGCCACCCTCAGTGTTTCATATACTTCTTAGCTTTGACCTCTGTATACCTTTTGTCCATTTAGATGACTAGTCTTTGAGCTCCTCAAGGGCAAGGACTGTGTTTTCATTCGCTTCTTGTATTTCCAGTATCTGGCATAGTGTCTGGAACAAAACAGACACTCAGTAAACTGTCATCTGTTGTGGAGTAATCTACAGAAATATTTAGGGACAGATTTATCATGGAGTTTATATGTGATCAGAGTGGATATATGCATTTCGAAGACATCTTAGGTCCAAATATCCCATTATTGTTAGTGATATTTCTTCCCTCAGTCCTACCTCAAATAACCAACATCATATTAAAGGGAAAGGAGGGTGGAGCATGGACACATTAGAAAACAGAATATTATATTCATTTCCTAATAATTACAGTAATACTAGTGTATAGTGTCAGCGAGTAAGTTAGCTCCAGATAAATTTTTATGTTGCTTTTTTTAATAATCCAACATGCTATGTGTCTTTTACCAAGGCAGATAGTACTAAATTTAGTATCCAATTCAATCAATAAGTAAATTTTATAATTTATCTAATCCACCCTTTTAACTTTACATTTTCCAGATGACACTGTAAAGAGTTGTCATGAGTTTTTGCATTTTTTTATTATATTAGAAGCATTTTAATGCCAAAGCATGGTAGACCCATCATATGGGTCTAATAATTAATTAAACATTTCCTTATTGTTGACCATTTGGCTTATTTCATTTAGTTTTATTAGCATAAATAATGCTGTGTTTGTTCCGACGTCTTTATGTGCATTATTTATTTATCTTTTAATGAATAAATTCCTAGAAATAGAACAATCCGGTCAAAAGATAGGACTATTTTTTAATGCCTTTTGATGCATATTACCAAATTATCTTCTGGAAAAGGTATATAAATCACTGTCAAGATAGGCTGTAAAAGGTATCTTGTTTGTGTCTAGTGCGTTTCTTAGATTACCTACAAGTGAATTGGGGAATCTCACTGGGGGTTTTAAATTTAAGAGGTGATCTAGAGGAGAGTGCAGTATGGCTATTAAGAGAAGAAAAAAGAAGAGAGAGAATGAAAGAACAAGCAACAAAATCTCGTTTTACCCTGTTCAAAAGGTGTGTAGGCTCTGATGCACTGATTTGCAGACTGTGTCCTGAGCACTCCTAGGACTCTGCTGCAGGAGGTGGAGGCCTGTGAAGAGCTTGGCTTCTTTTTATGAATTTTTTATGTTTATACTTTTGGGTAAGATTTCTTTCAAATTAATGGTTCAAAACGTAAAAAGTTTGAAAGCTACGGATTAGTAGACCTCTAAGTTCACTAGTACTATTTGCAGACAAGTGATTCAAAATGGATCTTATTCCTGCCTCTGCTTTTTTATTTGAGAGGTGTTCTGATTCACTGTTGCTTTCTTAAAGGAACCATCTTGCTAGCCTAAATGAGAGAGGAGTAACCTCCTGAGTTAGGGTCGCTCCTGCGCTTCGCGGCTCTCCCGATACCTGGTTGACATCTGTGTGGTTAAGGCCATGTGGTGTCAGATCACTTCCTGGTTCCACCTCCAGAGGAGGAGCTGGGAAATAGCTGTTTTAGGCAAGGTACAGGTTAAGGCACCTTAAGGCCAACGACTTCTTATCTTGCTTTTATTAGCTGTGGTGTCAACATGCACTAAAATGTCATGACCTATCCTCCTTTCTGATAAAAGGAAAATGACCTGCCTGGCCTGGATGGAGAGACAGGTGCCCGAGGCACACTGTCACCTCTCATACTAACAGCAGGCATTAAAGCAAACAAAAAGGCCAGCAGATTTTCTGTTTACCCACGGAAATGTTTGACATTTTTGGCTCCCAGGGAAATGTGCTGGGAGGGGAAGAGGGAACATTGTGAATGCGGAAGGAATGAATGAACGAGGAAAGGAAGGAGTCTGGCTTCTTAGAGATTTGAGGACTCAGAGGGGCTCAAATCACAACCTTGTAACAGTCTGTTGGCAGAATCTTAAGACCTCAAACCCTAGAGGGAGCTTCTCTTTCAGTCTGGGTTTTATTTAACCTTCATTTATTTGGAGCCAAGATCTCTAACATGGCTTGGCTGACTTCTCTAAAGATGAACTCAATACAGGACTACCGGTAGAGTTTACAGCCCTGGAGGAGATGCCCGCATGGAAAATTAGACAGCGAATTACCCATCCTCAGTGAAGGAGGATTTTTTTCCTCAGTTAAATGTATTTTACTTACTTGGGTTTGAGGACAGAATCTGAGAACTCTTGGAAAAAGCTGTAGCTATTTGGAGATGTTTGATGTAATTTAAGGCTTTTTTAAGACAGTAACTGTGGTTTAACCTGTCATCTTGAAATATGAGTTATATGGAGATAACACAAAAAGTGATACGTGACACTTCTAGGTGTCTCGGGAAAAGGCTGAGTTTGTATCCTGTCTACCATGGCAACACTCTTGAGGTGTTACTAAGAACGTTATATAAGGATTTCCTCTAGAACTTTAAATCTTAAAATGAAACTTACTTTAGCCAGGATAAAAGAGTTTTGTATTAATGGAAGACTGATTGGAAAGAAGGTAGAAAACACACAACAATAACAACAATTAAACAGACAGTACTTAAGCCGCGTAATAGAAGCACAGGGATCCTACAAGCTGAAGGTATTTTTGGAAGTTTATTTAATTCCCTCATTTGAATCAACTCACGGCAAATCATTTTTTAAAAATGTACAGAATGGAAAAGTACTAAAAGAGCATCTTTTTTGGTTTAGTGGTATTACCAGGTCAAGTTTAACAATGAAGATCCCCGCCCGACCTTTTCTTTCTCCTTAGTTTTGCACTTGTTAACATCATTTGTAAGTGGTAAAAAAGCTGGATAATGCCACAACTTCAGATTCCTGATTTCTGGTCTATTTATTTAGGTTTCTTATGAATAAGAGATTGAATCTCTTATTTTTTAAAGGAAGTAATTTGTATTCCTAGCACTGTTTATTCTGTTCTTCATGTTATGAACTATCCATACAAAATTTGAGAGCAATAAACATTCTGTGGTGAGGTAGGGACTCTTTAATGTTTCCAAAATGACAGTTCTCTTCCCCTAGAATAGATGAGTGTGGTGTTCACTTGATTGCAAATAGCAAATGTCTACAATTCAGATTGAGTGGCCAGTATCACATTAGAGTAGATGTACATTGAAGAGTTTTGTGCATTTACTCAGTATGAATTTGAAAAACATTGGCTGCAAGTAACAGAATTCCCATTTAACAGTGGGTTAAATAGGACTTGTCTCACATCATAAGCTGTCTGAAAGAAGGAAGTTCATCTGGAGCAGTGGCTTAGTAATATAACCAAGGATGCTGGCACTTCCTAGTTTTCTGCTCTCCATCTTTAGCACATGGACCTTTTGGTCTGCTTAACTTAGTGATCACAAGATGGTTGCACTAGCGCCACTCATTGCATCCTCATATTGAAGACTGGAAGAGGGTGGGAAGATAAAAGGAAGTTTTCATATTAGATGGAAAATCTTTCCCACAGAGCTCCTAGCAGACTCCTCATTATGCCCTTTTGGCCTGATCTGGATTGCTTGGCCATGCCTGGTTACAGGGGAGGCTGGGAAGTCTAGGATTTAGCAAAAGGGAATGATATTTCCATGTATTATGGGTGAAAGTTTGTGTCGCCTCAAAATTTATTTGTTGAAACCCTAACCTCCAATGTGATGGTATTTGGAGATGGGGTTTTGAGGAGGTAATTAGGGTCAGATGAGGTCATGAGGATGGGGCCCTCATGATGGGATTAGTGCCCTCCTAAGAAGTGGTATCACAGAGCTCACTCTTTCTCTCTCTGTGCATACACAGAGAAGAGATCATATGAGCGTACAATGAGATGGGCTGCCTACAAGCCAAGAGAAGAAGCCTCAGAATGAAACCTACTTTGTCAGCACCTCGATGTTGGACTTCCCAGCCTCCAGAATGCTAAGAAATAAAGTTCTGCTAAGCCACCTAGTCTGTGGTATTTTGTTATGGCAGCCTGAGCTGACTAAGATACCACGCCTGGCTTGGAACACTCATGATCCATTTCTTGGAGTTGTGCTCATTGCTGCTCTGTTATGGGCAAGGAGAAGGAAGAACTGATGAGTAAGCAGCCATGGTTTCTGCCACACTCAATTAATATATGACTGGGAAAGAGATTTTTATCTTTTATTCCGGAATGACCAAGGGGTGTGGCCCTTGTTACCGTATAATATAACCTTTTGGGACAAATACATATAAACCCAGGATTGGAAATTTGCATCAATCATTCAGCACATTTAATTAGCACTTTCAGGGGGTACCAGGTTGTTGCTCAAAGCTGAGGATCTTGTAGTGAATAATATGGACAGTCCCCAAACTCACAGGGCTTATAGACCAGTAGGACAGAGATTAGGAGATAGTTTCAAAATAGTGGCATTAGTGCTCAGAATGGGGGCCAGCAGAGTTTGCTGTGCAGTGAGTGGAAATCAGCTAATACAGGCTCAGGGAAGGCCTCTTGGAGGGGGTCACATCCTCGCCCACGTCCTGAGGCTCAGGACTCAGTTCATCTCAGAAACTGATGAACTGACCACCCTCTTTTTGTGTAGGTTCTCCTGGAAATCAAGGCAAAAAGAAGTTGGCTGTTCCTGTGGACACAGTGCCATGGAACTTGAGAATTCCATGCACTTCTTGGAGTGGGCAATTCAATCAGCAGCTCTGGAGGCAGCATAGCACAGTGGAAATAGCATCACCTCTGAAGCCAGACAGATTAAAGATGCTGCCTCTAACTAGCTGTGTAAGAAACAGGGTTTCCCTGAGCCTCAGTTTCTTATTCTATAAAATGGAGTTGATACATCGCTGTGTAGATGCCATAGTAGAAATAGTAAGCACCGATAGGGCACTTAATATGTGCAAGACACTTTTCTAAACACTTTATCTCACTGAATACACGTGTTATCCCCATGAAATAGGCCTTATTATTATCTCTGTCTTATAGATGAAGAAACTGGGGACAGAGAGATTAAATCATGTGCTCAGAGATCTCCAGCTAGTAGCTGGTAGAGGTGGATTTGAACGCAGGCTGCAGCATGCAGACTTCTTAGTTGTGGCATGCGAACTCTTAGGGATTGAACCCGGGACCCCTGCATTGGGAGCGTAGAGTCTTACCCACTGGACCACCAGGGAAGTCCCCCAATTCATTCTTATATACCACATAGAGCATGAGTCCATGCTCTATGTTGTACTGAGAAAAGTCAGTTGTACTCTTCTATACTCCATTCTATCGGGACAAACCAAGTCAAACCCCTAGCTTAGTAGCAGTTAGTAATTTCTTCCGTTGCCCAACTCAGTATTGCTTCCTTTCCAGAAATCTTGGGTTACCCTTCCTTTCTTTCGCCATCTGTCTTCAGTCTGTGACTCTTTCAGTTTGTCAGCAGCTGTAAAATCTGACCCCTCCTCATTCCTACCGCCTCTGCTCCAGTTTAGATGATCTCAAAATACCTCCTTCCAGCAAATTTGCAGCAGCTTCCTAGCTGGTTTTCTTGCCACTCTCCCTCCCTTCTTTTCAACATCCACCCCCTCTTCTTGCCAGTCCATCTTTTACTTAGCTAACAGAATGGATTTTCTTATTATTTGACTCTGGTCTTAATTCACTGTAGTTAAATGCATTCCCGTTGCCTATAGGATAGTCCAAGTGCCACAGGTGCATGCGTGTCCTTTTACTTCCAAGCTTCTCTCTAACTTAACCTTCCCCTCCCAGCTCTGCCCCTCTCTGCCTCCTTCCTTCCAGACCCATCTATTTACTATTGATTTTGTCAGGGAGACCCCCTTCAACTTCACTTCATCCCTGCAACCCACTGTCCTCTTCCCTCCCTACAGTTCATCTGGGGGAAAATCCAGCGCCTTCTCAAGATTTCGTTTGAAAGTTTCTGCCTCTGCAAATCCTTCCTTCTCTTGTGCCCACTTAGCAGTTTAGATCACTTTCACTTTGTACGTCTCCATTGCGTTGGTGTAGTTGGTGGTTCTTTGATGGTGGGTCCTGGAGAGCAGGGACCCTGTCTGCATGTGATTCTATACAGCACAGCACAATTTTTGCCAACAGAAGGGCTATCCTGATACTTAGGGAAAGGTTGGTATGATGTCCTGAGAATATATTTTTCATTTTGCACGATGGATGTATTTTACTTGTGTGAGGGAAATTCATATGTGTACACACACACACACACACACACACACACACACACAAGTGCGTGAGAGTGCTCCTTGTTACCCAGCAGCAATATGACCATTTATTTTATGTGTGTGGTGCCTTCTAGGGAAACATATGTTGTTCTCTTAGGTTGACTTTATGAGGAAAGAATGATATCTGTACTGTTTTGCATGTACTTTTCCAATAATTATTTTTATTTTTTCATCTTATTAATAACATTCATATGTAAAATATAATCAATTGTACAGAGGGATTATGATGGAAAATAACAACTCTCCCCCTTATTCCTCCCCAACTTCCCCACTTAGAGATTACTATTCTTTTTAAAGGAAAAGAACTTCGTTGAGATATAATTTGCATACATACAGTTAACTCATTTAAAGTATACAGTCCAATGTTTGGGGTTTTTTGGGTCTATTCACAAGGTCATACAACTATCATCACTGAAATCTAACTTTAGAACATTTTCATCTCCTTTGAAATAAACCCTGTACTCATTAGCTGTCACTCCCCATTCATTCTTTTTTAAAAAATATATTTATTTAGTTAGTTAGTTTGCTCTGGGTCTTAGTTGCGGCATGCGGAATCTTTGTTGCGGCATGCAGGATCTTTTAGTTGCGTTATAGATGAAGAAACTGGGGACAGAGAGATTAAATCATGTGCTCAGAGATCTCCAGCTAGTAGCTGGTAGAGGTGGATTTGAACGCAGGCTGCAGCATGCAGACTTCTTAGTTGTGGCATGCGAACTCTTAGGGATTGAACCCGGGACCCCTGCATTGGGAGCGTAGAGTCTTACCCACTGGACCACCAGGGAAGTCCCCCCATTCATTCTTATATACCACTCATCCCCAGCTCTAAGCAACTACTAACCTACATTCTGTGTTTATAGATTTGACTGTTATGGACATTTCATATAAATGGAATAATATAATAAGTGGTTTCTTGTGACTGGCTTCTTCTCCTAAGCATAATCTGTATGTTTTCAAGGTTCATCCATGTTGTAGAATGTATGGATACTTCCTTTCTCTTTATGGCTGAATAATCTTCCATTATACGGATATACCACATTTTATTTACCCATGCATCACTTGATAGACATTTGGATTATTTTCACTTTTTGGCTATTATGAATCATGCTGCTATAAACATTTGTGAACAAGTTTTCATATAGACACGTTTTCATTACTTTTGGGTGTACACCTAGGAGTGGAGTTACTGAGTTATATGGTAACTCTGTGTTTAACTTAAAAAAAATAATTAATTAATTTTTGGCTGTGTTGGGTCTTTGTTGCTGTGAATGGGCTTTCTCTAGTTGCAGCGAGTGGGGGCTACTCTTCATTGCGGTGCACAGGCTTCTCATTGCAGTGGCTTCTCTTGTTGTGGAGTATGGGCTCTATGTGCGTGGCTTCAGTAGCTGTGGCTTGCGGGCTCTAGAACACAGGCTCAGTAGTTGTGGTGCACAGGCTTAGTTGCTCCGTGGCACGTGGGATCTTCCTGGACCAGTGTTCGAACCTGTGTCCCCTGCACTGGCAGGTGGATTCTTAACCACTACGCCACCAGGGAAGTCTCTATGTTTAACTTTTTGAGGAACTGCTAAACTGTTTTGCAAAGCAGCTGTACTGTATTACATCCCCACAACAGTGTAAAAAAAGGTTCTAATTTCTTCACATCCTTGCCAACACTTGTTATTGTCCATTTTTTTACCTCTCTCATTTAATTCCCACAATTCTGAGTTAGCCAGAGAAAAATATTCTTACTGTTATTTCATAGATGAAAACTTCAAGTCAGAGGACAGATGAAATGAGATGCCTAGTATGTGTGTGAATAAAGGGGAGGAAGAGGCATGGGTAGTTCAAAACAGCAAATCATCCACAAGTAATTTAGAAGTTTTTGAATTAGCTACTTATGTTGGAGATTACATTTCCCATCCCCACTTTTTTTTTTTTTTTTAATATCAGCATGGTTGTATTATTTTGCCTGTGGTAAAAAATATTGAGGCATAATTTACATGACATAAAATTCACCATTTTAAAGTGTATGAGATGACAGCTCTTACATGATTATTTCTTAGTGCTTCTAATAGTTGTCTTGAAAAATATTTGCATATGCTTAAAAATACCTTTCTTTGTATTAAAAAAGAGGGAGAAATACAAAGTGTGATCTCCAGGGAGCCATCCTAGATGTACAGAAGGGACAAGAATAGAAGGACTAGAAGGCAAACAAAAGTCTCCTGCTTTGAAGGAAGTTAGATAATTATGTTGACTTTCTTCCATAGCTTAGATAGAGCCTTTTCAAAATTAGAGTGAGATGCCTGCCTTGCGTTCTGACATGAATATTTAGCACCGTCATCTCTAACCCCAAGGATCATCTGGTAAATGTTAACAAGAAGCACCAGAACTTGTGTTTTCCCCGTCTTACTGTTTTTCTACAGGCATGCTGACAGCTAGAATGGCTTTATGACATGGTGCCTACAAAGCTGAAAGTTACACGTGTAGTTAGTTACCTGGGTAGGTGTAGAGTGTATTTTTTTAAGCGCTGGACATAGTGACTGGATGTCATTTTTTTATAATCCTGAAGAATTTTACCTACAGTTTGATGAAAATTGCAAAGAAGAATTTTATCGTAAATTATATTTTCATGTTATGCTTCCACTAAGTGAATAGAATATTTTCTGAAAATATGAAACTCGTAACGTACACACAGGATTGAAGAAGTGCTTTATGTTATATTTTCTGGTTTTTCTTGTGTTTCTGCTCAGCATTGGTAGTTATTTTTTGTGGGAACACAGCACATTTCTTGGTAGGTTTCCCCAGTCTGTTTCAATGCTCCATCTCATATCGTTTGTTTGCAAATGAATACATGGTTTCTGTCCACTTTGGAGAATCACTAGGGCCACTGAAAATGTTATCTCTGGCTTAGCTGACAGTTTTTATTGCTGATCTGGTGGGACCCAGGTCAATAGACTTTTTCAGTGTATTTCCAAGTCCCAGTGTCTCCCAAGAAACTTTGTCCTCCTTCCCCTGCCCACCTCATATGGACAACATTTCACTGCGCATTCTCATTATAAAATACTTGATTGTATATTCAGACAATGCTGAAAAGTTTCAAGAAGAAAGTAAAAGTCTTCCTTGATCTTCCTTCTTGGGCAAGCATAATCCCTGTGACTATTTTGGTTTGTAACAGAGGTTAGTCAAGTACGGCCTGGGGGCCAGATCTGGCCTGCTACCTGTTTTTGTACAGCCTCTGAGCTAAGAATGGTATTTACATTTTTAAATGGTTGGGAAAAAAAGGAAAAGAAAATAATATTTCGTTACATATGGAAATAATATGGAATTTAAAATTTAGTTTCCGTAAATAAAGCCTCCTTGGAACACAGCCGTGCTCATTTATATTCATATTGTATATGCCTTCTCCCAGGCCTCCAAAGCCTGAAGTATATACCGTCTGACCCTTTACAGAAAAACATTTGCTGACCTCTGGTCCATAACCTTCAAGACTCTTTTTCCTGTGCATTCGTGTGAATATTTGTGTGTGTGTTAAACAGTGCAGTCATTCTGTGTGCTTTTGTAATCTGCCCATCCGACAGAATATTATGTTTATCTGTAACTTCTGTTGAGTTCTTTTTTTGTTTGTTTATTCCATTGAATTAAAATCTGAGACCCAACTGCTTTTCTTTTTATGTTTATATCATATAAACCCATTAGGTGTTACCTGGGAACAGTTTTAATAATAATAGTACTTACTATATCACTTAGAATTGATTTTAATTGTTTAATGAAATAAAGGTTTATTTATTTGAAGGTCATGAGCACCCAGCATCTTTTAGCATCCTGTTCTGCCATTCTCAGCATATCCTCTCATTGAAAGATGGTGAATAGACTCTGTCATTGCTGTGTGACCGATTACTGCAAAGCTTAACGACTTGAAACAACAAATATTTATCCTCTTACAGTTATATTCCTGTGGGTCAGGGATCCAGACACAGCTTAGCAGGGTACCTCAGGCTCAGGGTCTCTCATAAGGCGGCACTCAGGATGTTGGCTGGGGCTGCAATCATTTTCATACTTGATAGGGGTGGAGGGGATCCGTTTCCAAGGCCACTCTTGTGGCCGTTGGCAGACCACAAATCCTCACTGGCTGTTGGCTGGAGGAGGTGTCGGTTCCTTGCCACGTGGGCCTCTCCATAGGGCAGCTTACAACATGGTGGTTAGCTTCCCCCCGAGTGTCTCTGAGAGAGAGGGACAGAAGACACACACACACACACACACACACACACACACACACACACACACACACACACACACACACACACACGAAGGTACAGTCTTTTTTGTAACCTAATCTTGGAAATCATACCCCATCACTTCTGTAGTATTCTCTTTGTTAGAAGTGAGTCACTAGGCCCAGGCAACACTCAAGGGGAAGAACTGCACGAGGGTGTGAGTACCAGGAGGCAGGAACTATTGAGGGCCTTCTTAGAGGATGCTCACTTCATTCTGCATGAGGTTTATTTAAAGGTGGATAGACCATCAGGCATTGGTCCAGGCTGGAAGGGGAGGGGAGAAGGGCTTTTTTAATTAGGTAAAAATCAACTAAAAAATTAAAATCAGTAGTAGACTTGAATTTCATCAACTAGAACGATGCCACATGGCTACTCCAGCTGTGAGGAAGTCTGAGAAAGCAAGCTTTTTGGGTGGGCCCGTTGTTGCCCAGGTCAAAATCAGGATTTTGTTAACAAGAAAAATCGTCATAATAGTTACTGGGTGGGCAGAAGATGATATCTACTATTCCTGCTTTCTAAGGTGGTTGTAAGGGTTCAGTGAGGTAACAGCCCAGCACTTGTCTGGTTTATAATATGCCCTCAAACACTGGCTATGTTTATTGTTACTCCTTATAAATCATGTAGTATAGTTTTGGGAGTTAGTTTGTTGATGTAACAGGTTCTTTGTGCACTGCTACTGACAGAAGTAGACCTAGTATGTGCCAGTCATTTTATTAATATATATTAATGTATGTTATCTGATTTAATCTTCATATTAAATGGGTATTATTTGTCCCATTTTACAGATGAAGAAACTAAGGCCCAATAATATTAAGTAGATTGTTTAAGGAGCACATTCCACTGGTGTGCCTTGAATGGGTTATTATTGGTTGCGGAGATAATGGTCCCCTTAGCTCTTGGAGTGGGTAGGTGGGGACTTTCAACTCTGGCCCCAGCAGCCTCTTGTGGTTACTCCAGCGTGCTTTGCAAATATCCTAATTTTCTGCGTGCTTCGTGATGTGGAAGAGGTTAGAAAGTATTGCTCAACGAGTAGGTGGCAGAGCTGGAATTTGAACCAAGGTGTGTATAACTCCAGAAACCTGTCTGCTTTCCTTGACTGATTCCGTCTCAATCTGTAGAAGCAGTGAATTTTAGTTAGGCTGATATAGGAGTTAAAATGCAGCTTCATTTAATACGTAAAGTATTATATTTCTTTTACACTTAACATTTCTCTCTTGCTTTTTTTTTTTTTTTTTTTTTAATATTTATTTATTTGGCTGCGCCGGGTCTTAGTTGCAGCATGCAGGATCTTTTCTTTTAGTTGCGGCATGTGGGATCTAGTTCCTTGACCAGTGGTTGAACCCGGGCCCCCTGCACTGGGAGCGAGGAGCCTTAACTGCTGGACCACCAGGGAAGTCCCTCTCTTGCTTTTAATTGTCATATCACATGCTAAAAAGAGGTTTTCTTGGATTATAAAGTTATTTGACATTATTTGCTGTTTAACTGTAGCCTGAATGGAAGCTCACTTGGCCACTAGGTGTCTCCTTTTGGTTCTGTCGCTTCTGTTGCCACACTCTTTGAAGGAACCCGAAATGGATGTAAGGAAGATAAGACAATAAGAACATTAAGAAATGAATGGGACCTGCATTCTGATCATCCCAGGTGCCGGATTTTTTTCTCCTCTCTACTTCTGTTTCTCCTTGCTCACAGGCTGATATTTAGTTAATAGATTAATTCTTTGGAATCTGAGTCTTTGATATCTGTTTCTCATTTATAAAAGTAGTAAAGTGTGTGGGGGGGAAGAACTTCTGTGCTCATCTAGATAATAAAATAATTGTAACATGTTTTCAGAGAATTTTAGGAACAATTTTAATATCATGGGAATACTTGTGTTACTAGGCAAATAATAATCGTATTATTGATATTAATTTCCCTGTTCTTTAATATGATAATACTGGCTGTCACTTACATATATTATCTTCTGTGATCCTCACAGGAGCCCTACATGGTTGCAGTTCCCCCCTGATTTTACAGATGAGGACAGTGAAGCTTAGAGAGATTGGTTAATTTGCCCCAAGTTTAATGGAGCTTTGTTACTTTAAGGTTTTTCCCCCTCCATTTGGAAGTTGCTAATTCATTATAGCGGTGGGGAGAGTTTGACTTAAGCACCAAAATTTAAAATTCCTATAGAATAATTCAGCAGAAAACACTTCTGGAACCATGGTTGTGAGGGCAGAAATCCATTTTCTGCAGTTGTCTTGTAGAGGCGAGCTCCGGATGTGGGCTCCCTTCAGGAAGGCTACAGGCCCTTTGCAGAATTACAAATTGTGTACACTCAGGGATCACTTCCTATCACTTGCCTACAAATGCAGCACCCATTATCATAGAAACAGCTGGGCATTTGACAGCTCAGGTTCAGATCCGGAGCTTCATAGGATGGAACGTTCTTCTTACTCAATTAGGGGCACACTGAAAAGATGGGAATGCAGCTAGGCCTGTGGTTTTCTTTGAGACTGCTGGCTGATAGGATCTCTTTTACCTGAATTTAGATTCCACACTAATTTCCAGAGTTGTCCAATTGTCTTAAAAAAAAAAATCAGCTCATGCTAGGTTTTCCTTAGTCTCGAATAATTTAATTGTGCATAGTCTCTCTCCATTTGACTCCCCAGTTGTGCTGGTGATTTCTGCAGACCACAGGAAAATGTATAACAAATGTGAGATGAGAGAGTCTTGTCAGGCAGGGGACACTTTCTCCGGGAAGTTGGAGCTGGGTGTGGGAGCGGTCCCCAGCACTAACAGGCACACCCCCAAGATCTGCCCCAGAGACTGTCAGTCCTCTCTCTTTGTTCCCTTTCCCGACTCACTTCCTGCCAGGGATTTGTGACATATTTCCTAGCAGATCAAATGAGCCCCTGACACCTGATTGCCGAGTGCTTCTTGTTTACAGTTGCTTTCCAAGGACACCTAGACAAGATGGAAAGCTTAATGCACAGTAATTAAATTTGCATCTGCTCTGTGACAGGACTCAAAGGAGTTTTTTCCCCCCTCCACATATGAATCTCATTGTAGAGCTCCTACTGTCTTTGACCATGCAACATCTAAAAAGGCAAAATGTGAACAGGTAAACAAACATTGGTTCAGTCTACTGCCTGTCATTATAACGATGAATATTAAATAAGATCACGGAGATCCCTTTCTTACTTGACTTTCTACTCTTCACCTACTTGTTTAGCCAGATTTATAACTGGTTTTAAATATAAGAACTGTAGCTTAGAGGTGATTTTTTTAAAAAATATTTTTAAAGGAAAACAAACATTGCTGAACAATCTGGATTGGTTTAACACCCTTTGGGTTGTACATTTCTCACAAATGCTAATGAATAATTCAGCAAGGCCAAACACAATCTGCTGGTGGTATCCAGTGGTATTCACACTCGCTAATGAATAATTCCTTTTGGCTTTTATAGAGCAGATCTAAGGAGTGACTTCTGAGACTCAGATGGGTTATTATTGGGCTATTTGTCAGTGTCCTTGGGGCATTGTGAGCCAAAGTCCAACTTGACTACCCACTCCACATACCTTCTCTGACTCTTCTGGCAAACAGGCAGCTCTTTCTGTCCCAGCCTTTTAGCTCTCAAATGTTGCTGTGAAAGAGGCAATACTGTAACAGGATTCAGCTCCACCATAATTTCATTGATTCAGTTCCTTCAGTATTTCATTCAAATAAAGAAGTGTTTATTAAGCACCTTACTCGATACAAAATACTGAGCATGGCATTGTGTGTAAAGTAGATTTTGTGTGATGTGTCCTCAAAGGGGACATAGGGCATATGGGAGAGGCATGCGGCCTGGTAGGAAGATCTCAGTGTCTTTCTGTCAAAATGATCAATTACCATTTTCTCATCATGTTCTCAGGTATGCATTTCAATGCATATTTGCTGTTGCTGGTGTTGTGTGAAGGTTTTATTGCTTTGGATGAGCCTAAAATTTGATTAATATTGGAACTGCTTATGGGATATGCCCTATAACATCACCCCAGAGCCAACTGTGTAAGTGACCCTTGTTCATTTCTGCTCACTGAAGTCAGGAATGTGGTATGACCTGGCTTTACTAGACTGCAGAGTCTGAGGATGGTGAATAGGGATTGATTTATGCCTGAGTAGTCTATATACCGTACCTCAGCAGTCATACTGCATAATGGATAACTGTGAGATCAGCAAGTCACACCCAGCCTTGGTGAGGTTGTCTCTGGCATCCTGTATCTGCTTCAGCTTTTTCTGTTCAACTCCTAGTTTTTGCTCTTCTTTGTGAGCGCACTGGAAGATCACAACTTCCGGCTTCCTTGCAGTTAGGTGGAATTATATGATTAGTTTTGACCAATGAAATGAAGTGGAAGTGATAAGTATCATTTCCTGGTCAAGACATTTAAGGGCTGGTGTGCTACTTGTGTGTTTTCCCTTGCCCTGCTACAGTGACCTTGGGGGCTGTGTGTTCCAGATGGTGGGATCTCCGTTAGGCTCGGTCCATGAATGACTGTGTGGAGTCGAGCCCTCATTGGCCCATATTGGGCAGGGAACTTGACCAAGAAAGACTGTTATGTATTAAGTCCCTTAGATTGGGGAGTTTACTCACAGTGTAGCCTAGACCATTTTCACTAACACAGAGGGATTAGTACAGGAAGAGACGTGTGTGTACATGTGTATGTATGTGTGTGTTACCTAGGGCCTGGTATTCAAGGTTTCAGTTACTTTTGCTAAATGTAGTTTCAGTTGGGAATTGAAGGGTAGACCTAATTTAGGGACAGGAAAAGAGTTTATTTCATCACTTACCAAGGCATCTGTGGGAGAAAAAATACTGGTATAAAGAGAGTCGTGGAAATAAAAGGATAATTAGTGAGAGGAGCCAGAGTTGAGGTGAGGCTATTATAACTCACAGTAATGAATTTTAAATTGTATCTAGCATGTTTAATTGGTAAGATAGTGAACCTGTAATTTTTCTCTTTGCTTATAGTTTATACTAGGGCCTGACTCTTGAGCTAAGAATAGTTTTCACATTTTTAAAAGATTGTAAAGGAAAAAAAAAGAAAAATGAGAATATTCAGTAGGGGCCATATGTGGCCCACAAAACCTAAAATATTTACTGTCTGGCCCTTTATGGAAAAAGTTTGCACTCCCTTGGTTGATACCCTTAAAATCTCTGCATACAAAAAAGTGTCACACATTAAAAAAGTGTGAGTTCCTAGAGCATGGAAACTCAAGGGTTTTATTAATCTTTGTGTCTTTCGGCCTAGCAGGGTGCATAGAACATAGTACAAGCTCAGAACAAGTTTACTTTATTGAATTGTACACAGAACATGGGAATTAAGACATTTCAGAGGATAAGAACTGAGAAGAAATCATGGAAGGTCGTAGATCTGAAGGAATAGAACTTTACCTCCTCTGTTCACTTGGCTGGTGACATTTCTGGATTTGTTTAAACCTAATATGTATGGACATTTATTTAATTTTCATATTCATTTTCAAATAAATGCCATCTTATTTAAAATGTCATTTTAAAGTTACTGATGTCTACTCTGTCATCAAAGTACTGTTAGAGTCTTCGTTTTCTTGTGTGTGTGTGGTTTTTTTTTTTTTTTTTTTTTTTTTTTTGGTGGTACGCGGGCCTCTCACTGCTGTGGCCTCTCCCATTGCGGAGCACAGGCTCTTGACGTGCAGGCTCAGCGGCCATGGCCCATGGGCCCAGCCGCTCCGTGGCATGTGGGATCCTCCCGGACCGGGGCACGAACCTGTGTCCCCTGCATCGGCAGGCAGACTCCCAACCACTGCGCCACCAGGGAAGCCCTAGAGTCTTCTTGTTAATCTATCAGGTGTCAATGTTTTATTTTCTTTCCTGGGCAACATTCACATTAAAAAAAATTTTTTTTAATGCAAGTTTCTATCGGTTCACTCACTCATTCACTCATTTGCTCACTCATGGATATATACCCACAAGAAATGAAAACATATGTCCACCTAAAAACTTATAAATGCTCATAGTAGCATTATTCATAATGGCCAAAAAATAGAAGCAACCCCAAATGACCATCAACTGATTGGATAAACAAAGTGTTGTGTAGCTATATGATAGAATATTATTCTGCAACATGAAGGAATGAGGTACTGATACATAGTACAACATCAATGAACCTTGAAAGCATTATGCTAAGTGAAAGCTAAACACAAAAAAACTACATATTATGTGATTCCATTTATATAAAATGACTACAGTGGGCAACTCTATAAAGAACAGAAAGATTAGCGATTGCCAAGGACTAGGAATGGGGTGAGATGTGAGTTGTGGGTGACTGATAATGGGTACGGGGTTTCTTCTTGGTATGATGACAAAGTTCTAAATTTAGATTGTGATGATTGTTGTAAAATCTGTGCATATACTAAAAACCATTGAATCATACATTCTAAAATGGGTGAATTTTATGTTATGTGAATTATATCTCACTAAAGATATTAACAAAATTATTATGCAGCCAATTGCTCATTTTCTAGTAATGCTGCTGATTATACACCCTCTTATTCAAGCAACAGTCAGGATTTGACTCTTGTATTTTACCTTCTTGAATTAAAATCTCCTAGAAACCAGATTGATTTATATTCAAACCCCCTTTGACCCAGCTATTCTACTTACCTGAATTTATTCCACTTTCTTTACTGGCACATGTGTACAAAGACATATGAACAAGAATATTCATTGTGGCATTATTTGTAGTGGTAAAACATAGGAAACCAATCCAAATGTCCATCTGTAGGGGACACGTTAATAATATTAAGGAAGATGTAGCCGATGAACTACTCTAGTACCATTGAGAAGAAACAGTTCTGTATGTACCAATATGAAACAATCTTCAAGATATTTAAATTAAAAAAACAAGGTGCAGAATACTTGTTACTCTTTGCATAAAATGCTTACATAAAGGGAGAATATCTCTGGAAAGATTCAACAATAGTTACTTCTTTAGGAGGGAAAGTTTGGATGTCCAAGTAATAGGAAAGGAACAGACTTTTGCAGGGTTAGACTTTTTTTTATACACTCCTCCCCCCCATAGTAGCAGTATTCATAATCACCAAAAAGTAGAAACAACACAAATGTCTGTCAGCTGATGAATAAACAAAATGTGGTATATCCATATAGGCATGTAAGCAGAAGATCCGGGTCAAAGGGGATTTGAATAGAAATCAGTTTCGATTCTAGGAATTGTAACTCAGGAGGGTAGTGTTCAAATATTGTCAAAAAACTTTGTGAAAAGTTGATTTCTATACTATGGCTCAGCAACCAGCCTTGATTCTGTTTGTGCCCATCCCTTTTCAATCCATGTGGAATAATTTGTTTTAAGACTCATTCCTGCGCTCCCCCCCCAGCCCCCGCAACCCTACCCCTCGGCCACTAATGATGGAGCAATTATGTGGTTCCACAGTAATTTTAACACCATCTTCTAACCCAGCTGTGTGGTGGCAGTGTATCTGCAGGGCAGGAATGTGGCTTACAAGGGACAATATCAGGTTGCCCCTAATTATTTTAATGTCTCCTGTGAAATGATAAATGAAGTTTACAGTTATAATAAAAGTAAACCAAGTTCCCCCAAGGTATAAAGAGTTTGCAAGGAAAATTCATGTAGTCAGATATCACTTTTTATTTAAAGCATCCTTCATTGGGAGTTTGAAAACCTATCTGCAGGTTTTTTGTTTTGTTTTGTTTTGTTTTTAATGTAGGCATTTATTTGATGAAGCCCAGTAAGGATGAATAAAGTATGAAAATGTTATAAGATTTATAGATCCTCCTCTAGGAACTTAACACTTTTTGGTTTTTGGTATAATTGAAAAAATTCTTCCAAGTTTTACATCTGTGTGCGTGCTTTATAATACTAACTTCATGTAATTTACAAAATATTTGCTGGGATTTTTCCTGGTCTTAGGAGGTCCCATAATTTGGCTGTAACTCCTGCTTTTATTATTTGGTGCCACGTGGGTTCTTATCTTTCCCAATCACTGTAAATCCTCCAGTGAGCCCCACACGTACTAGGTAAGACTGCCATCTTGAGAGGTGAGCGGTTTCCATTCACGGTATATTTGATACAGTGCCCACGACTATAATTTAGATGTCTCTTTGAAAGGGAGCACGTTGGGCTCAATCTCACCATTTCCGCAGCTGGGAAATGTGGCATTGTCGAAGGAGTGCCCCGTCTCCCTATATCAGAAGCTTTCTGCTCTCATATAAAGCTAGGCTTTCCATGTTGGGTTTCCTTCTAACTGGTAGACAATCTGGCTGCTGTGGTTTCAGTTAAAAGATACTCCACTTTCTTCATGTTCCTGCTGCTTGCTGCCTACTGACCCACAGCTAGAGGCTGCTCTTGCTGTGGTTTATCTGTTTGCATGACAGGGCACCTTCCCTTATGCCACCGATGTCTTAGTTTATTTTTTATATCGTATTTATATTATTAGTGAACTGAGGTTGGAAGTGTCCATGACTTAAAGAAACCCTGCTGTGAATCCTCTTATAATCCCTCTTTCAGGTAGGTCCTATTGATGAATTTGATGTTTAGATAGATTATTATTATTGTATTATTATTAAGTGATATCACTTATGGGTTTATACAAACCCATCTATATGTACTGTTGAGTCTCTAAAGAACCACATGGCTTTTTTGAGTCAAACTTCCCCATAGTGCAGCTGAGGCCCAATGAAGCCCAGAGAGTTTGTTGGCTTCTTCAAGTTTACGAAGCTGCTTAATTACAGAGCTGAATCTGTAGTATAGAATTCCAGATCCAGAGCTTGGATGAATTATGACAAACGGCACTCCGTTCGAATACCTCAGCAATGAAAGACTTTGGGAAAAAAATGATGTTTAATTATTTAAAATTTTATTTACCTTCATTATAATCAAAGGAAGTAACAGATCTTCTTGTAAAATATTTCTAATAGTCTTTATCTTTCAAAATTAATTAATTAATTATGGGTGCACCGGGTCTTAGTTGTGGCATGCGGGATCTTCATTGAAGCATGTGGACTCGTAGTTGCGGCACCATGTGGGATCTAGTTCCCCGACCGGGGATCAAACCCAGGCCCCCTGCCTTGGGAGTCTTACCCACTGGACCACCAGGGAAGTCCCTAATAGTCTTTATTCTTCCAGGTGCCTCTACCACTTACCGGTAGTCTGACAGTATATTGCTGATAGTGGTTTTTCCTTTCGATATTATTGTTAGATGAGACTGAAGACGAAGTCGGGCTGGAACAGTTGTGCAAACCCCATTTCAGATGGCTATAGGCAAAGCCGGAAGCCGCATCTTTCCTAAGTTAAAAGGGCTGACCTTCGTCACTGCTGCTAGTTGGTGTGTACAGCATGTTTTAGACGTAGTTATTTTTAGCTGACTGACTATGACCAAGATTAATAGCTCTTGAAAGGGCTATAATGAAAGGCCGCCCCAACTGACTTCAACATTATTCTTTATCTATCCTGCTCTCATCCCTGTCACCTTTGGGCATCAGCCAAATGTCACTTGTGTGAGATTTGCCCCTTGGATGTGAAGGGCCTCTCTTTCTTAATGATGGGAGGTGATTGGGCTGCAAGGCTGAAGTACTCGGACAGTTGACACGACCCAGGGGATAAGCTTCCAGGTCTGTGGGAGTCACGGGAACAGGACACTCACTCCTGGGGTAGGGGTGCGGAGAGGAACATGAGAATATTCAGCTGTCTGATCCAGATCATTGAGATAGGGCTCCGTTTTCAGGTCCGTATATCTCAGTGGCTCTTCTGTTTGGAGCATTTGCAAGTTTCTTATTCTGAAGATTTTTTTGCTTGACATTATCAACTATCTCTAGTTTTATAAAACTAGGAAATCTCTTTGTGGTAGTCACTGCAAATTAACTCCCAAATCCCTTCTTGCCTCCTTCTGTCATGGACTTTTCAGGACAGTTGGCTGCCTGGAATACAGACTGCATTTCCCAGCCTCCCCTGCAGCTCGGTGTGGCCACTGACTAAGAGGATGTAGCCTGTGGTTGTTTCTGGGATGTTTCCTTCAGAGAAAGCTGGTGTGTGCCCTTTGCCCTTTTCTTCTGAGGCCCTTTTTTAATCCTGCTGCTTGGAATGTAAATGCTGCATTTGGATCTTGAGAGTGAGGGCCAGTCCTTAACGTGGTGAGATGGAAGGGGCTTGAGTCTCTGAGGACAGCATGAGAACCACCATACCAGCCTGGTGAAGCCACTGCCATTTTGGATTTTCCGTCACTTGCAGCCAAACCTAATCCTAGATCATACATGATTTCTGCACATTGCAGAAGAGGAAAAGAAATCCCAATCCCGCAGATTTCCTTCTGTCATCCTGAATATTAATGTCAAAATTCAAACAGATCCCTAACTCTTCCTTCTTTCAACTACTACAAATTAAAACAACCTGTGACAATGATAATGCATTAATTTATTTAAGAACTAAAGACCTGAGAGATATATGAGTATGAAAGATATATGAGAGATAGGGTAGCACAAAGACTGGAACAGAATGTAACTCATTTAGGAAAGTGTTAACCAGGGCTGATCTTAATGGCCTTCTGTAAGGGTCAGGTCAGGGAGTCCTCACTGCCTTCCAGTGTTGGAGCAGCAGCAGCTTCCTTTTTTAGATTATTGGAGGGCCTTCGGGATGTAACTTCATCTGCTTTCTTAAGGACTTGGGGAGCTTTTTAAAATTTTAGGTTGCAGTGTCAAGTCTATTCAATGCTTTCAGTTCCTTTGCTGGATACCGCTGTTTATATTTTGCCTGACTCATTGGTTTTAAGCCATAATATTTGCATGTAGCCATCCCTTCTCTAATATGATCTGTATTAGATAACATGTACTATATTAGCTATTGTGCATTGCAAATTATTATTAACACACCCTTTTAAAATAGATGCTGAGATGTGTAATTACTTTTCATGATTTTTTTAAACTTTTGGAGGAGAAAAATACAGCTGTTTGATTCAGTTGTTCTTATTAGCATTTGTAACGTGAACCAAGAGAGGTTTTCTGTGCCATGTTTTTCCTTGCTGTTTCTTTCCTTTTCATTTGAAGAACAGCAGGGTCTTGTCTTTTGTTCACACAAGTAAAAGTCCATTCAGCTGGAAAACAGAATAGTGTGCTCTTTGTGTACTCAGAGCATCTGAATGCTTGTGGTCCCACACTAGTTGCTGTTTAACTATAATAAAATTGTGACCAAAGGAGATAAATATTTAAAGGATAAATGACAGGGCTGTTAATCCAAAAGCCAGTTTTGTAGCATTGTTGTTTTTAGCTAATAGGTATATAGCCAGGAGTCACGGAGATGACTTTTAACTCAGAAACAGAGCAAAACCTGTTTTCCAACCAGTTAAAAAACGTCACTGGATATTTTTAATGGCCTATCATTTTGTGTTTTAAAAAGTCACTTGAACATGTCTAAACTGTCTTTGGAAACTTCTAGGAATTTTCCTTATGTGTTTGCTGATCTTGGTCATGTCATTCATATATATATATATTATGGAAAAATATAAATTCATGTATAGTATGACATGTTCTCTATATACATACATATATATATAATGTGTATATATATATATATATATATATATACACACACACACACACACACATACAATACCAAGTCTATTATCTAAGGAAAGAGACTTTAGGGCTTTTATAAGTCTGTGAATTCAAAACTTGATCTGTCTTTACCCCTATAAAGCATGATTTGCCTACCCTTTGGTGAAGGAAAAGCATTTTTGAGAATTTCCTTTCCCTATCAGAATGCAAAGGACAAATCTCTGTTCCTTTCTCTCATGCCTCTCTCTCTCTTCCGTTTCCTCTCTTTTCCTTCCTTTTTTTTCTTTCTCTCTTCTCTTCTCCCTCCCTTTCTCTCTCCCCCTCCCTTCTCTCTCTGTCTCTGTCTCTCTGTGTCTGTCTGTCTGTCTCTCAGCTGAAGTTCTGCACTTGGGCATATGGCCCTTTGAGAAGAGCTGATTCTGGGGCATATGGCCCTTTGAGAAGAGCTGACTCTGGTTGTGGTGAGGGGACTCAGATTTTGGAGGGAGGTTTATTTTGATACAGGGTTTCACTTTTCCATTGTTGCCGAGTGCTGGGGTCTGTTTGGTCTTATTTTACTGTTGTTCCATTGGCTGGATTATTCAGTCAGCTCTTTTCCAGGATATCCCAGAATAAAATAAAGCAAAGTATATTTTACAAATGTATTTTCCTTTTATGCAGTGACACCACATTATAGCAGGAAGCTTACACTTTACCTACCTAGGAGGTTCAACAGGGCCTGGCGGTGCCAGTGCTAAAGTAAGAAGTACATATACCACCTACAGGGGCCAGCTGCAACTTAGCTTCAGTGCGTGAATGTGGGCCCAGTGTTTGCAGATACTCTGATTTTTCGAAGGAAGTTGAAAATGTGGATTTTTACTTGAAAGCTCTTTATTTATTTATTTATTTTTTGAAAGCTCTTTATTTTAAAGAGCAGTCTACTAATTGAAATTTCAAACCATATGGTCCAAATATACCATATTTACTTCCTCAGACTGGAAGCAAATGAGGGTCTGCCCTTTGTGGTCTCTGTTATTTACAGAGATTATATAATTGATGTCACCAGAGAAGGAGATGTGAGGATTCCTTTTCAAGGAAGTTGACCAGCTCAAAGAAAAATATGTAGGTTGACATTTGGGGATATCTAAAGAAAAGACCAGGTTTCCATCATATAACCCTACAACAGGGTCCACCAGTTGACAAACTCATTTTCTGCACACAGTGCTTTCAATCCCATTTGGTTTGCCTCACTTGAAATTATGCATGGATAGGCAAGGATCACGAAACACTGTGTGTGGAATGCCTCCAACAAGAATGACAACACAAAGCAAACAACAGAAGGAAGGGAACCCGGAGAAATAGGACAGTGTGGAGAACAGAAGACAAAACTTCAAAACAAATGATGATTAATATTTTTAAAGAGATGAGGAAAGATGCTACGTATATGAAACAGGAATAGGATATTAATAAAAAGGAGCATTCATATTGTTAAGTTTGTTAGTTGTGATAGTGTATTGTGATTATATGTTTTAAAAAAGGTTGTCCTTATGTGTTAGAGATACATACCGAAGAATTACAATTGAATTATGACGCCTGAGGTTGGTTTGAGGTAATTCAGAAGGAAAGGTAGGGTAAAGGAATAGAGAAGTTAAGATTAGCAAAATGTTGATAATTGTTGAAGCTGTGTAATAAGTACATGAGGGCTTATTATTTAATTCTATTTTTGTGTGCTTGAAATTTTCCATTGTAAAATGTTAAAAAGTGGGGGGGAGAGCCTTTAGAGACCCAAATAAAAATATGGTAGCAAAAGTTAAAATTTCAATAGGATTAGAAAATGAAGTAGAACTCAGAAAGTAGAACAAAAAGACAATGCAATGGAAGATTAGAGAGGAAAGATACAAAATTAGGGTCAGTCCAGGTGGTCCAATATCTGATTATATGGGTTGTAGAGTAAGAACCAAAAATATCAGAAGGGAAGAAATTATCAAAGAAATAATACAAGGTAGTTTTCTTGATCTATAAGATGTGAATTTTGAAATTAAGAAAGCCCACTGAGTATCCAGCCCAAGAGCTGAAAAATGACCCTAGCAAGGCCCTTCTTCATGAAGTCACAGATACCCAGAGAAGAGAAGGCCCTAAGAGCTGACATGAAGCTCTTACTTATGCCCTCAGCTGGGCTGGGTACTTAGGCTCCAGAACTCCCTGTGCCAACTGCTTTCAGACAGTAAACCATCTTTTGCTTGGTCAGGGCTGTGTGCTGGCTACCTGATGATTGGGATTCAGAGAAAGGACATGCTGTCTAATTTCTGTTTATAGACTTCTAACCAGGCTTCCTGTTTTCAGATCCACTTCCGAAATGCACCTGCCATCAGAGGTACCTGGTTGCTGTAATTCCTGAGCCTTTCTGGAGATGGTGGAATGAATCAGCTCCACCCTTATTTATCTTCCCCTCTTCCTCAACCCCTGCCCTGCCACTAGGCTTCAACTTTCCCTGTTCTGTTACGTTAGTTTAACACTCCCTTTTCATCTTCCAAAATGTGGGGCTGACATCTTTTATCTGCTTATCTTTTCTCTCATTCGCTTTGTCCTTGAAGATTTGTGTTGTTGTTTTGTTTTTGTTTTTTGGCTTATTTTGTTTTGATTTCTTTACAGGCATTTTCGTGAGATTTTGGGAGGGAGCTAAGAGCATGTTTTGTATCTGCCATGTTTAACCGGAAGTTAATTTGTTGTGTTAATCATTAATTTGGGTATTAGAGTTTCTTTTCCTAAGGTTTATTTGAAAATCAAATTAAGAAAACAGAATGTAATAAGTAGAAAATAGTTTCTTCCTTGACTACCGTTGCTCAGATTGGCTTGGGTCTACCTACTGTGGCCCTCGAAGACTCCCGCTCAATTTAGCAATGAATTTCATTCTGTTTTGGGTCTCACTCTATGCATTGTCACCTAACTAGGTTTCATAGCCTGTGAACATACAATGATGTTGCAGTCTGCTTATATATTCCCTATGGCTCCTGATGAATTTGAATTCAGTACTTGCTGGTCAAAATATATACTCAATTTTTTTTTTATTACTTTGCTTCTGTATGTGTTTTATGTGATTCTGTTGCAATGTCCTCTCAACCTATTGCTCAGAGGTCAATAGGAAGGAATAAGCATAGTGAGTAGACTTTGGGAGTAATATCATTCAGTTAAAAATATCATTGGTTTACAGCTTCAAAAGTATTTCACTGAAATTGCAAATTTTCACTTGTATTTAGAAAGAGGAGAACTGGAGACCTGACCAGTCGTTATACTGAAAAAGGGGAAATCTGGGACTTGAGTTCTGATTTTAGACTTCCATAATAGTCTATTTCACAGTGCGTTTGCTTAGTGACTGTTACCTGTAACCAGGTACTTGCGTTCATCTTAGCTCATGCCTTTCAGCCTAGGATAGCTTCAGTTGTTGAGAGTATGCCCCTCTAGTATAAGTAACAATTCTGTTATTTTCTCTAAAGTCACCTTTTTTATTAAGGAAGCTCTTTAATAGTTCCACATATTCTGTAGTTACGCGTTTCTGTGAGTGCTTGCCAACCCCAGCACAGTGTTTAATAAATTACCAAACTTTGAAGAACCTTTGAGAAGCAAGGGCTTTAGGTGGCTGAGCAGCAGACATGCAAAAACTCTATCCTCCAGAGTATCTAACAGACAGGAATAGAGGCTTGATCAGACAATATAGGCATTGAGTGAATCATGGTAATACCATGAAATATTTACACCCAGAGAGCATGCTAGGGTGGGAAAGAGAGTGGGTGGGTTTTTCTCGTTTGGGGTTGAACCTGATGCCAAACAACTCACCACTCTATGATCTTAAAAGCAAAACAGAAAGAAAAAAAAAAAGAGAGAGAGGAAAAAGAAAATGAAGGGAAAGAAGAGTTGTTGATTTGGTGATATTTTGTTGTTTGCAGTAGCTTTTCACAAGAGCAAGTCTCCTTTTGTAGACAGTAACCTTACAAAAAGCCAAGTTTTTTTTTTTTTTGCGGTACGCGGGCCTCTCACTCTTGTGGCCTCTCCCGCTGCGGAGCACAGGCTCCGGACGCGCAAGCTCAGCGGCCATGGCTCACGGGCCCAGCCGCTCCGCGGCATGTGGGATCTTCCCGGACCGGGGCACGAACCCGTGTCCCCTGCATCGGCAGGCGGACTCTCAACCACTGCGCCACCAGGGAAGCCCAAAAGCCAAGTTTTAACCAGTCCTTAAAAGCGACTAAAAAGTCATGGTTTCTTTCTTTCTTTTCTTTTTTTTTGTGGTACGCGGGCCTCTCACCGCTGCGGCCTCTCCTGCCGCGGAACAGCAGGCTCCGGACACGCAGGCCCAGCAGCCATGGCTCACGGGCCCAGCCGCTCTGCGGCATGCGGGATCCTCCCGGACCGGGGCACGAACCCGTGTCCCCCACATCAGCAGGCGGACCCTCAACCACTGCGCCACCAGGGAAGCCCAATGGTTTCTTTTTTAAAAAAAAATTTATTGAAGTATAGTTGATTTACAATGTTGTGTTAATTTCTGCTGTATAGCAAAGTGATTCAGTTATACATTTATATATTCTTCAATTATATGTATATTCATGACCATATAAAGTCATGGTTTCTTGCCATCACAAGTTTAAGGTTTTAATTTAATCAATATCTCATTATTAAACTTGCCTTAAAAGCCCTCATTTTATTATCTGTAAAAATAGAGACTTGAATAGCAAAGAACCAAATAGCCTAATATGTTATTTTCAAACAATATATGTGATTTATCTATTTTTAATGCAATGCTATTTTAAATAGGTTTGTGTTATATTTATTTAATAATGATCCACAGAGAAAGTTAATATAATGGCAGCAGTACATGGATTACTTAGGAAAGGTTTGGGAGATATTTATCTGAGCTGATATATTTAGAGAATTTCGAATAAGTTCCAGTATAGAAAAGGGCTAAAGTGAACATGCCAGGCCAATTTGTTTTGCCACTCTGCCAGTACTTTGCATGTAAATTTTTCTTATAGTGATAAATCTTTTTAGATTTTGTGGTATTATGTAGTATTATTGAAAATATTTATTGTTGATGATGAGTAAATGTTGACAAGAAATAATTCGATTTATTAAATTTAATTTTACGCATGGTATATGTAAAAAAAAACGCGCAGATTGTATCTGGGAGCTATTTTAATGTAGTGTTTTTGCTTTGGCTTTTTAGCAGTATTAGAATTGAATCGTGTATTAATAAGGAAGCTCAGATTGACCACAGACACAGGCATTGGCCTTTCAAGGGGATCATCTGACTTTGGTATCTGTCATGAGCTCTCTGGATGTTTGAGATGAGTTATGCTAAACAAAATTATTTGTCCCTGTGATCACATTGTCCTAAACTGACAAATTTCTGTCACTTGTAAAGTCAAAGTAATAATGTTGGAAGGGAAATTTGGTGAAACTTTCCTTTACAATTGTAATATATATATATATATATATATTTTTTTTTTTTTGCGGTACGCGGGCCTCTCACTGCTGGGGCCTCTCCATTTGCGGAGCCCAGGCTCCAGACGCGCAGGCTCAGCGGCCATGGCTCACGGGCCCAGTCGCTCCGCGGCATGTGGGATCTTTCCAGACCGGGGCACGAACCCGCGTCCCCCGCATCGGCAGGCGGACTCTCAACCACTGCGCCACCAGGGAAGCCTACAATTGTAGTATTTTGTCCATAGATTATAAGTAAGGGAACTTTTAAAGGAGTTTTCTATTTATAATGCGGGATTCCATTGCATACAAAGAAGTTTATGGTCTAAGGATCCATTATCAGTGAAATGTGGTATGGACCTATTTGTGAAAGGATGTATTAATCCCCAAATTGAAACAGTAGAAGTAAGATAATATTGGTATGCTTATTATTTTTGTTGCTAAAATGATGACTTGGCAAGAATTGGGATTGTAGGGTTTGAATTATGTGGATTTAAATCCTGCCTCTGCCACTTATTTGTCTTCTGGCAAATCATGGGCCTGACTCAGTTTTCTCATCTCCAAAAGTGGGGTAATGATAATTTACGTCCCAGTGAAAAAGCTGCTAAGCATTCAGCACAGTACTTGGTACGTGGGATATACTCCATAAACATTAGCTTCTGGGCTTCCCTGGTGGCGCAGTGGTTGGGAGTCCGCCTGCCGATGCGGGGGACGCGGGTTCATGCCCCGGTCTGGAAAGATCCCACATGCCGCGGAGCGTCTGGGCCCGTGAGCCACGGCCGCTGAGCCTGCGCATCCAGAGCCTGTGCTCCGCAGCGGGAGAGGCCACAACAGTGAGAGGCCCGCGTACCGCAAAAAAACAAAAAACATTAGCTTCTTTTCCTTTCTTCTTCAGTTAGACCCAAAAGGTTTTATCTAGGAAGTGAGGAAGTGGGACGTTTAGAAGTTCTTGACTGATGGAGGGAGAACTACGTGAGATTGGTGAGAGGGTGTGTGTGTGTGTGTGTGTGTGTGTGTGTGTGTGTTGTGTTGTGATGGACAGATAGGGAAAGGAAAGATTGAATTCGCTGATCATTTGTAGAGGCAAATGTGATATTGGCAGTTTGAGACTTCTGAACTTCCACTGTCATATTTGCTGCTCAAAATTGGTCTAGAGAGCATATGCACAGTTGAGAATTGATTTCTTTGTGCATCTTCTTGAACATCTCACTCTTTTCACATGCAAAATATTAGAAATGTATGATATTTCTATAGGGCACGTCAAAGGTTTACCTGTTCTTAAATTCTATCTCTGACCATATATGCTTAGTGCTATACTGTATTCTGGGAATTCAGTGGTGACAAACAGACCAAAGTCCCTCCTCTGATGGAGGTTAACATTCTATTAGAGGAAGAAAGGCACTAAACAATATTTAAGATGATAATGAATAAGGCCATGTTTACTAGATAAACAGTATGGTACAGTGACTGAGGGAAGGGACCTGCTGTGGAGAGAGTGGTCTGAGGTTGGCTTTTGAAGTGAGATCTGAAGGATAAGGAGGGTGTTCATTCCAGCCACAGGGGCACGGCACGTAGGAGGAACTCAGATGCTCAGTGGCCAGACGTTAAGGAGAAAGAGATAAAAGAGGGAAGGAATGAGGCCAGATCACTTTAGGGCCTCTAGGCTGTGGTAAAGATTTGGGTTTACTGCCAAACCTGATGGGAGCCCACTGGAGGGTTTGAGGATGGAGTTTGTGTGGGTGCGCGTGCGTGCGCGCCTGTGTGTGTGTGTGTGTGTGTGTGTGTGTGTGTGTATGTGTATGTATGTGTGTGGTGTGGTGGGATCTGATCTGCATTTTGTCAAGATCATTCTGGCTGCTGTGTGGGGAATAGTGGAGGGCCAGGGTAGAATTAGGAAGAGAAATCAGGGGGAGAGCTAAGCTGATAGCTTGGCCCAGGTGGTGATTGTGGAGGTGGAGAGAAGGGGGAAGGATTTAGAATATATTTCAGAGGTAAAGCTGACAGGGTTTGAAAGGGTTTTGAAAGAAAAGAGGAATCAGGGATAATTTCCACGTTTTGAGCTTGATGGATTGCATTGTGACCAGTTACTGAGATCAGAAGACTGAGGAACAAGCAGCCGTGAGTGTGAAATCAGGTGTTCTCCTTTGGACGTTCACATATCTGGGGCCGTCGTTTAGGCTGTGGTGCAGGGAGAATCTGGAGGTTGGGGCTGGAGATAGAAATTCTGAGTCATCAGCGTAGAGCCGATGGGTTTAAGCCTGGGAACTCCTCGTGAATCCTTGTTCTTCCTTAGGTTGTAAGGAATTTTTAGGACCCAGCTTTCCTGAGTTAGTGTTACCCCTTCACCTTTCCTGTCTCTGGGTTTCAGTACCAGACTGTCTCCAAGCCCCACAAAAGCGTTCCTCCCAGGCAAAAACAGAAGATGACACACACCATGAACCAGATTTTCCATGACAGACTTATAAGGAACAAGATCATCTCATTGTTCCTCCTGCTACTTAAAATAAAGGTAATATTGATTTTAGAGTAGCAGTTCAGGTCCTAAGGCGTGATATTGATTAGGCGTCTGATGAGAATTTGCAGGGTAGCCTTCCCCAGACCTACAGCTATAGGGCATCTCCCCACTGGGTCAGGCCTCTGTGCTGACCTCCACTGTTACAAGCGGTGTTTTTCTTAGGAATTCTTGGCCCTGTTTAGTCTAGGCACTGTCCAGAAGCATTTATTTTACCTGATGGATAGCTCAATCCAGCCTGTCTCTTACCTTAATCTGACCTCAAAGATGGGAACTCTTTTGTTCTTAGTAAAAATGAAGACTAATTTTGACACTGTTTAGAATTACTTTCTTCTCAGTAGCAGTAGAGTTCATGTTGAATTTTTTGCTGTGAAACTTCTTATTAAAATGCTGTATTCTCACTTTCCTTTTTTTTTTTTTCCTGCTACTTTGTAACAAGGCTCACTTTATGGATATATTTTTTTAAACAGGAAAAGGTGCCTCTTTTAAAGATGCCATTATTAAACCCATGAGACTCCTCAATTTTAATGTTGCATCAAGGAAAATAGTTTCCTTGTGGTTATTGTGATGTGGTAGCATTCAACATACTCCATTTACAGGTTAGGGTTTATAATATTTACATGTCAGGTTCTGAGGATATTTTGAACAATTTAGTAACAATTAAGGGATAAATTGTTTAGTGGCCTAAAGGATATAAAGAATCCCTAGAAATCATCCAAAAATAATAGTTTCATATTAAAGTTTTGACTTTCTACTGTAATAAGACATGTATCAGTATTTTCCTCCCGTGTCTGGAAATTCTTGCCAGATTGTTCATGGGGTTGATTTGAGGTTCAAAAGTGTTAACACAGGCTAAGGCACTTAGTATAGTGCCTGACATATAGTGAGTGCTCACTGATGTTAGCTGTTATTAGCTGCTATGATGAGATGTTAGCTGCAGAGTCTTTTTCTGTCAGCCCCAATAGCTGGCACAGCCCTAGGCACACAGTACAGTATTTAGGTAGATGTTCAGTGACTGATTAATGTCTCTGACATTTGGAATTTCCTTCCACACTTGCAGTGTCAGAGCCAATTTTATGTCTTTTCTAAAATGATCTAAGTACCTGACATCCTTGGGTCCTTCACTTGGTTACTCACAAAAGCAGCTGCATGAATTTTGGCCATTTCCATGTCTGCCTGTCTTCTCTGTTAGCTGCCAGGTAGAGCTCTGGTTTCAAATTCTTTGCAGTTAGAAGAGATAATAAATATTAACGTTTCTAGTGCAGTACTGGGCACAGGGATAGGTAAATGTCACCTGCCTCAGCATCATGGCTGCTGGTCAATTCTGCCTTTAGGGAGACAGTTCTGGGAAGTGGGTTTGTGGCTTCCTATGAGGTAGAAGTTGGATAGTTATGTCTTATCCTAGTAGTTGGTACCAAGGGGATCTTATGCTTCTTTTAAATTCTCTGGTTGTTGCACAAAGGGGCAAATCTGTGCAGCAGAACGTTGGTGGAATGGACAGGCAGCTTCGTAAGTGGAGAAATGGCCTCTGTTTGGCTCATGAGTACAGAGTCAAATTGTGGGTGGTTCATGAGTCATCTGAAATACGCATTTAATCTAGACTTGTGGCCTGTTGGTGAGGCTGCTGCTTTTTTATTATCTCAAATGGCTTGTCCATGTCAAAACTTGACTTATTTCTCTGTTTACTTTGAATCAGGAAAATGTTCACGGCCACATTTGGAATTCCTTGTCAAGTGTGTCTTCGGTCACATCACCCCTGGCTACCACCAGCACGTGACTGTTTATTTTGGATGTCCTTTTCTGATGTTCAGCTAATTTAACCCACAATGAAGTTAATCCTTGCTTCTTTGGAAGAGTACAGATTTACTTATTAGCTGCTTCCAGAGATACTTTCATTTTCATGCCAGTGAGTATATAATTCCACTGAGTTTTGGACCCATCTACTCACATATGCAGTGGATGGTTTTTTAAAGTCAGGATTTAGGTAGAGCAAATCATAACTGTCCTGAGTTATCTGAAGTCCTCTTGAAGGTTAAAGATGAACATGTATGGGACAAACATGGAGGAGTAGTGTTGAATATTCTGTTGGCCCATTTATCTTGCCTTCTTGTGCAAGAGAGAGAAGAAAATCAAGCTACTTTGGAATTCAAGTTTTTACCTCTTTCTCCTTGTTTATAGCATTCTGACTAAAAGCATAGATGCCGCTTCCATATACTACTTGGTCTTGAGTCCTGGCTCTGCTACTTACTAGTTGTGTAACCTTGGGCAGATTACTTAATTTCTTTTGACCTGTATCATTATCTGTCAAGTAAGGATAATTATAGTAAGTACAAGGAGGGTTGTTATGAAGGTCAGATGAGTTAATTTACATAAAGCATTTAGAACCAAACGAAATACATGGTAATTGCTGTACAGTGTTAGCTATTATTTTTTTTAGGAATTAGTAATTGCACAAATAAAAAAGATGAAGGTGTAAATCATTAAACAGGGTCATTTATCTATGGGACGTTTAGGCATTGTGTCTAGCCTTGTGGATTTATATTAGTTAAGGTAGGTTACCGCTGTAACAAAAATCATATCAAAATACTGTATAATGGCTTGGACATAATAAAATGTATTTCTTGCTGAGGTATTTCTATTGCTGATGTAACAGCAATGAATAGGGAAATGGCTTGGTGGGATGGCTTCCTGCATGCATTCATTTAAGGATGCAGGCTAGAGGAGGTTCTGCCATCTTCAGCACATTGCTTGTAAGGTCACCTGAGGTTATCTCCATTCGAGCCACTCAGAAGAGGAAGAGAACATGCAGAAAAGTGCTTAGGAGTTTTGTGTGGGCCAAACCCAGAAATGGCACTCATCACTTCCTTTCACGTTCTGTTGGCCAGAACTGAGCAGCTACCAGTCTCAGCCCCAGAGTTTTTCAGGGCTCTGTAAAAATGTACAAGACTTGAAAAACATGCATTGACTCCAAATTACAAACATAAAATTGCAGAATTGAAATGAATATGTGTTTCATTCAGTGTTTATAAAAGGTAGCCTCTGTCAGCTCCATAAGTTGTTACATTTAGTATTCATCAAATGTTATTAAATTTGAGATTAATTTGTAAGTTAGATTTTCTGATTTCTCAAGAATTCCCAAGTATGTCCGATGATTGTTGAGATTATAGTCAATCATAAATGAGCTTCTCAAAGGCCAATGAATTCAAATGGAAAATGTTAAAAATCCCCTCATATTTTTCTATTGCAAATAAACTTTAATGTGACATCTGGGTACAACTTAATATGTTTATTTGGCTGTTGTGTTGGGGCCTTCAAAAGTATTAGTGATCATGGCTTAGATGATCTTAAAACAGTCCTGTTGTTGAGTCTTAGTGTATGCTGACACATTTTAGTTGTTTTGCAAAGGTATGTGATGGGGTTGACTAAACACATTTTGCATTTTGAACTCATGTTTTCCCCTTAGGCTCTTCTCTCCACCCCCTTTATTTCTAATAAAATATTTGTTGCTGTGATATCTAAGAACATAAATTATACTGCATTTAATAACCCAGGTTCTTGGTCTTGGAGATGACAGAGAGGAAAAGTGCTTTCTGTTTTTGCCAGTCATGTTTGAAGGCTAGGCTTGGATTGGTCTTCCTTTTGAGTCATCCCTGGCCTCTTGGACCATGGTTTCCTCTTCCTGAATTTTCCTGTTCTTCCAAAGTGAGGCACTTCTGAATGGGCATTTGGGAGATGTAGGTTTTTGTTTTTTTTTTTTTTTTTGCGGTACGCGGGCCTCCCCCCGGCCCAGCCGCTCCGCAGCATGTGGGATCTTCCCAGATCGGGGCACGAACCCGTGTCTCCTGCATCGGCAGGCGGACTCTCAACCACTGCGCCATCAGGGAAGCCCGGGTTTTTTTTTTTTAATACTTTTTTTTCTTTTGTCTGTGCCACGTGGCTTATAGGGTCTTAGCTGCCCAGCCAGGGATCGAACCTGGGCCCCTGGCAGAGAGAGTGCTGAGTCCTAACCACTGGACTGCCAGGGAATTGGGAGATTTAGTTTCAAAAACCACTTCTTATGATGGATCTTGTCACGGGTTATTTCATTGCAGTAGCTTTCGGTTCTTGTTTTTTTGCTCAGTCCTGCCAATTGGAATTTGATTTGTTGATTACAAAAACAAAATGTGCAGAATAGCTCAAAAGAGACTTTGATGTAGGTTGGAGCTATGGTATAGACTTTCTTGAAAGGGCTAGGCAAAATAAGCAATAAGGCCGTTGCTTCTGATCAGGCATTGCAGGGACGCCTGTGGGTGGAGCAGGGGGGAACTTCCCTCCAGGAGGGGAGTGGGAAGTGAACTCATATTTCTTGTTCCTCCTACAGTCGTCTCCACTTCAGTGGCCGGCAATTTCATGCTTCCAGTTTGCTCAGGCCAAAAATCTCAGAGACATCCTTGACTCTCCCTTTTATATCCCATGTCTTATCTGTTAGCAAATTGTCTCTTCTGTCTTCAAAATGTATTTAGAATCCAGCCACTTCTCACAACCCCTACCTCTGCAGGCTACTGGCATCTCTCTCCTGGATCCTTGCCATGGCTTCCTAAGTAGTCTCCCTGCATCTTGCCTTGCCTCTCTGTGTGCAGCAAACAAAGCCAGTATTTAAAAAAAAAAATTCACATCATATCATTCCTCTGCTCCAGCCTTCTCATGGTTTCTCATAATGTTATAATCCAGCAGCTCCACTCCTAGTTACCCAAGATAAATGTATGTCCGTACAAAACTCACACGTGCAAGTTCACAGCAGCATCACTCATAATGCCAAAAATGCCAATATGCCAAAAAGTGGAAACAACCCAAATGTCCATCAGTGATAAATGGATAATCAAAATGTGGTATATCCATACAGTGGAATATTTGGCAGTAAAAAGATGAAGTATTGACACATGCTACAAATGGGTGAATTTTGAAAACATGCTAAGTGAAAGAAGCCAGTGACAAAAAGCCACATATTATATGATTTCATATCCAGAATAAGCAAATCCATAGAGACAGAAAGTAGATTAGTGGTTGCCAGGGGCTGGAGAGAGAGGAATGAGGAGTGTCTGCTAATGGTACAGGGTTTCTTTTTGGTGTAATGAAAATATTCTGAAATTAAGCTGTGGTGATGATCGCATGCATAACTGTGCATATACATTCTGAATTATAAACT
Organism: Lipotes vexillifer; assembly: GCF_000442215.2. NCBI lineage: Eukaryota > Metazoa > Chordata > Mammalia > Artiodactyla > Lipotidae > Lipotes > Lipotes vexillifer. The sequence goes on along the minus strand of NW_006786802.1, from coordinate 2,200,332 downwards.
CTAAAAGGGCAAATTATATGGTATGTGAATTACATCTCAATGAAACTGCTATTAAAAAAAAAAAGAAAAACAACCACAAACCCTTCTGGCTTTCTGTATGATGTGTCCCCCTTCCATTCTGTTGTTAGACAAGGCAGCTGCTTCCTGCCTCAGGGCCTTTGTACTTGCGGTTCTCTCTTAGAACTTTCTTCCCTCAGATATTTGCATGGCTGGTTACCTCACTTCCTTTTGGTCTCTATTTAAGCTTTACATTCTCAGGAGGCTTTCCCTGATTACCCTAAAATAGCACTGTCCATCTCATTGCCTGATGGCCTTCTTTATGCCTTTACCCTGTCTTATTTTTCTTGATGTCCTTATCATCATCTGATATAGTATGTATTTTCTTGTTTGTTTTTTGTCTATCTTCCTCTGTTAGAGTGTGAACTCCAGGAGACAGTGACTTTGCTTTTGTTCATTACTGTATCTGCAGCAATGTAGTTCAGATCTCTTTTCACCATTAGCATGAGAAAGAAATGGATTTCTGTGGCAGTGTTTTGGGAATACACTATATTTGTACACTGAGTATTCAGTGTATCTATCTGGTACAATGTTAGAAGTCAACAGCCCGGAAACAGTGTCTATGGGAAAGGTAATTTTGGGTCAGAGGGTGGAATGGAACTCCTCGAAGGTATTGTCAGATAACTCTTCCTATAGATTGGTGAGTTCTCCTACCTTCTTAAAAAATCATTTGCATTATGCTAATATATTACAGAGTATGCTAATATATTACGTAGAGTATGCTAATTTTTGTAGCTGCCTTATGGGTTCAAGGCCTTTGGTTTTATTTGGTCTTAATTTCCTACCCGTCTGCTGTCTTTTCCAGAGGTGGGGAACAAAGAAAAGAAAAGAATATATGTGTGTTTTAAAAAGCAAGTATTTAGTTTGAGAGGCCTTCAAAATTCCATATCTTCTATTCCTGTTTCCTTTTCGTACTTCCAAGCCTAGGTTAAAGGTATCGCCAGTCGCCCGAACTCTGCAACTTAAAAGGCACAAGTCACTAGATGGCACTGAAGCATCGTTTCTTCACATAGCAGAGTCCTGGAACCCTTGTGTTATTGCTTCAGCCGACTGCTTTTCTAGGTGTCAGGGAAATTGTTTTATTGGTAGAGGGCATAGTGTAATATATTCATCTCCACCCCTAGGCAGCTATTTAATACCCTGAAACATGGCCCTCTTGTGGCCATGGCCTGTTAACTATGCTTATTTGGTGTAATAATTAGCAGAATTTCTCACTAACAGGGGTACTTACCAACACCTCGCATCTTCCCCGTACGTGATGGATTGTACATTCTGCGGGAAAAGTTGGGAAGGTCAAAGCTTAACCTCTTTCTAACAGGGCTGCTTTCTGCACATTTGCTCAGAATCGGTTTATATTAACTTGCTTTTGAGCTTCTTCATACCGAAGGTGTGAGTAAGGTAAACATATCTGAGCTTTTATGTAATAGCCCAGTGACGGTTTGTAAACACAACACTGTTAATTTTCCAACTCTTAGAATGGTAGGAAAATAAATGAATAGCTGCCTGAATGGTTGGATGACACTTGCTACCCAGACTGTGTGTGTTGGAAGTGTGTCATAGGAACAGCGGGTCTGCCACAGACACCACATTTTAGGTTAACATTGGAGAAGAAAATTACACATGGGATTTTAAGTTTTTCCATGGTTGTAAGTTAGGCCCCATTGAATTCTCTGCGGTTTTACAAGCCCTCTTAGGCTCCTAATATTTCCACACCAACAATTTTAACATTTACTTTAGGACATAGTTAGAGTTAACTGACAGAAGACCAAACAAGAGAAAATAGGTTTAAAGCAGGAAATACTTTAGTTGGACCAATAACTTACCACCTCTCTGACCTTAGGCAGATTGTTTACCTTCTCTGTGCCTTGGTTCTCTCATTTTTAAAAATTAAGATGATGATACCCACCCTTTTGGTATCCTTTGCCAGGTAAAATGAAGTGAAAACTCCTCAAAATGCCTTTACTCATATTCGAAGCTCCAGATAAATGTAAGATGTTGATGTAATTCCTTAAGAAAGCTAAGAGGATTTTTCTTTGTTGATTCCCAAGATGAGTTGTGGAAATCTTAGAGACTGGATTGACATAGTCTGGGGTCTCTGACTGCTGCATCTGTGCAGGTAATACCTATTTTCTATGCTCTGTCTGGCTTTGTTCCCAAGTTTTACTTACATTTTTAAAACTATGTATCAAATACTTTCACTTAGTTGTTTTGCCCTTATTTAAACCCACTTATGTGTCTGCATTTAGTTGCAGGAAGCAGAAATCCTGTAAGATAGGGAAATAGATTCTTACAAAGTCATTGAGAGGACCAGAGAAATGGAAGGCCGAACCTCTGGAGGTGGCCTTCTGAAACAGACTGGCCTACCAGGTGGACTGCTAATCTGTCACACTCAAGAAGTCCAGGGATCAGGAAGCCATTGGATAACCTCAAAGCTATTGGCCAGATCCTGGAATGCTGTTGCAGAAATCTTCAAAGTTTCCACGACTGTGTAGCCTACAGGAAGAGTCAAAACAGCAAGAAGATGGCCTCCATTTTATTTCTGGCTTCTAAATCTCATACGGAGCCTTGTAACTGGTAGAGCCATATCCTCATCCAGAGCCCCTGGCTGCAAAGGGGAAATGTAGTTTTTAGCTTTCCATCCTCTGCAGCGTAGGAAGGCACCATGATAGGAGATTGGAAGGCTGCTGAGTGCCAGTCCATCATATCCATACCCCTCTCCCTCGGCATGTTTAAAATCTCATATCTTTACCTTCAAATCAGTATTTCATTTATAGCCTAGCACAGCAAGAAGTTTAGTAGGCCTTCAGTAGATGTGTTGTTAGTGACCTTGACTTCTTTATTTCTGTGTATGGTCCCACCTTCTTTTACACTCTTTGGCATCAGATTAGGTTCCAGATTTACCTACCTCGATGTAGCTCTTGGTGCTTTTTCATTTTCATCGCCATCTCCTTGTTCAAGCCCAGCTCATGGCTGTCTGTGCTTTTTAGTCTCCTTATCTGGCGCCCCAGCCTCTCGTCTTGCATTCTTTTAACCAGACCGTATTATTAATAGATTAACGTTTAAAAAACAAAACAGCAAATAAAATAGCACACTTCCATTGTGTTCCTGTCCTTCTCAAAAGCCTTTTTGTGGCTCCTCATTACATGTAGGATAGACCAGCTGGCCTGACTTTCAGGACCTTCCATAATCTGGGTACAATCTATCATTCTAATGTCATCTTCCATTTTCCCCCTGTTGAAATGGAATTTTAGCCAAAAGGTCCAATTACTGATGTCTGAGAATCCTGTCCTTTACTAATTTTTCAGCTTTGCCACCCTTAGTACCTGTATTTAATTTTCTACTTTCTTCTTCCCATTTGTTCATGCCCTTGGTCATGTTGGTGTGTATTTTTTTATTTTTTATTTTGTCCTTTCTTCACACTTACATAGCACAGTTTACTTGGGCTTTTTTTTTTTTTTTTTAATCAGTATTGTTAGTTTTCTTTTTGTGACCATATAGATCCTCTTTTTTTTTTTTTTTCCCCCATGTAGACAGTATAAATATTTGTTATGGATTGATTGCCTTGTTGATTCTTCATGGTTTAGACATTTACTTGCCTGGGAAAAGGGGGGTGGTGAAGGGTTAGTGCGGGGGCTGAAGCAATGCTCTAGCTGTGTGATTTTGTGCTTTTGATTTCCTGTGAAAGGACAAATTAACTATTTGCTTTGAGCAAGCTAATGCCGTGTTTTGTGGATTTAATGTTTGAAAAGGGCCCTTGGCTGGAAAGCCCTGGAGCTCTTTCTCCCTGTTTGCCAGGCTGGATGAGCTCCATGTCTATACCACTGCATGGCAGTTTGCTTAACAGGGGGTTGTGAAATAGCAATGGAATTTATCTGTGGTTTCTTGCCAGAGAGTAGGAGGAGGAAAGGATTTGGAGTAAATCAGACATGCAAATTAGCAAGGCCCATGGGCCTTAAGTAAATTGCACAATAGAGTCCAAAGAAATTCAGTTTGTCTTCTTTCTGCTTTTTGTTTGTGCAGGGTGTGTGTGTGAAAAAGGCAGCTATTATATATTTGTTCTAAGCCAAAAATTCTTAACTTTCTGGCTTCAGGAGCCTTTTAGACTTATATAGTCGTCCCTCAGTATCTGTGGGGGATTGGTTCCAGGGCCCCCTGCAGGTACCAAAATCCAAGGATGCTCAAGTCTTTATATAAAATGGCGTAGGTTTTGTATATAACCTACAAATTTTGCTTTTTGGAACTTTCTGGAATTTTTTTCCCCCTGAACGTTTTTGATCTGTGGTTGAATCTGAGGATACAGAACCCATGGATATGGAGGGCTGACTTTACTGCTAAAAATTATTGAAGACCCCAAAAAGCTTTTGTTTACATGGGCTATATCTATTGATATTTACCATATTAGGAACTAAAATTGAAAAATATAGACATATTTATGAATTCATTAAAAATAGCAAAAAAAGTCTACCACATGTTAACCTAAATAATATTTTAATGAAAAATACATATTTCCAATACAAAAAATTAGCAAGAAGAGTGGCATTGTTTTATATTTTTGCAAATCTCTTTAATGTCTAGCTTAATAGAAGCTGGCTTCTCATTAGGTGTATTTTGTTGCAGTGTGTTGGTTTGATTGAAGTATATGAACAAAATCCAGCCTTACACAGACACTGATGGAAAGGGGAGTATATTAACTGTTTCTTCAGCTATGAAATGTAAATATTCCTCTTTGATATTGCACCAAAATTCAACAAGTCATAGTTTCTTAAAGGTTATTTGCAGCATAGAGTCTGAGACCGTATCAATTATCTTTTCCTCCTCTGTTATATTGCCTGTTGATCTGTTTCACACTTCGGATGGATCTCTTACTCATGCATGATTTTGTAACATCAGGCTTTAGTCAGCTGGAAAATTACTGGTTCACTAAATTATGCAGATCTTGTACATGTGGACACATTTCATTATACAACGTCAAAAGTCACATTCATTAATATCACCATTGATCTTATTAGAAAAGTCCTTAAGTATCAGGAGGTTGTCAAGGGCAAGGTGAGAAATACAGATTTTCAAAATTTCCAATTTTTGCTTGAAAACTCAGATTTCATCATTGGCAGCAAATATGGCCAGTTGAAATGACGGGCTCACTTCATTAATTTTTAAAAATTAATTAATTTATTTTTGGCTGCGTTGGGTCTTTTTTGCTGCGCGCCGCCTTTCTCTAGTTGGCGGCGAGCGGACGCTACTCCTCGTTGCGGTGCACGGGCTTCTCATTGCGGTGGCTTCTCTTGTTGCGGAACACGGGCTCTAGGACGCGTGGGCTTAGTTGCTCCGTGGCATGTGGGATCCTCCTGGACCAGGGTTCGAACCCGTGTCTCCTGCATTGGCAGGAAGATTCTCAACCACTGCGCCACCGGGGAAGTCCCTCGCTTCATTTATTTTTGAGAAAATGTTTGCCGGGTTATAAAGTCTGACTAACCATGTTTTGTTTGTCAGTCATTTTCTCAAGTAAAAGTGGTGTTCCATAAAAAAAGTGGATAGTTTATTAGTCCACGACTCAAATAATCACACAAGTACTTTTCTTTGAACAACCATTTTACTTTGAAGTGCTTCTGTATACTTCCCATTTTGTCACACAGAATACTAAAAAGAAAGACAGCTTGCTTCACATACGAGTTTTAATAAAGTTAATATTTTCTTACTGCTTCATCAGGGGCATTCTCACGTGAAACTAGCTCTCTTTTCTCTTTTTACTGGACTGCATGGTGTGAAGAATACAGTGATTACCAGTGCAGTTTGGTGCTCTTGGCTCGATTTGTGCTAAGGTACCTGCAGCATTACTCACTATTCTTTTGAACCATCTGTGCAAACGTCAACACAGTGAAAAAAGCAAACGATAGGATTATGAAAATAGTATTGATCTGGCAGATCGTTTGTTGAACCATTGCGCTAGAGCAGTTAGGAGATTTGAATGGTTAAAAATTCAAAGAACGGAATAAGAGTTTTATGGGTTTTATTGGTTTAAAATTTTATTTATTAATTTATTTTTGGCTGCGTTGGGTCTTCATTGCTGCGCATGGGCTTCTCTCTAGTTGTGGCGAGTGGGGGCTACTCTTCATTGTGGTGTGCTGGCTCCTCATTGCAGTGGCTTCTCTTGTTGCGGAGCGCCGGCTGTAGGCGCGGGCTTCAGTAGTTGGTGGCATGTGGGCTCCCTAGTTGTGGCTCATGGGCTCTAGAGCATAGGCTCAGTCAGTAGTTGTGGTTCACGGGCTTAGTTGTTCCATGGCATGTGGGATCTTCCTGGACCAGGGCTCGAACCTGTGTCCCCTGCATTGGCAGGCGGATTCTCAACCACTGCGCCACCAGGGAAGTCCCGTTTTATGGGTTTTAGCTTCAAGGCTAATTTCTTCTCCACTCTGGAGCTTTGCCTGAGTGAGGCAATGCAGAGGAGAAAATTTCTCTCCTCTTCTGGGCTTGCTTTCAGCTGAGGGTTTAATTCCTGGAGCTTGAGTGTTTTGAGTTTAGGAAGCACAGGGAGATTCTCTATTTTCGGTGATTAGTAATGTTTACCTTAGATCAGTTGGTTGTGGTTTTTGTTGTTGTTAGAGAAGAATATATAATAAGTGCTATGTTTGAGATGACTGAGATCACCATAGGACTGCCTGCTTGGGACATTTTTAAGGCAAGGCTTCTCTAAAAAGAACCTATTTTGGGCAACATCTGAAAATTATTTCAGTCCGTTGACCTCATTGACAAGCTTCTGATTGTTGTATTAGCTTGTTTGCTTCTTTTTTTTTTTTTTTTTTTTAATACTTGGAAGGTAATCTTTCTGCTTCTTGAATTGCTATCAGGCTGTCAGATCTCGAAAATAGCATCATCCCATCGCTGGGGTGAATATAGCCTGCGCTTGAGACAGCAATGAACCGATCCTGTAATAGAAGAATCCCAATTTTCCAGTTTCTTTTTTTCCTTTTTTTTTTTTTTTTTTTAACTTCTTGGGTGGTTGGGGCACATTATTGAGACAATTATTACATTTACTCAAGAGTTTGTCTTTTCTATTAAAAAAAAATTCCGTCTAAGTGCCTCACGGTGAAGAGGAAGAGATTGTGTAACTGGAGTCTCCTCTTAACTGGTCTTTATTGTTAAAGAAGACTAGTTCCTTTGTGTTTCAGTTTGGCACACAGAGACACTTTTAATTTAACAGTCCAGCTCCTTTAATAGATCAATTCTCCATTGTGTTTTGAACTTGGTGCATTCCCAGGGTACTCTCTGAGCTATGGGCTTCTTTGGAGAAATTGGGGCGGGGGAATCAGGGAGGCTTAGTCATTTGGGGTATGATTTATAGTTTTATCCCAAGCTTCTTACTCATTACTGTTAGACAGGGAAGGTAATTAACGTATGTAAATGTCTGCTGTGTGTCTGATGCTCTACTAGGTGTTCTGTCCATCCTCACCTAATCCTCATGGCGTCTCTCGGATACGTCCTGAGCTTGTGCGCTTTTCCCACCTTTACTATTACTACTATAGATCAAGTCATCATTTATCTCTTGCTTGGACTTCCATACCCCCAAACTGGTCTCCCCACTTCAACTTTGCACAGCCACACATCAGTTGGACTCAGACTTTAAAAATGTAAATCAAATTGTGTCACCTCCCCACTTAAAGCCCTTCCATGACTCCCCATTGAGCACAGAGTGAAATCTTTGTGCTCTGGCTGACAACGCTCCACGCCATCTGGCTTCTGCCTGTATCTGAGAACTCATCTACCGCACTCCCCAAGCTTGTCCACTGTGCGCAGACCTGCTGGGCTTCTTTCTGTCCCAGGCTGGTTGTTCCTCAGGGCCTTTGCACCAGCTGTTCTTCCTGCTTGGAACACTCTCTTTGGATCTTTAACTCTGGGCCTGGCTTCTCTTTGTGACTTGTGTCTTACCTAAAATGACACCTGCTCAGTGTAGCTTCTCTGACCAGCCAAGCTACAGCAACTTCCCTCTATTTGTGTCATGCATTTTATTTGCATTAATTTACCTGGTGTAGGTGTGGAATGAGGTTCTGCTGCTGTCAGATGGTCTGGGTTTCAGTCTTGGTTGGTCCTGCCACTCACTGGCTGTGTGACTTTGGGCAAGTTACGTAACCTTTTAGTCTTCTCCTCTAGAAAATGGATATAATAATCTTATGTCCCCCCATTATGAGAATTAAATAAGTCAAGACATAATAGTTTCTGACACATTGTATATGCCCAAGAACCGTTAGCTATTATTATTTTAATGTGATTAGTGTTATTAAAATGATTTTATATTTTCTTATTTATTTATTTGGGTATTTTTCTCTTCCACTTAGAATATACACTTTATGAAGTGTATAGATCACTTTTTGATCTATAGTAGTAATAGTAAAGGTGGAAAAAGCGCACAAGCTCAGGACCTTATCTGTTACATTTGCAAATGTACCCCTAGGGCTTAGGACAGTGCATGGCACAAGTAGGCACTCACCAAAAATTTGTTGGTTATTAAAATCTGAAACATCATTATCCCTATTTTAGAAATTGTATAATCAGGGTTCTGACAGGTAAAGTTACTTACCCAAGGTTAATCCTGATTCCAAAGACCACGTTCTGTCCATTACACCAAAATACATTAGTGTATATCTCTTTCCTCAAAATTCTGTCATGTTTGATACATGATTTTCAGGTTGCCTTTTTATACATCCTGATATGACTCTGTGAATATGAGGGGTCAAGGCCAAGAGTTAAACCCAGAGGAAAGTTCAGAAGGTGAGATATACACAAACCCACCAAATTCAAGGGGTGGAAAAAAGTTACCCGACTCCGGCCTTGGGGATGTGCAAGATAGTGACCTTGGGGTTGGACCGCCTGAGGAGATTCATGTGCTTTGACTTCTTCAGGGAGAGAATCTCTGAAATCATAAACCCCTGCTTTGGGCTCTTGTACTTCTTTTGTCATCTTATCCTAGTGGGGCGGAGGCAGAAGTTGAGAAATGGAAATGTTGGCTTCTGCAGCTTCTAGGAAATTGTGGGCTGGACTCTGCCTTTGCCCCTGACAGAACATGATAATGGTCCTTGGGGGCTTCACTGACTCATTCTTTTAAACAGCCTTTTTCTATTTATTTTTATTTTTGGTGAGCTATGAAAACAGGGTGAGAGTGCATGACACGCAGGAAAAAATACAGACTTTGGCCACGGTCACATCAAGGTTCAGGTTTCTGCTGGGCCCCTTCTGGGCTGTGTCTTGGCACGTTAACGTCTCTAAACCTCAGTTTCCTTGTTTATATAGAGGGGATTTGCAGGACAACTCAAAGAGAGACCTGCCTCAAGTGTCTTGTGTCCTTCGTCAGTATGGATCATCGACCCTTTTGAGAATTTAATTAAAGCTATGGATTTTCTCCTTAGAAATATGCCCATACACCCCGAATTTGGCATTTAATTTCATAGGGTTCATGGAGCCTTTGAAACCCAGGTTAAGCATGTCTGCACCAGACCAGGGTCCTTATGGTTATGGGAAGAGAGTGTGTGTGCGCACACGCGCTTGCTTTTTTTCCTTAGGAACCAGACCAGTTTGCTTCCTGCGGTCTCTTATTAATGTTTGTTGAATGAGGGAATTTAACTAATTTCTGAATTGCTTAATCACCTTGAGCTTGATATTTGGTTTCCTTTGCCCTAGGGCCGGTGATAGTGCCAGCTTCATAACTTCGTCTGGGCATGCCAGTAGCCACTGCACTGTGGCAATAAATATCTGAGCTTGTGGTTTTTGCCTTAGGTAAACTGTAGAGGTGGAGTCAGGAAACGCTTAGAAAATATCTTTGATTTACAATAGTGTGTAAATATCATGAGCCAACCCTTGAGGGGTGGTACCTGAAAGTATTTGGACACTAGATTGGGCCTGACCATCACAGTATGTGAAATTTTGCTCATACGTAGAATGTAGACTATAAAATCATAGGGCTAGAAAGTCTTAAGAGACCATTTAATCCGATTCCTCCAGATCGATTAAGTGATCTGTCCAAGCTCAGTCAACTGGTGTGGTGGCAGAGGTCAGGGCATGAAACTCTCCACCTAAATTCGTCCTCTACCCCATCAAGAGGTATTCTTCACCTCCTCTGAAACCAGTACCCTCCACTGTCTTCCGTGTGGTTTAATTAACAACCTTTGAGACTAAATGCAGCCATGTTAATTCTGAGTAACATCACTGTCTGAAATTGCCTTATTTATGAATGTCTATTCCCTCTCTCTTTCTCCTTCTGCCCCAAACATCAACCCCACATGGACAGGAATCTTGTCTATCTTATTCAATTCAGTATCCTTAGAGCCTTATATGAATAGTAGATGTGTAATCAGTTTTGGTTGGATGAATGAATAAGGAGTTTTCCTGGCGGTTCTTTTAATAATATCAGAAGAGTTGGGATTTCACCTCATTTTTATCAGTAATTTAGCAAACATTGATTGAACCTACTGTATGTCAGACACTAACAGGCCCAGGAATGAATGAGATATGGTGCCTAGCTTCAAGAAGTTATAATCTAAATACAGAAATAACAAAGTCAAGAGCAGCAAGCCACATTTGGCCCGCAATATTTTTTTTTTCTGAATATAATTTGAATGAATGCTCCATTATTTCCTGTGTCTTTTACTCACCTGCTTTGCTCATTAAACTGCCTGGCTTCTGATGGTATTTGAGTTCACGTTTTAGGTTCTATAGATCAGTAGTTTCTAAGTATGGTAGATCATCACTTTATCTCAGAAACAACACACACACAGAGGTACCCAGACCCTATCCCTTTGGGCTGGGGCCTTGGAAGCTGTACAGAAAAATAGTAACTCCGTAGGCAGTTGAAATGAGCAGCCAATCTAGCTAGATACCTCTGCTTTACAGGTAAATATGAGTACTTGTCTTAGAACCCGGACCTGATGCTCTACATTAATCACATTTCCTCTCCCTCAGAGTTTTGTATGTTCTTTTCAGTACATGCTTCTGTTCTAGGGGCCTCTGGAACAGTCAGATCGTGTGTTCGCTGTCTGAACACTTACACTCTGAAAACTCCTTGAAGTCATGTAGACAAATGAATGTAGACATCAAACAAATAATCCCTGAACTGGTAATAGCCCCATTTGACTCTCCTTGTGTCTTTTCACGTATGGGGGTTATCTCTTTGACTAGATGCCAGCATATAAGTTGAGCGGCGTTGGTTACATGGAGATGTTCAAAAGTAAATCCTTTTTTTGTGGAACAAGGGAGTTGCATTTGTGGTTTTCCAGGATTCCTCTTCCTTGACTTGGCAGTCCTATCTCAGCAGACCTGAAAATAGGTGAGCTGTCAAGGTGTTGGCAGTGATAGGCTCCTCTGGGTGGGACTCAGGGCATCCTTCCGGCCAAAAGGAGGGGAAGCTTAAATGATTTCACATTTGGGCTTTACTTATTATAATTGCTGGAAGTGGTAAATTGGGTGTGACAAATCTAACAGGTAATTGCCAGGGGGGTTTCATTACCAGCCATGGAGTAGATAAATGATTTTCCTTATGTTAAAAAGCAAAATCAAACTAAAGAAAGAAAAATTAGACTATATTTGGAGTTAGAATTCAGAAATTGTAGATATGTTCACGCATATCAAAACTGTTTCAAAACTGTTAACTTAGTTCGCTTCTCTCTGTCAGGGTGGGGTGGCGCAGAGAAGTGAAGAGAGGTTGTGATTGATGAGAAACTGTAAAAGAGGGTAGGATTGGTAAGCAGAGTTTCTTCTTCTAGGATTGGTACATATTAAGTAGCCTTTGGACAACACTCAGCTCTAAATACCTGTGTTAGAGCTAAGATTTTTGACATTATCATCGTCTGTGTTTTACTTATATGTATATATGACCGGTCTCAATGGATTTCATTCATTGGTAACTTGATTGGCTTAATGAAAGTATTTTTAAAAGCCATAGTAAAGCACAGCAGTACGACTTGAGGATCACATGACTGCAGTGTTTCATTCATTCAATAGATATTTGTTGAGGGCCCACCTTGTATTGGGTATACAGTGATAAACAAGGCAGGATGGCAGCATATAAGGAAAGGGATTTTTGCCTCATTGGTTTACTAGTCACCTAGCCTTGCACAAGATAGACACAAAATAATTACAGTTGGTCCCCAACTTACGGTGGTTCAACGTACGATTTTTTGACTTGACGGTGTGAAAGCCATACACATTCAGTAGAAACTATACTTCGAAGTTTGAACTTGGATCTTTTCCCAGGTTAGCCACGATGCTCTCTTGGCTACGATCCTCTCTTGTGATGCTGGGCGGCTCGCAGTCAGCCACGCAAGCACGAGGGTAAATAACCGATACACTGACAACCATCCTGTACCCAGACAGCCATTCTGTTTTTCGCTTTCAGTCCAATATTCAATAAATGACACGGGATATTCAACAGTATTATAAAACAGGCTTTGTGTTAGATGATTTTGCTCAACTGTAGGCTAATGTGTTTTCTGACACATTTAAGATGGGCTAAGCTATGACGTTTGGTAGGTTAGGTGTATTAAATGTGTTTTTGGCATGATGTTTTCAACTTAACAATGGCTTTATCGGGATATACTCCCATCATAAGTTGAGGAAGATCTGCCCTGAATGAAGGAAGAAAGGAAGATAGACTTGATCTCTGCTTTCATGGAGCTTACAGTCTAGTGGGAGAGACAGACCAAAAATAAGCACAAATAAATAAACAGAATATATGATAGATAGTGCCTGGAGTGAGGATGCTGTTTTTGATAGGCTGGCCAGGAGTGGGCTGGTTTGGGAAGAGACCGATGAGAGAGAGACAGTCTCGCAAAGCAGGGGAGAAGTGTTTAAGGAACAGAAGGAAGACCTGATGGCTGGTGAATGGTGAACGAGGGGAGGCTTGCGATGGCGTGGAAACATAGGCAGGGGCTGTATTGCGATGAGGGGTTTGGATTTTTTTCTGTGTGTACTGGGAGCCCATGAAGAAGGTAGAGGATTTTAAGCAAGGGAATGACCTGGTCTGATCTATTGTTTTTAAAGAGGTTGCTCTGAGTGCTGTGGAGAATAGACCATAGGTGGGGAGCCAGAGGAAGACCAGGAGGAGGCCCTTGGAGTGTGGTCGGCGAGAGGTGGTGGTGCCTTGCCCCAGGGGCGTAACAGTGGAAATGGAGAGAAGTGGGTGGATTTGGAAGGTATTTTTGCAATAGAGAAAATTGGTCAGCGGTCTCAGAGAGTTGCATGAGAAAGTTGGCACACACAGAGACACACATTCCTTTTCCTGATGAACATTCTTTAAAAAGCATTTGTTGGATTATGGTATTATTATTGCCATTAGATGAAAAAAACGACTGTTTTTGAAGTATGGAGAGCCCTAGGAGAGGAGAAAGCGAGCCGTGTATGTTGCTCAGGGTGGTTACACAGCTATGGTTCTGCGGGTCCAGGCATTTTTGACAGCGTGGATTCAAGGAAGAACGGCAACACACACTGTGTATCTTTTGGCAGATCAGAGCATAATGAAAATAAAATCAGAAAATTCAACTCTGGTTCTTGAAGGAAATAGGATTCAGAAGAGATTATCTCAAATCTAGTTTATGAGATAATGTGCTCTCTTATAAACACAGACATCGGTTATGCATTTGGAATGTCTGATTTATTCCTCTGGATTCTTTTTGACTGCTGTGAATTCAGTGATCCACTTGGATAGTCTCTGTTACTGTGAAGTTTTAATAGGTAACAGTCAGAAACGGAGGGGGAGAACATAAAAGCAAACTGAAATGCTAATAGCTGGTACTCTGAAACCATTAACTTGAAGTCGGTTCTTCCTGACCTAATGTTGGAACATAAGGTGGCAGAGACGCTGAGTGTAACTGGTGCACTGGTTCTTTAGAAACATCATCCTCATAAGAATCACGCACCTTCAGTTTCCAGGGCAGCAGCCTTTGCTTTACAACTTGGATGTCTTTGTGGAAAAGCTTGAAATTCACACCGTCACCTTACAGATCAAAGGGTACAGGTGAAAACAGCCCTAATGTTGTTGGAAGAGGCAAAGCAAGACAAGGGGTTCCTCTTAATGGAAGATGCAACCAGTATTTGCTAGCTAATTTTGATTTTGGTGGTCATAAAAATCACCCCAGAAGCAATCCCAGATAGAGGTCATCTACTACCACACATTTTACAGATAAGGAAACTAAGGGTTTGCCTGACATTAAACATTAAGTATACATGTACCTGTTGGCCCAAGGAAAATAGAGCAAGTAGAATTTTAAAAACAAAGTTAACTTTCTTTTGTGTTAGATTTCATGCAAACCTCATCGTTCATTTCAGGCTGACTCATATAGTTTCAGCAGATTAAATGTGAGACCTAATGTTGAACAGAAAGGGGAATGACATTGATAAGAATGGATGAGATTAATGCTATGTTGGCAGGTGACCTTTTTTTCCCTAAGCTTTTGAGTTTTTCTTCTTCCCCCTCTTTTAGTTCATCTGCGAGTCTGGCATATTAACTAATCATATAAACATCTTTCATCTTAAGTCTAAGTCTGTATACTGTGTCCCTAGCAGACTAGGTGAGTCAAGTGAAATTATAGTTCAGTCAAGCCAAAAAATAAAATATCAGAGAGAAGGCAGTTGAGTCTGGACTCCATAGTTGAGTGATGAAGGTTCAGACCAGTCAAGGACACTGAATTATTCATTGTTGCTGGTTTATGACAGAGCAAATCCAGATATGTGTTATGCTGATTCCGCGTGATTGGGTAATTCTAGGGCTGGCCCCTCTGCTTCCTGTCCCACTTGAGTCTCCTTGCTTCCCTTAACCATAAATTGTGGGTATTCGGAAATGCCATGCTTTTGTTGAGAGTTAGCAGGGTTGGCGTGAAGATCAACAAGAAGCCAAGTGGGTCACGTTTCCTTCCCTCAAGTGATGTTCTGTCAACATTTATAGAATATGTGCACCGAATTAGAGTCAACTGTACAGATTCCTGAGTTTAGGAAATTATAGTCTGATGGGTCTTCTTCAGACTTAAACCTTAACTAAAGTTTGTAAATTCTTTCTGTTTCATCTTTGCTCTTTATTTACTCTCGACCTCCTTTTACCTCTTGGGCTACGTGCTGTTCTGCTTTTGATACAAAATTGACCTTATTCTCGTTCACCCTCTACCTCCATTTCCCTGTCTTCCTGGAAAATACTTGGTACTGGATGCTTTTTCCGTCTCACGGGGGCAGTTACCTCCCGGGGAGTAGGGAGAGCTCGGGCATGTGTCCCTTACTTGTTCATACACTGTGCTCTCTCAGTCAGTGTGCAAATACATTGTATTTTCCTATTCAAGCCTATTGAGTAAGTAATAAGAACTAGGTGCTGGAGTAAATTAATCACAAGCCAGATTTCATTTTGGAAATGAAATATTTTGGTTTAAGACTGTAGTACATTTGTAAAGCTGTAATATATTGCAGTGATGAAAGCATCTTAAACTCTGTTAGAGCTGGGCTCTTTTTAAATTGTTCATTACTATTTGTTTTTTGTATGTGTGTATGTGTGTGTATGCTTATTTACATACATACAAATGTATGACTACGTCTGTGCTCATTTGCATACTACATAAATAAAGATATTCTCTGAGCCAGGACTTTGTGTGCCAGCTTTAAGCCTGAATTGAATTTTACGGATGAGAGAGATACCCTGAAAATGGAACCATTGGCATAGCCTTGTGTGTAATCCTACTCGCAGGCAGGGCTGTAATGATCTGTAAAGTAAGCTCAAGATCTACAAAATGTTCAGAGGACACAGGCAAAAGCCTTCCCCCTACTCTGCCCCATGAGCTAGGTTGTTCTCCAAAAGCAACAAGTACTACTTGTCTTTTCAGAGAGCTGTGATGAAGCCCTGAGACTCTTTGTGGTTTAGACTTCATGTGAGTATGATTCCTCTGTACCCTCAGCCTAGAAAAACTTTACAGGCTCTTGGAATTTGATGAAAGTTTCCTAACTTTGAAGCTCGAGAAGGCTCTCATTTCTGATTAAGCAATTGTTGACATTTTTTTTTTTCTGGCCTAATTCCATGATGCGAAAAATCATATGTGGTTGCTCTATTTGGAGAACAGTATGTGGCCTCAGATGCTTAAGACCATATCTAGTTTAGAAATCATGTCAACTGAAAATGTGTGTTTTTGGTCTTTTTTTCCCTAGCCTTTCTGAACTTTTTGCTTTCTTCAGATTCTCCATGTTCTTGTTTTTTTTTTTTTGTTTGTTTGTTTTTTTTGCTTTCTGACCTTTGCATGTACTTTTCATAGTATCTGGAACACTTTAAAAAAATTGTGGTAAAATACACATAACATAAAATTAACCATCTTAACCATTTTTTTTTTTTTTTTTTTTTAATTTATTTTGGCTGCGTTGTGTCTTTGTTGCTGCATGTGGGCTTTCCTCACTGTTGTGGCCTCTCCCATCGCGGAGCACAGGCTCCGGACGCGCAGGCTCAGTGGCCATGGCTCACGGGCCCAGCCGCTCCGCGGCACGTGGGATCCTCCCAGACCGGGGCACGAACCCGTGTCCCCTGCACCGGCAGGAGGACTCTCAACCACTGCGCCACCAGGGAAGCCCCATCTTAACCATTTTTAGGTGGACAGTTCAGTGGCATTAAGTACATTAGCATTGTTGTGCAACCATCACCACTATCCATCTCCAGAACTTTTTCATCATCCCACACAGAAACTCTGTACCCATTAAATACTAACTCTCAATTCCCCCCTCTTCCCAGCCCCTGGAAATGACCATTCTATTTTCTGTCTCTATGAGTTGAGACTCTTCCAGGTACCTCATATAAGCAGTTGTCCTGTTGGAGTGGCTTATTTCACTTAGCATAATGTTCCTCAAGGGTCAATCATGTAATAGTAGTATCAGAATTTCCTAACTTTTTAAGGACGAATAATATTCTATTGTATGAATATATCACATTTTGTTTATCCATTCATCTACTGATGGATACTTGGGTTGCCTCCGTCTTTTGGCTGTTATGAATAATGCTGCTATGAAAATTAGTGTCCAAAGATCTCTTTGAAAACCACTTCTCAGTTCTTTCGGGTGTATACCCAGAAATGGAATTGCTGGATAATATGGTTATTGAATTTTTAATCTTTTGAGGAATGGCCAGACTGTTTTCCATCATGACCTGCACCATTTTACATTCCCACCAACAGTGTACAAGGGTTTTGATTTCTCTACACTCATGCCAACACTTGTTATTTATTTATTTCTATGGGTAATAGCCTTATCACTGGGATGCTTTTGACCACCTTTCCCTCTGCTTGGCTGACACCTACTGGTGTTTCGGTTCTCAGCTCAGATGTTACTTCCGGCAAGCCTTCTCCCAGAGCTCTGTATCCTGTCTTTTAACTTAGGTGCTGTCGTCTTCGCATTCTGTATCATAGGACTTCCTGCATTTGATTATAGTTTGCTTGTTTAATTTTCTCATACTTCTACCATGTGTTGGGTTCCATGATGGCAGGAATATCTGTCTTGATAGATCTGACATGATCACTATTATCTCCTTGGGACCTGGCTCTCAGTAGAGGCAGTGGTTGGAATGTGCATCTTTAAGTTTAAATAAATATTCCCAGTGTACTGTATTATGCAGCCCGGGTTTAGTAGGTAAACATGTGAATTCTAATCCTGGCTTTGACTTTTACTAGCTTTGAGATCTTGAACCAGGTATTTTGTCTAAGTCTTGGTTTTCGCTCCTTTACAATGGGGGAAATGACATCTGCTTCATCCTCATAAGACTTTTGTAGTGATTAAAAGTTAGCATGCCTGTTACAGTCAATAACCGTGAATGAAGTGAGTGAGAAGAAGCAGGGGAACAGAACTCCAACATTTTCAGTCTGGCTGGCGCTGACATTAAGATGAAAAACAGGAGGAACAGACTTCAGGAAGTTAGGAAAGGAAAACGTTGACTTTGATTTTGAGCTTATGGAATCTCGGGGTGCTGGTGGGGACTTTCATGTTGTCATATCCTGGAGATAATCTGATGTAGGTTTGGGTTGGAGATGGGGATTTGAGCGTTATCTGTAATGAGCTCATTTTAAGAAGATGAGATTTTGCCTAAAGGAAGAATGTTTTGTTGAGGGGGAAGAAGGAGAAGGGGAGGGGATGTCTGCTGCTCAGAGCGGAGGAAGAAAGACCTGAAACAGAGACTGAGAAGGAGGGAGGCTAGGCTAGCGGAACAAAAGGGAGGAGATGTTGTAGAAACCAAGGGAAAAGAGGATTTTGAGAAAGGAATGCATGTGCCTAACCATGCCCAATGCTTCCCAAATGACTGAGAGGATGAGGCTGCATTTTAGCAAGAGGAGTTGGTCACTGATCTTGGGAAGAATCGTTTTAGTAGAATGACAGTGGTAGAAGCTAGGTCATAATGGGCGTTAGGGCAAAATGAGATAGTGAGAACTTGGGTCATTTATCTTAAATGGTTCTTCAGGAAGTTTGGTAGGGAAAAAAAGAACGCATTGGAATGGTAGCTGGGGTGGGAAGTAGGAAAAGCCAAGGGAGGGTTTAATTAATTAATTAGCGAATTAATTAACAGTTTCTTAGGATGGCAGGATTGTTTTTTTTTTTTTAAGTCTGAGACAATGTAAGCACAAAGGATGAAGAGAAGAGACCTGTGGAGAGGAAGAGGTTGCTTGAGGATATAAAATAGAACTGTGAAGACAGGCACATGACCCCAAGGAAAGCAGGAAGGAATGGAACCATGAGGACAGGCAAAATTGTTGGCCTTTTTAGTCTATTTTAAAACTTTTATTAACATGTAAAATTAAATAAAATGTATCAAACACTTATATAGTGTTTATTTTCTACAGGGAATTGCACACACATTTGTTTCTTTACAAATAATAACCCATTTAATTTAATCTTCATAACAACCTTGTGAGGTAGGTACAATTACTATGTCTGTTTTATAGATGGGGAAACTGAGGCACAGAGAGGTTAAGCAACTTAAGGTCACACAGCTAGTAATTGGCAGGGTCAAGATTTGAACCAATAAGGTTTAGACCTTGTGCTCTTAACCATTATTTTAGGCTGTGTCTCCCGCTTTTTTTGTCTTCTATTTGGAGAGTACTTAAAAAGTATCTTTATGTCTGAAGTTAAAATCTGAATAACTAAGTGGGAAGACTGGTCCTCTGCTTATTATATGTCAAATTGGAGTTTTATATATATTTTACAGCTGAGTGAAATTAACACATGTGTTGGTTAGGTTAGGTTGCAAGCTTTAGTGTATTTGCAAAAGAAGAATAACTTTAGTAGAATTATTATTTACTTTTTATCAAGACAAGCCAGCAGTGGTAATTTCTCCTTAGTGATATAATCGGAAAAGGAAACTTGTGAACATAAAATGCACATATTGAAATAAGATTAAATGCATGCTGATGAAGTTACACCGTTTTGCTCAGTACCTCAATCAAGAAATTTTGATAATAAAGAGTGTGTATTGACTCTCCGGAATCCTGGGAATGGATAAATGAAAGCAAAAAGAAATATCTACTTTGTATTACAGACCCATAAAATAGTTATTAAATAACTTATTCTTTTAGGTATTTTTTCCTTTACCTTTTCATCACTGCTAGGCAAAACTGATAGTTTCTATAGCTGTGTCAGCAGCTAAGGGATTTCTGTTGTTGTTGTTGTTAAAGTTATATATCATGTCTTGTATAATTCAGTTGTGGCTGCACAAGGGGAAGTGTTTTATGTTTGTTTATGCAGCACTTGCTGTGGAAACCACAGAGATCCAGAGACGGACAGTGGAGAGCTAAGGATAATTAAATGGACAGTCACTGAGGTCACTTACTGATGTCTTTACTGCAGCACCATGTACATTCTGCTTTCCCATGGCAGGTTGTTTGATCATGGTTTAATAGTTAAAGCTTTGTAAAATTACAAAGAAGTCAGAAATCCTACTGGCCTCAAGTGTTATTATTTACAGTTGGACTGCTAGCAGGAAAGTGTTTAGTTTGATCAGGCCAATGCTAAGCTGGGCAAGACACGTGGTGAAATCTCAGAGCGCTGTCCTCTGACCTTGGAGTAGACTACTAAGGTATCACATTTCCAGGTGGAAAGTTCCTTGAAGATCGAAACATGATTGAGAGAATTTGACTTTTTCAACTAAACAGGTGTGGCCATAAGGAGAGTTTTTCTCCTCTTAGAAATGTAAGGGGCCCATGATTAGGTCCTTGGAGCTAGAATGAAGGTACAATATCAGTGAAAGAATTTTAATTAATCTGTTATCTCTCTTATGGTTTGGAATGGTATTGCCCTTGCTCTTGTATTCACTTAAAAAATTATGGGCAGTACTTTGACTGTGGAGAAGAATCTTGGGTAAGTGATTATCTCTCTTTTCAGTAGAATATGTGGAGGTGGCTCAAGGAAATTTTAGTTTATAAGGCACAGCTACTCCAAATGAAGTCCAAAGACGTTAGAATTCTTGTAAGTCATTAACCCTGAGTGAAGAACCCAACCTTTTGTTAAAGGTACTTATTGCTTTGATATTAATATTATATTCTTCACATGTGTAAACTGCCCTTCCCCCAAAGTTCCAGTCCATTCCCCAATCAATTCCCGACCTTTATTTCTTTTTAGATCCTGTTTAGCTGCTTTTTATCATAGAAATTTTTCTTTTCAGGACTTTCTTCCCTTTTGAAACTTGGTCTACATTCTTAAAATTGATGATTGTAGGCGGGAACTTAAGATCAAGTTGGTGAGGTAAATAGGTCTTGATATTCAAATTATTATCTGAAGAGCTAAAGTATATATTTTTATACCTGTGGTTTTACTTATTTAAAAAAATTTTGCCTCAAAGAGTAATTTATGAGATCAAGGAATGCTAACTTGGTGGAGTACTTGGGAAAGTATGAGGTGAAGGGAAAGGTGCTGTCTTAGGGAGGACATTTAAAAAGTGCTGAAAAATGTAGTTTTATAGCTTGATGCAAGAGAGGTGAACTCCTCTCCTGCATCAATTTGTTAGAAAGGTGCTTATAATGAAAGAATGAAGGAGAAATGAATTCTAACTAATCAACTTGCATAAGACCCAGATTCATTGTCTTTACACGGACACAAGTATAGATTCTTAGATTTAGAACAACAAAAAACAAACACACACACACACACGAAAGACAAAAGACATGAGCAAGCATTTCACAAAAGAGCTACTGCAAATGGCAGTAAATGTATGAGAACTTACTCAACCTGAATACCAATCAAAGAAATATAAATTAGGATGATCTTGTTTTTTCATTTATCAACTTGCTAAAGATTTAAAAGTTTGATAATAACTGGTATTTGAGTATATGAAGAAATGGTTATTGTCTATTGAGGGGATGAAATGGATACCGTTTTCCTGGAGGGCAGTTTCACAATCTGAATCAAGAGGCTTTAAAAGAGCATACCTTTTGGGCTTCCCTGGTGGCGCAGTGTTTGAGAGTCCGCCTGCCGTTGCGGGAGACGCGGGTTGGACGGCAGCCGACTCATAAAGGTTCATTTGGATAAAGCACAGCAGAACAATGTGGAACACAAGGTTGAAACGTTTTCTGGTGTCTGTAAGAAGCTCACAGGCAAAGATGTTAATTTTGAGTTCCCAGAGTTTCAGTTGTAAACAAAAATGACTAAATAAAGTAAAAAAAAAAAAAAAAAAAAAAAAAAAGAGCATACCTTTTGACCTAGTGAGTCTCTTGCAAAGAATTTTTATCATAAAGAAATCATCTGTGCCTTCTTGTTAAATGGTGCAGTCAAGCTCACAGTTTATGTATGCCTTCTGCCCCAAACTATGTCAATGACAGATGACACATTGAAAGAATAAAGGGTAATAAAAGAGTCATAGCTGGGCTTACAGGGAGGATGTTGTTGACCAGAAAGAGAACAAAACGTAAAGGGATACGCTGGATTGAAACTATGGTCCTGCAGGGCTTCTGGTGTGGAAACAAAAAGTGAATTTAGGTCCTATGGGTCATAGGGACTAGGCTTTACCACTTGAGATGGGACCAGAACTACGCTTACTGTGTGAAGCCAGGGGTGGAGTTGGAGTTGTACTTCTCGTAAAAGGAGACTGAAAAAAGACCACAGTGTCAGGAACATAGCTTATATGGAGCTAGGGGTTTTGAGGGACAGAAGATAGGTAAACCTTCAAGAGTAGAAATTGAATCAGACTGATTGATTGTGGAGTGATGGGGGGAGAGAATGTAGTGCTCCAGATCACCATTTGTGAGGCTTGGTCCTGGACTGGTGGTATAGGGTCCTAGCGGAGGAAACTTCTGAACCACTGTGGAGGGAAAGGGGAGCACATGTGGAGGTAGGGGGGAAGCAAAGACAAAAAAACTGTCCACTCAGACTTAACCTTCAAAACAAAACACTGAAATAATTAAGGAAAACAAGTGCAAAGAGAATCAACAATGTGAATAAAAATTCATTCCAGATGAGATTAATTTTATAGAAAAGTCCGTCAAAGACTGAAATAATCGTGTTCAAGAAATTCAAAGGGATAAGAAAAGGCATCACATTGATAAAAATGAGATTTAAAAATGCCCCCAAATGCAGAAATGCAACAGGAACAGCTTTACATGAAAAAGAGCCAGGTACAAATTTTGGAAATGAAAAGTATAGTCATAGAAATAATAAACTCAGTAGATGGGATGAACTTTAGCCCTGATACAACTAGAAAGAGAATTGATGAATTGGGGGAGACTACTGAGGAATTCACCCACAATGTAGCATAAAGAGACAAAAGATTGAAAAAAAAGAGAGAGCAGTTGGGAGACTTGGAGGATAGATTGAGAGATTCCACCAAATGTCTAATAGTAGTTCCAGAAAAGTAGAATGAAGATTATGATGGAGAAACAAAATCTGAAGAAGCAAGAGTTGAGAATTTTCGTTGTTCAAAGAAAGACATGAGTCTGATACTCTGCGCAAATACCATCATGTTGAAACTGGAATGTGAGGGATGCAAAGAAAAACAAAATCCCTAAGAGATTCACACTCCAAAAATGCAGTTTACATACAAAAAGAAGGTTCTTGTTAGTAACAGTAGATGCTAGAAGACAGGGGAATAAAGTGTTCCAAGTGCTAAGGGAAGATTATAGTTAATTTCAATTTTTAAAATCCAAGTAGCCTTTGATTCAAGCATGAGGGAAAAGTACAGATATTTTCAGCCATAAAAAAGACTAGGATGGGCTTCCCTGGTGGCACAGTGGTTGAGGGTCCGCCTGCCGATGCAGGGGATGCGGGTTCGTGCCCCGGTCCGGGAAGATCCCGTGTGCCGCAGAGAGGCTGGGCCCGTGAGCCATGGCCGCTGAGCCTGCGCGTCCGGAGCCTGTGCTCCGCAACGGGAGAGGCCACAACAGTGAGAGGCCCGCGTACCGCCAAAAAAAAAAAAAAAGACTAGGAGAGTTACCCTCTGACTCTCACTAGGAAAACTGTTATATGTTGCAATTTAGCAAGAAGAAAAGTGAACGCAGAGGGAAGGTTTTTAATACAAGAAAAAAGGGTGAGCATAGAAATTGATAAACCGTATTGGAAAATTCACTTAATTATTGGTTTAAAATACTACTTTTCTGTTTTAAAGTAAATGCAAAATCAGAACTGTAGATAACAATTATTAATGAGAATATGGGAAAGGAGGAAGTAAACCATGTGATCTGATATCAGGGATTCTAAAGAAGACACATTACTGGTATCACTAAGAATAATATGAAAATGTGATACATTTGAGAACTAAGTTATGTGAAATAGATATTTAGAAAAATATACATTACTTAAATTGCCTCAAGTAGTAGAAAGTCTGACTAAGGCAATGAAGGAAACTGAATGATAATCCAAAGTTTATGCCCCAGATGACAACAGGTCCAATTTTGCATATGCCATATTATCCTCACTTTCCCCCTTCTCTTTTTTAAAAATGTTTTCTTGATAAGTGTTCACACGTGTATATACTTTTTAAACCACCACCAGAATCAAAATGCTGCACATATTCATTACACCCTATAGTTTCTTTGTGCCTTTTGGTAATCCTTCCCTCTTCCTTTCAACCCTGGCCCCAGGCAACCACTGATCTGCTTTCTGTCACTATTGATTAATTTGCATTTTCTAGAGTTTTGCATGAATGGAATCATGAAGTATGTACTCTTTGATTTGGCATGGCTTCCTTCACTCAGCATAGGGTTTTGAGATTTATCCATGTTGTATGTATCAATAGTTTATTCCTTTTTATCACTGAGTAGTGAATTTTTATATTGATATACCACAATTTCTTTTTCTGTTTTTCAATATACTACAATTTTTTTCTCTCTTCACTTGCTAATGGACATTTGGGTTAATCCCAATGGGTTGGCAGTTACAAGTAAAGCTGCTGTGAACAGTTTTGTACACGTTTTTGTATGGACGTGTGCTGTCATGTTGCAGGTATATACCTTAACTTTTTAAGACATTGGCAGATTTTCTTCCAAAGTGGTTGGAACATTTTATTTTCATGAGAGCAGTGTATTAGGGTTCTAGCTTTGAGAGTTTTGAAAGTAGAAGTTGGTGAATTTGATGAAGTTTAGCTTATTTTTCTTTTGTGGATTGTGCTTTTGGTTTCATATCTAAGAAAACTTTGCCTTTGATTACCCTAAAGACTCAAAGAATTTGTTATATGTTTTTCTACTAGTGTTATAGTTTAGGTTTTATATTTATATTTTTGGTTGGGTTTTATATTTATATATTTATTCATTTAGAGTTAATTTTTATATATACTACAAGCTGTGGATTAAAGTTCTTTTGTTTTTTAAATATGGATATCTAATTCTTCAGGTACTATTTGTTGAAAAGATTTTCTTTTTCTGTTGAATTAACTTTGAATCTTTGTCAAAAATCAATTGACCATAAATAGGATGGACTATTCTTGGATTCTCTTGGTTACATTTATTCCTACGTATTTTCCAGATATTTCATTGTTAGTGTAAAGAAGCACTGTAGATTTCTGTGCGTTGATTTTTTATCCTGCAACCCTACAGAATTTGTTTATTAGTTCTAACAGTTTCTGGTGGAGTGTTTAGGATCTTCTGTACATAAGATCATATCATCTGCAGAGACAGCTTTAATTCTTCCTTTTCGATTTGGGTGTCTATTATTTCTTTCTCTTGCCTAATTGCTTTGGCTATGGCTTCCAGTATCATGCTGTGAATAGGAGTGGTGAGAGTGGGTACCCTTGTCATGATCTTAGAAGAAAAGCTCTGAACCTTTAGTATGATGTAGCTGTGGGGTTGTCCTATACGGCTTTTATTCTGTTGAGGTACATTCCTTTTATACCCAATTTTTTGAAGAGTTTTTATAATGCAGGGATGTTGTATTTTGTCAAATGCTTTTTCAGCATCTATTGAAATCATATAATTTTTATCTTTTATTTTATCAGAGACTGATAGAATAAATTAATGTGGTGTATTACATTTATTGATTTGCATATGCTGAACCATCCTTGCATCTGAGGGGTAAATCCTATTAGGTCATAGTGTATGATCTTTTTAATGTGCTGTTGAATCTGGTTTGCTAATAATGAGTTTGGGAGTATTCCTTTTTCTTTAATTTTTGCAAGAGTTTGAGAAGAACATTAATTCTTCTTTAAATGTTTGATTCACCAGTGAAATCATCTTTGTTGGGAGGTTTTTGTTTACTTATTCAGTCTCCTTACTTGTTGTTATTGGTCTGTTCAGATTTTCTATTTCTTCATGATTCAATCTTGGTAGATGAATGTTTCTAGGAATTTATCCACTTCTGTGTTACTCAGTTTGTTGGCATATAATTAATCTTAGTAGTTCTACGATCCTTTGTATTTCTGTGTTATTATTTGTAATTTCTCATTTTTCATTTATAATTTTATTTACATCTTTTCTCTTTTTTTCTTAGTAAGCTAAAAGTTTGTCAATTTAGCATATCTTTTAAAAAAACCACTTGGTTTTATTGATTCTTTTTTTTTTCTTTTTTTTTTTCTTTTTTTTCTTTTCTTGTCTCTCATTTGTTTCTGTTCTGATCTTGGTTATTTCCTTCTTTCTGCTAACTTGAGCTTAGTTCATTCTTTTTCTAGTTCCTTTAGGGGTAAAGTTAAGTTGTTTATTGGAGAGCTTTTTGTTTTCTTAATGTATGCATTTATCACTATAAACTTCCTTCTCAGAAGTGCTTCTCCTGCATCTCATAAGTTTTGGTATGTTGAGTTTCCATTTTTGTTTGTTTCAAGATAGTTTTTAAACTCTCTTTTTATAGCTTCTTTGATCTATTGTTTGTTCAGGAGTCTGTTTTTTAATTTGCACATATTGGTGTATTTTCCAACTTTCCTTCTGTTACTGCTTTCCAGTTTCATACCATTGTAGTTGGAAAAGATACTTGGTATGATTTCATTCCTCTTAAATTAGCTAAGACTTGTTTTATGGCCTACCATACATCTGTCCTGGAGAATGTTCTTTGTGCACTTGAGAAGAATGTATTCTGGATGGAATGCTCTGTATATGTATGTTAAGTATTAAGGTATACTTAAAGTATAGTTCATGTCCAGTGTTTTCTTACTGATTTTCAGTCTGGATAACCTGTTGTTGAAAGTGCAGTACTGAAGTCCCCACTATTATTGAATTGTTGTCTGTGTTTCTCTTCAGATCTGTTAGTACAGTTGACCCTTGAACCACATGGATTTGAACTGCACAGGTCTACTTTTATGCAGATTTTTTTCAATAAGTATACAATCAGCCCTCCATATCCATGGGTTCTGCATTCAGAGATTCAACCAAGCATGGATTGTGTACTAAATTTGTAATCTGTGGTTGGTTGAATCTCTGGATGTGGAACCCATGAGTACAGGGAGCCAACTGTGGGACTGGGCATACTCGGATTTTGGTGTCTGAGATGAGTGCTAGAACCAATCTCCCATGGATACTGAGGGACGACTGTATTTGTTTAATATATTTAGGTGTTCCAGTGTTGGGTATATATATATTTATGATTGTTATATCAGCTTGATGAATTTACCCATCTATCATGGTATAATGACCTTCTTTATCTCTTGTTGCTGCTTTTGAGTTAAAGTCTATTTCGTCTAAGTATAGCTACCCTGTGCCCTAAGTATAGCTCTCTTTTTGTGTTCTTAAATCTTAAGTGAGTCTTTTGTAGGCAGCAAAGAGTTGTGTATTGTATTTTTTTTAATCCATTTGGCTACTCTGTGTCTTTTGTTTGGAGAATTTGATCCATTTACATTTCTTTATTTTAAAATATTTATTTATTTATTTATTTATTTATTTATGGCTGCGTTGGGTCTTCGTTGCTGTGCGTGGGCTTTCTCTAGTTGCGGCGAGCGGGGGCTACTCTTTGTTGCGGTGCATGGGCTTCTCACTGTGGTGGCTTCTCTTGTTGTGGAGCACGGGCTCTAGGTGCGCGGGCTTCAGTAGCTGTGGCTCGAAGGCTCTAGAGTTCAGGCTCAGTAGTTGTGGCACATGGGCTTAGTTGCTCCGCAGCATGTGGGAGCTTCCCGGACCAGGGCTCGAACCTGTGTCTCCTGCATTGGCAGGTGGATACTTAACCACTGCGCCACCAGGGAAGCCCCTCCATTTACATTTAAAATGATTATTAATAGGAAGGGACTTACCAATGCCATCTTTTAAATTGTTTTCTGGCTGTTTTGTAGTGCCCTTGTTCTTTTCTTCCTCTCTTGCTGTCTTCCTTTGTGAACTGATGATTTTCTCTAGTGGTATGCTTTGATTCCTTTCTCTTCATGCTTGTGTATCAACTGTAGGGTTTGGCTTTATGGTTAATATGAGGTTTACATAAAACATCTTATAGATGTAACAATCTATCTTATGCTGATAGTTGCATATAAAAACTACCCTTTTATTCCTCCCTTTTATTTTTCTGATGTCAAAATTTGCCTCTCATTGTATTGTGTATTCATTACTAAATGATTGTAAGTATAGTTTAAAAAATATGTTTACTAAACTATTTCAGTCTTTATATTAGAGATAAGTGGTTAGCACATCACCATGTTACAGTATCAGAGTTTTGATTTTTACTATGTATGTTATCAGTGTGTTGTATATTTCTGTATATTTTTGTGTTATTAATTTAGTGTCCTTTCATTTCAGCTTACAGAATTCCTTTCAGCATTTCTTGTAAGGCAGATCTAGTAAAGATGAATTCCCTCAGCATTTGTTTGTCTGGGAAAGTCTTTATTTTTTCTTCATTTTCGAAGGACAACTTTGCCAAATAAATTCTTGGTTGGTAGTTTTTTGCTTTCAGCACCTTGAATATATCATCCCACTGTCTCCTGGTCTGTAAAGTTTCTGTTGAAAATCCAACAGCGTTATGAGGGTTCCCTTGTAGGTAATAGGCTTCTCTTGTTGCTTTTGAGATTCTCTTTTTTGTCTTTGAGTTTTGACAGTTTTATTGTAATGTATTTTGGGTTAGATCTTTTGGGATTGAATTTGTTTGGGGACCTATGAGTGTCATGAATTTGGATGGCCAGATCCTTCCCTATATTTGGGAAGTTCTCAGCTATTATTTCTTTAAATATGCTTTCTGCCCCCTTCTCC